>NC_138771.1:102096246-102263064 GCF_965119305.1 Pelophylax lessonae | reverse complement strand
GAAACGCGTTGGGACGGGGCTTTATGGCAGCCAGAAGTGACATATTACGCAATACCGGAAGTGACGTTCCGGTGACATAGAGTATGGTTGGGTGAGACATGGCTTTACATGCGTTCAGTCTGCCATGCCAATTGTTCTGCTGTAAATTTTAAATGTAATTTCCTATCATGCATAATGTGGAATCTGAATTTTCTTTTTCCTATACGTACGCCAGATTTTTGGATCATCATTGAGGAGTGGACATCAGTTGTGGATTATCATCAACCCTAGAAGAAGTGTATGCTTACTTTGCCAACATGAGAATGTGTGGCAATCCTATTTGGTGAGTTGACATCTAAAGGGGAGTGGCGTCACCTAGGCACGTTGTGTAGTGGATAGTTGCTGGAGGAAACTGAATTATCATGGACACCTATGCTCTTCATGTTTTGAATAAGGACTTTTTATTTCATTATAATTCATGCATTTTCTTTATTCACTGGGTTATTTATTTGTAGCACCATTATCTACTATTTTCATTCATCTGCATTCTGGTGGATACTTTGTCATTTCTTTTATGTTAAAGTAGCAGCTGCTCGCAGACCTACACTTATAAGACCTTATTGCATGGCACAATGGTAGGATCTTCTTATAGGTGCGCTTTGATCACAGATCCTGTGGTTGTACATCTAAAGGGATGCAGACCCTGCAACTTTTGGTGCAGCAGCTGAGTGATAATTATGAATCCACTCCCATAAGACTCATACAGCACAGGGGCACAGAGGAACAAACAGTGATTTCTTCAGAATAACAAAAGGTAGGAATCTGCAACAAAGTTTGTAAAAATCCTTGCAATGTATATAAATTACCAGCAGGGGAATGTTTTTATCTCAACGAAAGTGGAGTTACCCTTTAAGTAAATCATGCTCGATGTTTGTGGGTAAGGGTAGAAAAAAATAAACACACAAGGCCTTTAAAATAGCTATACAAATGGCAATGTAAAATTGCCTTACAATGTAGAGCAAAGACCCGTCTGAGTCAGAATGATTGTTTAAACCCTTCCCGCAAACTCACGTAGATCTACGTCAGCTGCAAGAAGTGGTTGGTAGCCTGCAGCTAGAGGCATTCCCCCGGTACCATTTTTTAAAGTCGGCGGTTGGATTTCAGGAGGTAATGGCCGATGCCGCTCGGGAGCTGCTCGGTCGTTACCCCAGCAAGTGGGAGGGGACGCCCCCCTCCTGCTGCATTCCGCATTTGCCTGGATCTCCCGTCCCACCGGGAGACCCGAGCAACCAGCCGGCACCTCCGCCGGCTGGCTGGAGTCCCGAACGAAGCAGGATTCTGCTTTGATTGGGTCTCCGATGATGTAACTCGGAAGCGGCGTTCATGACGTCACGTCCGGGTTACTCGGCGGCTAAAGGTGCAGAATTTAAAAAAAAAAGTGACAGTATTCAAAAATGCCTTTTTTTGGCACTTTGAATACATTGAAGTGCAGTGGAGGGGTCTGGAGTCTTTTAGACCCCCGATCCCTCCATAAAGAGTACCTGTCACTGCCTATTGCTGTCACAAGGGATGTTCACATCAGATTTTTTTTTTTTTTAAAAACCTGTGCTAAAATTAAAAAAATTAACTAAAATAAATAGGAAAAAAAATAAAAATGTTTAAAGCGCCCCCGTCGCCGTGAACTCACGCACGAAAGAAAACTTATATGGGAGTCGCACCCGCAAATGAAAGCACTGTTCAAACCACACATGTGAAGTATCGCCATGATTGCCAGAGCGAGAGCAATAATTTAAAAAAAAGAGCTACTCTGTAACTCTAAACTGGTAACCGTTACATTTTTTTTAAACGTCGCCTATGGAGATTTTTATTGACCGTAGTTTGTCCCCATTCCGCGGGTGTGGACAATTTTAACCACTTTACCACCGGAGGATTTTGCTGTCTTCCGTCCAGACCTTTAACTGACAACCTTCAACTGACAATTGTGCGGTCATGCAATGTGGTACCCAAACGAAATTAACGTCCTTTTTTCCCCACAAACAGAGATTTCTTTTGGTGGTATTTGATCACCTCTGCGCTTTTTATTTTTTGCGATATTAATAAAAAAAGAACGAAAATTTTGCAAAAAAATGACATTTTCAACTTTGTCTTTTAAAAAATATCCAATATACTCAATTTATGTCATTTTTTTTGGCCAAAATATATTTAGCTACATGTCTTTGACAAAAAAAAATTCAATGAGCTTATTTTTATTGGTTTGCGCAAAAGTTATAGCGTCTACAAACTATGGTGTAAATACTGAAATTTTACGCAGCTTTAATTTCTGACTGCCTATCTCAATTCATGAAGTGCTAAAATGGCAGGGCAGTACAAGACCCCCCAAATTACCACTTTTTGCAAAGTAGACATCCTAAGGAATGTTCTGAGAGGCATGTTGAGCTCATTGAATATTTAATTTTTTTGTCACAGGTGTTTGAAAAATGAATAAAAAAAAATGTTTTTTTTTTTTTTAACACAAAGTTGTCACTAAAAGATAAATTTCTCACACATGCCATGGGTATATGTGTAATTACACCCCAAAATATATTCTGCTGCTTCTCCTGAGTACAGGGATACTACATATGTGAGACTTTTTGGGAGCCTAGCTGTGTACGGGACCCCGAAAATCAATCTCCATCTTTAGGTTTTCTAATGGCGTAAATTTTTGATTTTACTCCTCACTACCCAACACTGTGACAGGGAAGTGAAGGGGTTAAACCTTTATAGAGGATAGATGGCGGGTGGCCTAAACCTATTCGGGCCTAGCGCAAGCGCAAATTAGGGTCACCAGTGACACTAAATACAGTGATCAGTAGTTATCTGATATACTGTATATATTAGTGCACTGTTTTATATGGAGTGAAGGGGTTAACTGGGGCTGATCAAGGGGTAAAAACTTTATTAGGGGATAGGTGGCGGGTACCCTAACCCTATTTGGGCCTAACGCAGGCGCAAACTACGCTCACAAGTGACACTTATACAGTGATCAGTAAAATATCTGTATACCACTGTATATAGTGTTCACTGTGAGGGGTTTGGGGGTGATCAGGGGGTGATCAGAGGTGATGAAGGGGTTAAATGTGCCTATGTGAGGTGTGTCAGTGTAGTGTTGGTGGAAACTCACGTTTTTGGTGTGTCTCTGTCTCTCTCCTGGAACCGAAAGGACTTCAGGAGGGACAGTGACATCACTTCCCCTGTCTGTGTTTACATTACACAGACAGGGGACAGATTGCCATTGGTGTGGACCGATCTACAGACACTGACCAAAAATCATTGGTCAGTATCTGGTGATTGATCGGTTCCCTACCGAATGCCATCGGTATCGGGACCCGCGGCGCGCGGGAGCGCGCTCTGGAGCCGCGATCGCGCATGACGTTAATACTACGTGGCTGAGCGGTATCGTGCCGCACTGCCGCAGTAGTATTACCGCGCGCGGTCCTAAAGTGGTTAAACTGTAACATGTTAGGTATCTATTTACTTGGCATGACATCATCTTTCACAATATACAAAAAATTGGGCTAACTTTACTGTTTAGTTTTTTTTTTAACAATGCAGTGAAATAAATTTTTTCCAAAAAAATTGCTTTTGAAAGACCGCTGCGCAAATAACGCGTGACAAAAAATATTGCAACAACTGCCATTTTATTCTCCAGAGTCTTTGCTAAAATCTATATCTATATATATATATATATATATATATATATATATATATATATATATCTATATCTATATCTATATCTATATCTATATCTATATATATATATATATATATATATATATATATATATATATATATAAATATATAATGTTTGGGGGTTTTAAGTAATTTTCCAGCAAAAAATACAGATTTTAACTTGTAAACAACATGAGTCAGAAATGGGTTCGGTCCAGAAGTGGTTAAGAAAACGCTTGTACTACAATCTGTATTGTCAGATTGTAAAATGTGTTGTGGTACTTGTCCCATGCTTTAGATAGGGAACAAACCTTTTACCATGAAGCTGTTCACCAGATTGCAGCGTGGTATGTGTGGTACAGCGTTTGGGCAAGGAACGGCAGATACAATATTTCTCAAGGCAATATGGAACGGCGCTACAACAGTGTAAAAAAACAATCAAATACCATATATATGACAGTATATATAGATATGATACATATGAAGTGCACTGGTGCTTCAATAAATATAGGTGCATGTGCAAATGATCATAATATAATAATAGAACAGTAATAAAGTGAATGTGCAAAACAGTGTATACGAATGAATACACACCATTTTTGCAAATACAGTGTTTATTATCGACTTTCATTTTGTATCATATACTACTATTTTTTTTGGTAGCGCAAACGGATGGAAAATAGGATTTCCATCCTTCCAGATTTGACGGATCGGATCCGATTCCCCATAGGGATGCATGGGGGGACCGTTCAGATCCGCCAAAAAAACGGACAGGCAGATCTGAACGGTCCGCCTGTGTGAAAGGGGCCTAAGTCACACACCCAAAACAACATATGCCGCAAGCAAGTCAGAAATTAATATGCGAGGGGTCTTTAGCCACTTAAGGACCAAGCCTATTTCTGACACATGTTGTTTACAAGTTAAAATCAGTATTTTTTGCTAGAAAATTAGTTAGAACCCCCCAAAAATTATATACAGTGGGTACGGAAAGTATTCAGACCCCCTTAAATTTTTCACTCTTTGTTATATTGCAGCCATTTGCTAAAATCATTTAAGTTCATTCTTCTTCCTCATGAATGTACACATAGCACCCCATACTGACAGAAAAACACAGAATTGTTGACATTGTTGCAGATTTATTAAAAAAGAAAAACTGAAATATCACATGGTCCTAAGTATTCAGACCCTTTGCTGTGACACTCATATATTTAACTCAGGTGCTTTCCATTTCTTCTGATCATCCCTGAGATGGTTCTACACCTTCATTTGAGTCCAGCTGTGTTTGATTATACTGATTGGACTTGATTAGGAAAGCCACACACCTGTCTATATAAGACCTTCCAGATCACAATGCATGTCAGAGCAAATGAGAATCATGAGGTCAAAGGAACTGCCTGAAGAGCTCAGAGACAGAATTGTGGCAAGGCACAGATCTGGCCAAGGTTACAAAAAGATTTCTGCTGCACTTAAGGTTCCTAAGAGCACAGTGGCCTCCATAATCCTCAAATGGAAGACGTTTGGGACGACCAGAACCCTTCCTAGAGCTGGCCGTCCGGCCAAACTGAGCTATTGGGGGAGAAGAGCCTTGGTGAGAGAGGTAAAGAAGAACCCAAAGATCACTGTGGCTGAGCTCCAGAGATGCAGTCAGGAGATGGGAGAAAGTTGTAGAAAGTCAACCATCACTGCAGCCCTCCACCAGTCAGGGCTTTATGGCAGAGTGGCCCGACGGAAGCCTCTCCTCAGTGTAAGACACATGAAAGCCCGCATGGAGTTTGCTAAAAAACACCTGAAGGACTCCAAGATGGTGAGAAATAAGATTCTCTGGTCTGATGAGACCAAAATAGAACTTTTTGGCCTTAATTCTAAGCGGTATGTGTGGAGAAAACCAGGCACTGCTCATCACCTGTCCAAAACAGTCCCAACAGTGAAGCATGGTGGTGGCAGCATCATGCTGTGTGGGTGTTTTTCAGCTGCAGGGACAGGACGACTGGTTGCAATCGAGGGAAAGATGAATGCGGCCAAGTACAGGGATATCCTGGACAAAAACCTTCTCCAGAGTGCTCTGGACCTCAGACTGGGCCGAAGGTTTACCTTCCAACAAGACAATGACCCTAAGCACACAGCTAAAATAACGAAGGAGTGGCTTCACAACAACTCCGTGACTGTTCTTGAATGGCCCAGCCAGAGCCCTGACTTAAACCCAATTGAGCATCTCTGGAGAGACCTAAAAATGGCTGTCCACCAACGTTTACCATCCAACCTGACAGAACTGGAGAGGATCCCCAAATCCAGGTGTGAAAGACTTGTTGCATCTTTCCCAAAAAGACTCCTGGCTGTATTAGATCAAAAGGGGGCTTCTACTAAATACTGAGCAAAGGGTCTGAATACTTAGGACCATGTGATATTTCAGTTTTTCTTTTTTTAATAAATCTGCAACAATGTCAACAATTCTGTGTTTTTCTGTCAGTATGGGGTGCTATGTGTACATTCATTAGGAGGAAGAATGAACTTAAATGATTTTAGCAAATGGCTGCAATATAACAAAGAGTGAAAAATTTAAGGGGGTCTGAATACTTTCCGTACCCACTGTATATATATATATATATATACTTTTTTTTAGCAAAGACTCTGGAAAATAAAATAGCGGCCGTTGCAATATTTTATGTCATACGGTATTTGCGCAACGGTCTTTCAAATGCAGTTTTTTTGGAAAAAATACACTTCACTGACTTAAAAAAAATGAAACAGTAAAGTTAGCCCATTTTTTTGTATATTGTGAAAGATGATGTCACGTAGAGTAAATAGATACCTAACATGTTACGGATTAAAATTGCGCACACTCATGGAAGGGCGACAAACTACAGTACCGAAAAATCTACATAGGCGACATTTTAGGAATTTTTAACAGTTATCAGTTTAGAATTACAGAAGAGGTCTTTTACTAGAATTTTTGCTCTCGATCTGACAATCGTGGCGATACCTCACATGTGTGATTTGAACACCCTTTACATTTTCCGGCGCGACTTACGTATGCATTTTCTTTGGTGCACAAGCACACGGGGATAGGGGCACTTTAAAATTTGTACACATCCCTTGTGACAGTAATAGGCAGTGACAGGTACTTTTTATGGAAGGATCTGGGTCTCAAAGACCCCAAATCCCTCCTCAGCACTTAAATGTATTCAAAATGTAAAAATCTGCATTTTTGAATACTGACATTTTTTTAAAATTGGCGCCATTGGCAGCCGAGTAAACCAGAAGTGGCGTTGTGACGTTGCTTCCGAGTTACTTCATCAGAGACCCGATCTAAGCCAAAAACAGCTTCGTTCAGGAATCTGACCAGCCTGTGGACGTGTCGGTTGGTCCCTCAGGTCTCTCCAAGAGATGGGAGTCCAAAGCAGAGCCACATCAATTGTTATTATTAGAAAGCCGACCACCGGCTCTACCGGGTTGATGCCTCTAGCTGCAGGCATCATTCCGGTACAACCACTTCTTCAAGCCAGGTACGTCAGTTTGCGGGAAGTGATTAAATAGTTTCTGCACTTTTTTATATTTAACCACTTCTGGCCCAGCCTACAGTCAATTGAAGGTTGAGCAGGCCTCTCGTTGATCCAGGTGAATGTCATATGACATCCTCCCTGGTTGCGCCTAGTGCCAAGCTGCAGCATGATCTGTCACTGGTTGTAGCCACTGGACACAGCCGATGACTGATCACTGCACCAGCCCACTGCCAGTACCAGGTCACATGACAGTTGTAAACAATGGATGGCTTCCTTTCAAGCTACTAAATACCTTTCTATGTACCTCTCCCCTTGTTTTAGAGGCTTTAGTAAGCTCTGTACACAAGTCCACATTTGGTGGACTTGTCCCCATTTGGTGGACTTGTCCCCATTGTGCAGCACTTTTGGCTGACATTTATCATAACATCTCCACACTTGTCAAAATGCCAATCACACTGGACCCAACCTTAGCCCTATTAAATAATTTTACACACAGTTTAACTAGGGTCCAGTTTAAACTTTCCTTGCAGGTCACAAATAGGGATGATCGAACTTTTCAAAAGTTCGGTTCGGCCAGAACATCCGAACTTCCCGAAAGTTAAGCCCGGATTTCAGAACCCCATTGAAATCACGGTAATCAAAAAACACCATTTTGAAGCCCTAAAACCCAATAAATGCCCCTAAAAAGTGCCTAGGGTTCTGGGTCATGCACCAGGGACTATTAATCACACAAAAAAAGTTCTTAAAAATTGTCATTTTTGATAGAGAGTCAATTATTGGAAAAATTAAAAAAAAAAAATGTCTTTGGATTTAGTATCTGGGGTGTCTAAAAAGTGTACCTGTGAAGTTTCAGCTCTGTAGCATGTCCAGAACCATAAAAAAAAGATTGTTTGTATTTTGTCAGTTAGTGGCTTCTCGCTTTTCAAACCTTGCCGGTTTAATAGCAGGCGTTTTTTTGGGCATTTTTTTGGGTTCTTTGGAGGCAGGAAAAACATCTGAACTTGTGTATACGGGTATATATACCACTATACACAAGTTCAGATGTTTTGCCTGCCTCCAAAGAACCCAAAAAAATGCCCAAAAAAACGCCTGCTATTAAACCGGCAAGGTGTGAAAAGCGAGAAGCCACTAACCTGTTCTATAAGTGACAAAATACAAACGATCAGGTTAGTGGCTTCTCGCTTTTCACACCTTGCCGGTTTAGTAGCAAGCGTTTTTTTGGGCATTTTTTGGGTTCTTTGGAGGCAGGAAAAACATCTGAACTTGTGTATAGTGGTATATATACCACTATACACAAGTTCAGATGTTTTGCCTGCCTCCAAAGATCCCAAAAAAATGCCCAAAAAAATGCTAGCGTCAAAAAAAAAAAAAAAAATGCCCAGGTGTGTTGTTGCAGGCATTTTTTTGGGGTTTTTGGAGGCAGGCAAAACATCTGAACTTGTGTACACACACTTATATGTATTTTACACTTAGACATATATAGGTGTTATAGGAGCGTAACCATATTAGTGTAAATTATTTCATTAGTGCAAGCATATATTTCTGCTACTATCACACCTATATATGTCTAGGTGTGTATATACATATAAGTATGTGTGTATATACACCCGTATACACAAGTTCAGATGTTTTGCCTGCCTCCAAAAACCCCCAAAAAATGCCTGCAACAACACACCTGGGCGTTTTTTTTTTTGACGCTAGCGTTTTTTTGGGCATTTTTTTGGGTTCTTTGGAGGCAGGCAAAACATCTGAACTTGTGTATACGGGTGTATATACACACATACTTATATGTATATATACACCTAGACATATATAGGTGTGATAGGAGCGTAACTATATTGGTGTTAATTATTTCATTAGCGCAAGTAGTTTTTTCTGCTCCTTTCACACCTATATATGTGCAGGTGTATATATACATACATGGGTGTGTATATATACCCCATATACACATGTTCAGATGTCATGCCTGACTCCAAACATGTGCTCAAAAAATCACTATAGACGCCTGCAGCCAAAAAGCAGGCTGACAGGGGCGAAGCCATATTACTGCAGCGAAAGTGACTTCAGAGAAACTATCTTTTCTCTATAGCGGTCACCCTGATATGGAAGGGTTTGGTCACCCTGCCATAGCAGTCACTGTCAGTTCACCCTACACTACATTACGGTCACCCTGATATGGAAGGGTTTGGTCACCCTACCATAGCAGTCAGTTAACCCTACACTACATTACGGTCACCCTGACACTTCACACTTTCCCTACAGAAACTAAATTTTTGAAGCTAACTAAAGTGTAAAAGAGCACCCTAACTACACTAGATATCCCTTTCCTCACACTAATAAATGCTAAATGACACCTTTAAAGTAAAATTAACAGAACTGCTTCCACTCTCTTCCATGTCCTGTATTACAATGCTAGGAATTTGGCGGGGGCTATCTTATATACTGGGGGGCGTATTCACTAATGATTAGCCTAGAGACCCCCTAGTCACTCCAATCACATTCCTAGCATTCTCCTGCCCCCTCAATTGGCTTTTGCTAATGGTTCTGGTCCAATCACGGGCTTTTAAAGCCCATTTCCTGAACCATTGCATTTTGGTCGGTTCTGGTTGCCGAATTCCGAACTTTTTGGGCAAAAAGTTCTAAATTCGGCCGAACCTTGAACACCAAATGTTCGGGTTGAACCGATGGTCGACCCAAACCGTTCGATCATCCCTAGTCACAAAGGCATCTAAACAAACAATTGCAAAGCTTTAGAAAACTCCAAAATTGTGTATACTTAAGACTAAGCACAGAATCACCCAATCTATGATTCATAGCAAATTCAGGTGACTCTGTTAGACAGAATGCCTAAATATTTAAAGATATGGTAACCCTGGGTAGATAACTTTCTGCCCTCCGGCTTTGTTGCCTCCCTTTTAGAGTCCTGAACTGTTCTAGCGTTGACATTGCTTGTGCTTCTACCCTTGCTTGGTGCCCGTGGAAGTCCTCCTACCCTTCTAATCTTTCCTTCTTTCTATTTCCTTTCTTCTCAGTTTTCAACATATTGATTATAATTGTCTTTATTGTTTGATTGCACCTCTACTGCTCAGTATTAGCCTAAATGTCAATTTCTACGCTCTGTGTGTATGTTGCCACTTCAGTCTTAGGGCTTTTAGCCCTCAACATTTGGGTCAATACGTTGTCCGTTCACTATTATGCTGTTACTTGAATTATGTACTCTAAGTGCATGTATTGTGGGTACATTCCCCATACTATATTGTATTTTGTGCACTGTACTATATATATATTGAGATATCTAAAAAAGAATACAAGAAGAATATTGAACAAGATTGAGATTTTCTGGTTCAGGTAGGCAGTCTGTTAATTTATAACCATGTCAATGTCTGTGGGGATGAGGAAGTAAAGGTAGCACACACCTCCAGTGGTTAACTAATTCCAGGTAACATAGTAGTTGTCAATCAAAAAAACCTAATATAACCAATTGTTTGCTGATTTCACAAACAAACCTAATTGGTTGGTTGGGGGTATCTGCTGTTGTCTGCTGGAACCTGTAGACCTGAGGATTTTTACTCAATGCACCCAAAAATAGCTGGACTAGTTAATAATCTTATGTCTGTAGGTATATTATGGGAGCCCAGACTGGCAAAACATCAAACATTGTACTGTTCAACCTATTCCCAGTTATTATTTGAATGCAGGCTAGTCGGTAAGCAGAGCTGGGAATTTTCCTTGGATTTTTCCTAGGTCTTTTTTGACATATGTTGCCCTCCAATGCTCCTTCCTGCAAAGGCCCATTGTAGATGGGGGCAGTGGCTAACTTTTTGTACTGTTGATATATTGGTCAGGTCATATTGCGGCCATAGTGCTATATGCTGGGTGTTTAGTGTGCCCCTGTACCATTAAGGAGGGGTGGGCTCCCTCCAGCCCATCTGCCCTCTATCTATCTATCTATCTATCTATCTATCTATCTATCTATCTATCTATCTATCTATCTATCTATCTATCTATCTATCTATCTATCTATCTATCTATCTATCTATCTATCTATCTATCTATCTATCTATCTATCTATCTATCTATCTATCTATCTATCTATCTATCAGAATGCATGTGCTTCCACTGTGGAGCTTCTTTTTTTTTTTTTTTTTATAACATTTTATTGAAGTTCAAAGCATTACAGCAGAAGTACATTATAACCAGAAAAATTTTTTCAGTGATATGATTACAAAGTACATGACTATCGGTCATGAAACAAAATATGCAAATTTGCGCGAGAACTCCAGAGACAATAGAACGACAATTTGTCGTGACCAAAATGATCAGCAACATCAAACAAGTAAGGCAATTTGTTATATTTTTTTTTTGGAGATAGGGAGGGGAGGAGGTAGGGTCAAAGGAGGGGGAAGGGGAGGGGGAGAGAGTGGGAAGCCAGACACATGCTTGTAGTCCAGATATGTACTGCATAGGAGGGGGCAATGCCCCCTAGATGCGCTCCTATGGGGAGCATAAGTATAAGGCAACGTTAAGTGATACCAGCGGGCACCGTCTCAGCTGCTCTCTGTACCAATAAAACAGTAAAATGTGGCTAGAACAACACAGCTAGACAACAACTATAATAACATTATCCCCAACGAACAGTATGGTCTGCCTCGATGCCTCATAGTGATAGATTGATCCTGTACTTAAGATCGTTAGAGGAGAAGAGGCGTCAGGATGTGAAGAAAGGGAGACAATCTGTTCCTGTACAACCGTAAATGGTCAGCTGTCCAGACTAGGCCTGCCATGAGAGTCCCCTGCCGCTGCGGAGAAAAGATTCCATTTCCTGGTGAATCGTAGTGCGTTGGCAGAGGGGGTGTGCTGCAGGCCCGTAGATTCTCGTTCTCGCAGAGTCAGTAGGTCAGCATAAAGGTCTTTGATTGTGGGAGGAGAGGGCTCCAACCACCGCTTAAGGATCAGCCTGCGAGCTATCATGAGGCAGGAGAGTATCCAGGGCTTGTTATTGGAGAAGAGACTCTGGGAGTTTTTGGTTTTATGAAAGCCAGGCAATGAGGGGGTCACCAAACAGTAGGAGGTAAATGTCTTTTGGTAGCAGTAGACCCGTAGTTTTCGATATATACCTTAGAACCTTGTCCCAAAAGGAGGCGATTGGGGGGCACATCCAAAGTTTATGGAGCAAGGAAGGAAATTGGCATCTACACAGCGTGCAAAAGTGATGGGAAACATCTGTAGACCACCGTATATGGGGGAAATAAGCTCTATGCATAATTTTAAGTTGCTGTTCCCGCCAGAACTCGTTTGTGATGTAGCGGCGGGTGGTGAGATATCCGAACAATATGCGTTGGTTTGCTGTATCAGAGTGGAGTATAGTATTCCATGACTTCGCCACTTGGTTCGAGACGTTTTGGGAGAATGCAATAAGAACGGGTTTGTATAGATGGGAAATCTTATGTTTACCCTGCTGTAGCCACGTATCCAGTAGCGAGGTGGCAAAGCGTTTTTGGGGTGTTCGGCAGATTGAGTCCACGAAACTAAGGCATTGTCTATAGTATAAGTAGTGACCCTTCGGCAGATTAAAGCGAGTGGAAAAGGTGTCGAAAGGGAGAGGCATACCCGAACATTCATCAAACAATTGAGCAAATCTAGTAATCCCTCGCTCAGTCCAATCCCCATAAGCTGAGCACTGCTGGGCCTGCGGGAACATGGGATGATTACAGATAGGCAAACACCTGGAGAGTCGCTGAGGCAACTTACAACGTCTCCTCAGGTCCCTCCAAGCCATCACAGTATCCCTGAGCAACAAGTTGCCGCGCAGCGACACCGGAAGATCCGCCGTTCCACAGTGCAGCAGCGCCGCCAGGTTCCAGGGAGCGGCTAGTTCTGAATCTAAGGCATAATTAGTATATCTGGATTCACGGCTCAACCAGTCCATACAGTTCCTCACAAGGCAGACCACATTATACAAACGAGTATCAGGTAGATCCACGCCCCCTTCCCGTTTATTTAAGTGCAATTTGGCCAACGATATTCTAGAGCGTTTCCCGTTCCATATGAAAGAGGAGACGGCTTTGCTCAGCCTGGTGACATCCGCATGTTTCAGGAGAAGTGGTAAAGTTTGGAGGGGATAAAGGAGTTTGGGGAAGGTGGCCATTTTGTATAGGTGACACCGACCGATAAAGGAGAGGGGTAAATTCGCCCACGTCTTAAGTTCTGCGCACATTTTATCGACAACCGGTGTAAAATTTAGACGGTATAGGGATGAGGAGAATCGTCCTATTTTAATGCCCAGGTAGGTGATATGACTGGAGTTAACCCGAAGGAGGGAAGAGGAAGCCCATTGCGGAGTACTAGTTGTATTAAGTGGGAGGATTTCACTTTTGGTGAAGTTTATACGCAGACCGGAGCACAATCTATATTCTGCGAACATGTCCTGAATAAGTGGGAGATCGTGCCCAGGGTCCGCGGTAAATATGAGAACGTCGTCCGCAAACATTGCCGTACGGAGTTCTTCTCCACCCACTTTGATCCCCCGGAGCCCAGGGTGGTGCATCATGTATCTGGACAATGGTTCCATAGCCAGATTAAATAGCAGGGGTGACAGAGGGCACCCCTGTCTGGTACCCTTGTACAATTTAAAAGGTTGTGATATTTGACCCGCTATGACCACCTGAGCCTCGGGGGATGCATACATAGTTCTTATCGTGTGTAGAAAAGCGCCGGAAAAGCCAAAGCGTAACAGTACTCTGTCTAACCATTGTATATTGACATTATCGAAGGCCTTTTCGGCGTCTAAAGTGATGATTGCAGCTGTGTTGGCAGGGTTTGTTTTGGTTACTTCTAGGGCAGTTATGACCTTTCTAATGTTGGCAGCTGCTGAACGTCCTCTGACAAATCCTGCTTGGGCTGGGTGTATAAGGGATGGAAGTATAGATGCTAATCTATCCGCAACAATTTTGTAGAGCAACTTCGAGTCAACATTCAATAACGAGATGGGCCTATATGAACCCGGGTCCTGTGGGTCCTTTCCAGTTTTATAAATCAGTTTAATGTGTGCCTGGTAGCCGGTCGGCATATATGGATGGCCTGACATAATGTGGTTAAAAACGCGTTGTAGAGTGGGAGCCAGGTGGTTTATGGTCAATTTATAAAACTCTGGGGTGTACCCGTCAGGGCCAGGGGATTTCCCTGGTGTCAATCCTTGCACGGTTTTACGCACTTCCTCAATGGTTATAGGAGAGTTAAGGGCGTCAAATTGAGTCGGGGATATCGTTGGGAGTTCCACAGATGACAACCACCGCGTAGCAGTGGCGTCATCGCACGGTTCAAATCCGTACAGTGATTTACAAAAGTCCGCAAAGACCGTGTTGACTTCGGTGGGAGACTCTACAAGCCGACCATCCGCACCCCTGAGGGAACGCACAAGTGTAGGTGCAAAGGGTCCGCGGCATAAAGAGGCCATCAGCTTCCCGGGTTTATTCCCAAAGGTGTGGAACTTCCAGTCTAGGTGAGACCTGTAGAGCCTCTCCCTATTGTCAGCCCATGCATCAAAGTTTGCCTTTGCCCTGCGCCACCTATCCCTGTTATGCTGGGAGTTGTCCATATTAAGATCGGCCTGCGCTTTTCTAAGGGAGTCGCTGGCATCTGTGTATGCCTTGGCCACCTTCTTTTTGTATGCTGCTGCGTACGCTATGACTCGCCCTCTCAGGACTGCTTTGCCCGATTCCCATAGAAGTGTCGGGGAGGTGGAAGGAGTGTCATTAATGTCAACAAAATCAGCCCATACTTCCCCCAGAAGGGTGGCAATCCCGGGGTCTTTGGCCAAGTAGGAGGGAAATCTCCAGTGTTTGAAGGATGGGGTGGAAACATGTATGGAGATATCAATGGATATGGGAGCGTGGTCTGAAATAGCGATATCGTGGATTTTCGGTGAGCTAGTGTACGGGAGCAATTTGGTATTAGCGAATGCGTAGTCTATCCTCGTGAGAGTGTTGTGGGGATGGGAGTAAAACGTGAATTCTCTGCCGGTAGGGTTCGACAAACGCCACGTGTCAGTAAGGTGTAGACTGTCTGCCATGTTAAGCAATAATGGGGAATGGTAAGTGGTCTTAGAAAACTTGGACCCCGTGGCCCGTGACCTGTCCTCAGAGGGTTGCATGAGTTGGTTAAAGTCACCGGTCACTAGTAATGGCAAGTGGAGGAAAGGCGCCAGGGTACTAGTCAATGTTTGGAAGAAGGAGGCCGAGGGGGCGGTGGGCGCGTACACGCCCGCCACCACCCACTCCTGTACCCCATCCTTGAGATGCAGTAAGGCAATGCGTCCTTCCCCGTCAATGTGTTTGGCGTGAATCGTGGCTTTGTAATCCTTGTGGACTAAAATCAAAACCTCTGATTTCCCTTTCACTGCAGGTGAACCAAGAACCTGTCCCACCCAGAGCTTTTGCATTCTGTGGAAGTCTTTCTCCTCTAAATGAGACTCCTGCAGTATAGCAATGTCCGCCCGCAGACGTTTCAGGTGTCTGAGGACGGCCATGCGTTTGTGTGGTGACCTAAGTCCTTTGACGTTCCACGAAACAATGGTCATGGGGGATCATAAAAACTGGATTGAGCCGTGAAGCCTACGAGAGCAGTATGAGAACCGAGACGGTGCCTAGTAGAAAGCAGCTTATGGGTAACAAAAAATAGCAGGTAGCCCGGTAAGGGCAGCATATCTGGCAGGGCAAAGGAGAGGGGCAGGGCAACTAGAAGCCCACCAGGGGCCAGGGTCAGGAGAAGGGAAAAGGGGGAAAAACATCTTAGTAACTTCGCTTTTTTCCTCATGCAATAGAGCACGTGGACGGACAGCGTTACCGGGTTTCAACTGGCTGTGTCCGAATTAGGTAATGAGATCGTTTTAAACGTCGACTCCACACGACCCAAAGGAGACACCAGTACCAGAAACCAGAGATAAGGCCGTGGCCCAGAGCACAACAACACCATGAACACAGTAACAGATAACCGGTGAAAATAGTAAACCATAACTCGAAATAACATCATCAGAAGGCATGTAAACAGAATCAGTGAGCACATAACCCACGCTATTACCTGTACCTTCAAGGCAGTGAGATTGCTAAGAATCAAGTAAGGTGGCAGCCGGGCCGCCGAGGTCCGGGATAGAGTTCTATGTATCTTAGGGCCTCAGGAGCAGATAGACACTCAGTCACTGCCTAGATGCGGAAAATGGTATATGACACTGGAGCGTGGTGACACCAGACCAGAGGTCTCCTCCTGGAGAGAAAGAGAAAAGAGCGACCCGCACCAGCCGGTGCAAGGGGCCACTCAACGATTCCTGTGTCCGGACGATGGTCCGTTGGTGCGTTGCCGCTTCGTCGGATCCTTCCGTGGACTCCGTTGCTCTCTCGCCCCCTGAGGGCGCTGGGGAGACGGGGTCGCTGGTGGCTCCACCTGGATATTGAAGTGTCGGTCAAGAAAGTGCATTGCTTCCTCAGGGTGTGTGAAAGACTTTTGTTCCCCTGATAAATCGGTTAAGCGTAAAGTAGCGGGATAAGCTAAGGTGAACTTGATAGCTTTGCGGTAAAGAGCTTGGCATATTGGCTGAAAGGCCTTTCTGCGTCTGGTAACCTCTTGTGAGTAATCCGCGAAGACCAACAGCTTGTGGCCATCAATTTGGAACGATTTAGAGTTCCTAAACGACTTGAGGATGTTTTGTCGGTCCATGTAATTTAAGTACCGCACTATGACAGGGCGGGGTGTTTTTCTGTCATTTGATGGGGCCCCCAGACGATGGGCTCGCTCAGCAGTGCACGTTGCATGGATCCCCAGTGCCAGGGGGATGCGGGTAGTGGTTAGGTCCATTAACGTTTCTGCACCATATGATTCCGGGAGGCCTATGATCCGGAGGTTATTCCTCCGAGATCGGTTCTCTAGATCGTCCAGCTTGTCCAAAAGGTAGCGCTGAGTCTGCCTGGCCTGCTGGTCCATTGAGAAGGAGCCTTGGAGCTCATCCTCTACATCCGACAGTCTATGCTCCAGCTCCTGCAGCCTGCGTGTGTGGTCTCCCAGTTCCCTCTGCAGCTGAGCCATCCCCAGGGCTATCGCCTTATCCACTGCCTCAGTGATGGTGGGCGAGAGCAGGTTGGCCACTGCCTGGGCCAGAGATGCAATTTGGGCCTCAGGCATAGGTGGGGGGGACTGACCTTGATGAGCTGACTGAGTCAGAGGAGCGGCGTCCGCCATGATGGTTTCCGTGTAGGCCGCAGACGAAGCCGCGGGCTCGATTTGCGGCGGTGCGGCGGAGCCGTTCGGACGGAGGAATTTGTCCATCCCGCAAGGTCTTCCGATAGCGTGGGGTCGGGTCGCGGGGTCGGATGGCTCGCGCGGACTGAAGAAGTCGGTTTTGTAAGCTGATCTGCCCGGAGCCGATGTCCCACACAGCCTCTCACATGGGCGCCGAGACCGGAAGTATACTGTGGAGCTTCTTAAAAGTTAGAGGTAGGGACTACAGGTAACAGGGTGCCTTGTTGGAGCCTGTAGCTTACGCATGTATTTACAAATGTGTGCAGACTAAACCCCTGTTTTTAATGTTTACTGTTAGACAGGTCAATTAGGTTGGTCGTTAGTCAGTAAGTAAAGCTTGGAATTTTCCTTGGATTTTTCCTTGGCCTTTTTTTTGACATATGTTGCCCTCCAATGCTCCTTGCTGCAGAGGCCAGTTATAGATGGGGGCAGTGGCTAACTTTTTGTACCGTTTATATATTGATCAGGTAACGCACTGATGTCTTTGCGGCCATAGTGCTATATGCTGGGTGTTTAGTGTGGAATTTTCCTTGGATTTTTCCTTGACCGCTGTCACAGAGAGGGAAGCAGCAGCAGCGGGAGGAAGGTGCATAGGAGTATGTTACATGTTATACCCAAAAGTAAACATTTGTAATATTGTAGCTTACCAATTCTTAGATGCGGTGGCTGCATTAGTTTTATTTTTTTAAGCTTTCTTTCCTTTATTTTCATCCAGCCAGTAAGTCTGTTGTTTTTTTAACAGAACAAGCTGTCCTTCAAATGTAGTAGTTTAGAGTGTTGACACAAACCATTTACCACTGACAGTGGTTCTTACAATGATCCACCTTTAATTATTCATGTAAAACCTTTATTCCAAAAGAAGAAAAAACTGTTTTCTGTAACTGCCTATAAAGTGTGAGCTGAAATTTGGCTTCAAATTGTTAGTGTATCTAAATCTGCTAGTACGCTTAACCCACACCTCCCCGAGACTGACAAGGGTGCTGTCCAAAGGTACCCCCTGTGCTTAATTCATCCAGAGTGTGTGCACTCTAATACAGGAGATGTATTACTGGATGTATCACCTAGTGAAAACAAAGGGAAAGAAAGCCTAAAAAAAAGAAAACAAATGCAGCCACCACATCTAAGGATTAGTAAGCTGCAAAATATTACATTTTGGGTTTTGGATTTAATACAGTTTTAAATAGATGGTAATAGCATTTTTTACACAAAATCATGAAAACCTATTAAAATAACAAAATAAGGACATATTAGAAGGATCTTAACAAAACTACAATTATATGACCAACTGCAAAAAATATATAAAAAATGGAGTGGAAATACACATAGGCCCTAGCAATATAAGCCTCCCTATATATTAAATAGGATTTAGTTAGGCAAAACAGAGTTGGAAAAGACTTGGTAAGGTTGGTCAACAAAAAAAAAATTAGTAAATGGCAAATGGAAAATATATAAAAGCAAACAAATTCTTGGGTTGTTAGGGCTGGTTCACACTTGCTCAAAATAGTGACACTTATCAAACTCTCCAATAGTTTTAATGTACATTAATAGGTGTGGTTGATAAGTTTTAAGTGAACATTAAAAATGCTACCCCCAAACGCCCTATGTACGTTTGTGGCACAGTTGACATGTGCTTCTGGCTTGTTAAAATAATCGCACCACAAACGCCTACAATACCTGGTTGCTAAAGAACGGGCGGAAAACCTGACCGCCGCGTTCTTAACAACCAATGAGTCATCAGCTGTCAGAGGGGCGGCGGGCTGAAAGAAAGAAAGAAAAAAAATGCTGGTAAAAAAAAAAACTATATAAAAACGGTGTGGCATTTACCCCAATCCTTACCAGACTCGGAGGGCCTGGTATGGACTGGGGGAAACCCTATGCCAACATTTTTTAAAAAAGGGCATGGAGTCCCCCCTCAAAGACCATACCAGACCCTTCGGTCTGACATGGATTGTGAGGGGAAACTTAATGCCACAAAAATTTTAAAAAAGGGCATATGGTACCCTCGAAATCGATACCAGACCCTTATCCGAGCATGCAGCCTGGCAGGTCAGGAAGTGGGGGCGAGTGAGCGCTGCCCCCTCCCGGACCATACCAGACCACATGCCCTCAACATGGGGGAGGTGGGTGCTTTGCAGCAGGGGGGCCTCTTCCCAACAACCCTGGATGCTGGTTGTCAGGGTCTGCGGTCTGCGGGCAGGGGGCTTATCGGAATCTGGAACAAGGGGGCTCCCAGATCTTGCCCCCCATGTGAATGAGTATGGGGTACATTGTACCCATTCCCATTCATGCAAAAAAAAAGAAGTGACATGTTAATAAAAACAAAGAGACAGTTTTTGACAAGTCCTTTATTAATATAAGAATGCCCCCCCATTGTAGCTCCAAGGATTCTTTTTTCTCTGGTCTTGTCCTTCTTCTGATGTCTTCTTCCTCAAATCTTCTCCCTCCGCTGTCTTCTCTTTCTGGTGATATCTTCTCCCTCCGCCCATGTCGTCGTCTTCTCCTTCTTCTTCTACTGCCATCAACACGCTCAAAATAAAACAAATCTGGTCCTGCTCCAACGATGATTCCCGTTGTTATGCTAGCTAAGCTGTCTGCCAGCTCTTATATAACTATGGGGCGTGGCCACCCAGTAACTTCACCCAGAGACCTCACCACTTGTGACCTCACCGCCCCGTTATACCCCATCACTCAAAAGGCATGGTATGGACTTGGGTGGAACCCCACAAAGTTTTTTTTTTTTATTTTAACTGTCAGCAGGGAACCGCTGATGACTCATTGGTTGTTAAGGACGAGGGGGCCCGCTTCCCGCCCCGCACCCTAACAAACAGGTAAAATTGTTATTGTACTAACACACTGCAACCGCGCTGCAAATGCACCACAACCATATGCCAGTGTGGTTGCGGCGTGTTAACATAGACTTGAATGGGAGTCGTTGAAAGGCTTCAAACTCCTCCTGACTCGACATGAGGCTTCAATTTTGAAGCGAAGCAATGCCTATGCTTCATGTGTTCATAATGTGAACAGCACTGTGTGCTGTTCTTTGTATCATTTGCATATGCGTTTCAGGGGCGTTTTTAACGCACCTCAAATACCTGCTTTTAATGCCTTAAAAAGGAAGCTGAACGTGTGATTCTAATATACTATTTCCTCTGTATAAATCATAAGGAATATGGAGTCCTGATTTTGGCAGCACATAATAAATACACGAAAAGGGTTTAATAAACATACATAAATGGGTTTGGAGGAACTAAATTAATAAAATGGAGTCATTATTAAAATGAAAAAATAAGGAAAAACTAGAAAAATTAGGTATATTCAGTTGGGGTCTTCTCCCAAAACTCACAATTGGCTGTGGTTGTGAGGAGGTAAGGAGGTAAGGTAAGGAGTTGTGAGAAGTTGAACCTAATGAACATCAATTGACCTTACTAAGTAATTGTATTATTATTATTGTTTTTTTTCTATAACAAAATATTTTTTATACAACTGATCATTGCTGGGACAATATGGGAAAAAGGGAGTTTAACAAATATACTTAAGTAACAATGATTCACAAATGCTTGTACCATAGTCACACACATTTTGTGAACTATATCACTCCCACTTTGGTTTGCGTTCTTTTTTTTTTCTAATTGGTATACTGGTTAAACTTGCTCACTGTATCTGTAAATCTCTTCCTTGGGGATATCTCTCACGATCTGCACATCTCCTCAGCCATTTTCTCACCACTTAAAACTGCAATAATTATTCTCATTCCATTGTAATGTGCAATTACATCCTCTAATTCTGAACAAATACTCTGCCAGCAGAATTCTAATGTACAGTATCTTATTAAAAAGTTCTCTTAATAGCTTGAACTGTTTTATCTATTTTTTTTTTTTGTAGCAAAACCCCCGCAGGAAATGCTGGAAATGTTGGACTCTTCTATCATTTCCAGTGATGACCCACCTGGCAATTGGACCCAACAGTACACCAACACAGTAATAGTGATAATTGGGCTTTATTAAAGCAGAGATAAGCCCTGCAGGAAGGTATTGGATTAACAGGCTTGGTAGTGGTAAACAACAGTTGAAGGATAGTAACGGGATGCCATGAATATACCTGAAATTGGTTCAGGGGCCAAATCTGAACCACAGTGCAGTGAAGCCAATGGGAGCCATTTTCTAGGCTAATAACCATGGGCTGTCATACAATTGATATGGGGGATGAGCACTGCCCTAGGAATCATGCAGCAAAAGAAAAAAAATGTCAGGGACCAGAAATGTTAATAATGCATATAGGAAATCATTCTTTCTTTAAATACCATGCCTGGGGGATGCCCTTAACCTAGTTGTGAAGTAGAGAATATGAACGAACAATACAACCTACTAAAGCAAAACTGATATGAACAAAGAAAAAGCTATGTAAATAATAGCTTCTGGCTGCTTGCTTCTGTGTGTAAACAAATAGACAGGAAGTACTGTTCATGTAAACCAGACCCTTATCCTAGATGAGATTAGCTGGTATGAATTTGTAGAAGGAACCACATGAAAAAAAAAAAAACAAGAAAAAGTGCGAAGTCCTCCCAAAACTACATATCAGACCCTTATCCAAGCATGCAGCATGGCAAGTCAGAAAAGGGTCTGGATAAGCATGCACCCCTCCTCTTAACCCATACAAGGCCACACACCCTCAGCAATGGATATCACCTTGATGAGTACAAGGGCCTATCTACACAAAACTGTCCTGGTCATTTTGGGGTCTGCAGCAGACCAGTTGTGGGAATCTGGAAGCCACCTTTATAATTCCTCCATGTGAAATAAGTAAGGGATACATAGTCTTATATAAAAAGAAAGTCCCACGATGTAAATCCATCAACATGATGAACAATGCCTGTTGAGCTGCCGAATGAAACAACCCACTGTTTGACAGACATATCTGATCTCATCGTTCTACTCATCACAAATGACAGCTCCGGTCCCAGCTGCTTAATGGAAACAAAGGGCGATGGTATAACTAGTGATGTATTTGAACAAATATGGCCATGAAGCCATAATCGGTAAGAGAGGCCAGCGCTAGCCCACCCCCTTTCTCTTACATGGTCAGGGATTCTTGGCTAGCAAATTAATAGAGCTGGGTGTCATTACTGGTTACTAAGAATGTGACGGGTGCCAACCACTGCTTCTTTAACTATCATTGGCAGAGGAAGATGTCATATATAGTGGTGATAAATAAAAGAGCTACCATATATGACTGAGCAAGCTAAAAATGTTGGCGTTTAGATGCATTTCCGTTTAGTCTTAGCCTGTGTTCAAACCAAACTAAGAGCTCATCGCTAACAGTGATACAATCTAATGGTACCATGAGATTTAAAGGACTGGTGTTTGTTCTCTTTGTGACCAATGAGAGGCCTTGCCTGAACTGCACTTTGCAAATGGAGAATGGGGCTGAAAGCCCCATCAATTACAAAGTCTGCCAGCAGCAGGGACTTTTAACTGTAATGGCGGAGTACTCAACCTACAAGAGAAGGCATTTGTAATGCACAGAGTGAAAGTACCAGGCCACCAATGCAGTCATCCACATTTCTCCTGCATCTCTTCTCCTGCCTGCAGGCCTACCAATCATCAGGTACCTCAACATAGTTGATTGCAGGAGCTCTTAGAACCAAGTTTAGGTTGAAGGCAACGCCTTAAGCCATGTATTTGTTGTCTTTGCCGAAAAATGTGTATGTTTACACAGTTCTTATTATCTTACTGTATAAAAAAATGTAAGGTGTAGATGCTAACACTGGTCAGTTGGTTGTAGTGTTCTTCACCTATAAAAGTCACCTTTTTAGTTTACTTTATATGTTTGGATTGAACTTGTGTGCCCCCAGGAAATTACTGGCATCAATGTCATAGAGCTTTAAGAGGGTTGCTATGACCTATCAGGGTACAGGGTAGAACTAGTATATCAAAGTCAAGCCAAAATAAGCAGTGAAACGTTGTACAATAATCAGTGGTAAAAATAAGTTGTCTGTAGACTGTGTCACAGGGTTTTCACAAGTTTCACAGTTGGAGTTTGAGCCAGAGGTCAATCACTGTAAATCAATAGCCATTTGTCAGGGAAAATTAATGGTAATTCTAAACTTTAGTTTGATAGCTATGACTGAAAATGCTTTATTTTTTACACAGTGCAGTTGGATGTGTTTTTTTTACATTTTACATGCATTACCATTAATCTCATTGGAAATTATATTTGTATATTTGCCTCACTGAAACATTCAGTACTTCAAAAAAGGTTGAGAGTGAGCCAGGTATATCGAGGGACACTAAAAGAGGCATAAGCTTGGAAAGTTTGTCATGAAAATGTATATAGCGTATGTAAGAAATGGAATTTCTACCCTTTTCCCTCTTAATTAACGTGACCCTGCTGTCAGCCAATAATTTAATAAGAAACATAAAATGTTCACAATCTGATCACATTTGTGTTTTCTAAATCAGAATTCATACATGCCATGTTTATTTTTACCGTACTAAAACTTTGTGCATTTCATTTTTATATGACTTCAGTGTAACAATATTAAAATGAGAGGAAGCGCTCTGCATGAAAAATGAATAATTTTAACAGTGAGTAAATTGTGGTTACTGAAGTGAATCCTAGAACATAATCAAAGAAGGAACAGAATTTATTTTGTTCTCTACACAACTAGCTACCCAAGAGCAAGCTTGCAACAAAATTTACATTAAAATAGCTGCACTAGTCTGTCTGTCTATCTATCTATCTATCTATCTATCTATCTATCTATCTATCTATCTATCTATCTATCTATCTATCTATCTATCTATCTATCTATCTATCTATCTATCTATCTATCTATCTATCTATCTATCTATCTATCTATCTATCTATCTATCTATCTATCTATCTATCTATCTATCTATCTATCTATCTATCTATCTATCTATCTATCTATCTATCTATCTATCTATCTATCCCAATGAAAATTTGGAGTCATAATAGCCATGTAAAATGCAGTGGTTGTTGTGATGAAAACGTAGCTGTATCAGGGCACATAACGGTCGACTAATTGGGCCACCAGTCTATAGATAACCTTTAGCTCAGCAAATCTACTATGATACAGTATAACATCACTGAGTTTCTTTTATTTACTTTGTCTGGGTCCAGTGAATACTCAGAGAATCACAGACCTTTAGTAATTTGTAATACTTGATCCAGAATTCACTTTATTGTAAGGTACTTTATATCATCCTTTTTCAACCAGGGTGCCTTGGCAAAATGCCTAAAAATTGCCCAAAAAGGTATACAAGCCAGTGGGTGGATCAAAATTTTTAGTTACACAAAGGTACAGGTTTTTATAATTTATTGTGCACTATTACAACCTTCTACCCACTGGTGTCCTAGGAACCAATGATGTCATTGGTACGTAAAGAGGACATCAGGCACCTACACAGCATCCTTGTTTGCCTCTCCCCTCATTAGTTGAGTGAGGGAGAGAAACTGAGCAAGAAGAGAAACATTTGAATACTACTCAGTATCAGTGTGCAAAGGTGTGTTTACTTTGGAAAAATAAATCCCCTCTAATGTTGGGTGTACTAAGTGAGCAGATGCATTATGTAACACTATTAGGTTAGTTTTTTTACATTTTTGAATGGGATGCCTTGGGATAATTTGAAAGGGTTCCTTGACTGAAAAAAGGTTGGGAAACACTGCTTTATATGGTACATTATAATGTTCTCCATCAGGGCTGGGCTAAGACATTGTGCTGCCTGGGTCAGAGAATATAATGCTGCCCCGCCCCCTCAAAAAAAAAATGATCTCGCCCACCAAAAGGCCCCCCCACATTCATTATTTTATATAAATATAACATTTAGAAAATATTATATATACTGTTATCTTCTTCCATAATTCACCACCGGACCGGTCCACCAAACACCCACTGTCTGTCCTCAGTCCTTCTGTCATGCCTGTGTCTGCCACGGCCACCCCCTTAGAAGATCCAGCCTGTCCTGTGTGAGATGGAGTGGGCTGATGTCTGACGTCATTGCTTGAGACACTCTACCTCCTTATACTCATTAGTTTGTACTACAGGCGGCAATATGAGATGCCGCCCATAATGCGCCGCAAACTGATGACACACATAACTGCTGGAAGATAAATCTTGGGCGTCAATTTACTGCCCCTCTCAAGTGGACCCAGCAGGACCCATGGTAGGGCCAGCCCTGTTCTCCATACCCTTCTAATTACTTAATAATTATAACATAACATTTAATTACCACTCACATTTTCCCAGGTGTTACAAGCTACAAAATTTGCATATGAACCCTAAAAAGAAAGCAGGATGCTGGGAAAGCATACTGATTAATACTACATTTAATACTATTTTTCCATTCTAATTCTTTACATTACATAGGGGCTTAGTCATGAAAACTAGAAATAGAAAATCAGCAGAAAATGGGAGCTGGTGTCCATTAAAAAAGTTTTAAAAGAAAGATGGAATCTGAATAGTTTCTACTGGAAGTAACAACAGTTATGTACTCATTTTTAATAATAGGGTATGGATGCCTCAAACCTTGAGCCAAGGACATTTAACAGCTAAAAAAATCATGTACAATAATAGGACCAGCTCCACTATCTATAGGACAGCAGGAGATTGGTCAGTGGACTGTGTGGCTGGCAAGAGGTGTGCACAGGATAGATGCCGTCACATGTCTGCCCCATAACAAATGTTCACTTTGCAGATGTTTTACCCTGGGAATGGGGCAATGTTGGAAGTGAATCCTGACTTGCTAAAAGTCATCTGAGGACAGGCAATTGGGAGGGAGTTGTGTGGGGAAGGGAAAGGGAGGGGGGCAGTCTTAAGGATTAGTGTCTAAACAATGAGACTTCTTCAGTGGGTGGATGAGCTGTTTGAGGAAAAGTAAAAAGGGTATTCTGCGACCGCAGAAAAGTGTAAACTTAAGATGAGAAATATGAGAAAGTATCATGATAAATACCAAACAAGAGGGATAAGGAGTCATCAGATACAATTTCTGACAAGGGAAAAGAGTGGAAAGCCTTTAGTTGGTTGGTCATCTTGACTTGAGCAGAATTTGAAATTCGAGATAATCTAACGGTTATCCTACAATTTATTGCTATTTATGGTATGTATCAAGGGAAGATTTATTCATTTAACCTTCCCATACTGTGGGGTGATGAACAAAGATTTCCATAAAAGTTGTATGTTGGTTAATGTCATTATCACCGTAACAAATAGGAACCTTCTACAATATAACAAAAAGTAACTCTAAGGCTCGGTTCACATTTATGCGATGCGGGAAGGCTGCGAATCCGCAGCCTGTTCCCGCATCGCACACGCACCCCCGGCAGTTCACACTGCCATATGCGATACGCTGGGGGTGTCAATGTAATCTTAACGACACCCCCAGTTTGATCGCATATCGCAGTGCGATCATGCAGTTCGCACAGGAGCGGATCGCACAAGTGTGAACCGCTGTGCGATCCGATCCTGATGCGGCTGCAAAAATGCCTCCTGTGCGTGTTTGCTCCGGGTGCGATGCGAATTTAGCCATACAAACTGTATGGCTAAACTCGCACCGCACAGCTGATCGCATGTAATGTCGGAGCAGTGCGCTCCGACATTACATGCGAACCCGGCACTCGCAGAAGTGTGAACCGGGGCTAAGAGAAAACCACTTCATCCATTCCAAAAAAAAATGATCCTTTCTGAAAAATTGTTTATAATTGTTTAAAACACCACATAGGAGGGGATTAAAAAAAAACCTGGAGACTCAAAATGAGTTATAATTGGACAGCCAACTGTATCCATTCAATAGTGACCAATCAGAAATCTAATTTACTTTTTCCCATTAAAGGATAGGTAATGTGTTATTAAGCATCATCAAATCAAACACATTTCCCTAAAAGGCATTTTTTTGGTCTTTTAAAGGTCCAGTTGGCTTTAAATGGCTGTTGAGGGTTATATAAGCTCCTTTCAACTATTCCTGATCTTTCATATGCCAAAAATCTCATTATTAACCACTTAAGGACCAAGTATATTTCTGACACATGCTGTTTATTAGTTAAAATCAGTATTTTTAACTAGAAAATTACTTAGTACCCCCAAACATTATATATATTTTTTTATTTTAGCAAAGACTCTGGAGAATAAAATGGCGATCGTTGGAATTTTTTTTGTCACGTGTTATTTGCGCAGCGGTCTTTTAAAACGCAATCTTTTTGTAAAAAATACATTTCCCTGCATTGAAAAAAAACTAAACAGTAAAGTTAGCCCGATTTTTTTGTATATTGTGAAAGATTATGTCACGCCAAATAAATAGATACCTAGCATGTTACGGTTTAAAATTGTGCACACTCATGGTATGGCGACAAACTACGGTACTTTAAAATCTGCATAGGTGATGCTTTAAAAATTTTTAACAGTTACCAGTTTAGAGTTACAGCATAGGTCTTTTTTTAGGAATTATTGCTTTCACTCTGGTGATCACGGTGATACCTAACATGTGTAGTTTTAACACTGTTTTCATTCGACGCGACTTACGTATTTTTTTTAATTTCGTGTGAAAGCTCACGGCGACAGGGGCGCTTTAAACGTTTTTTTTCATTTTTTTTCCTATTTATTTTATTAATTTTTTAATTTTTAGCACTGTTTTTAAAAACAAAAACAATCCAATCACTTTTATTGCTGTCATAAGGAATTTAAACATCCCTTGTGGCCCTAATAGGCAGTGATAGGTACTCTTTATGGAGGAATTGGGGGTGTAAAAGACCCCAGACTCCTCCACTGCACTTCAAAGTATTAAAAATACTGAAATTGTAATTTTTAAATACTGACAGTTTTTTAAATTGGGCGCCGTTAGCCACGGAGTAAACCGGAAGTGGTGTCATGACGCCGATTCCAGGATAATACACCGGAGACCCGATCAAAGCCTAATCCAGCTTTGTTCTGGACTCCAAACAGCTGGTGGACTTGCTAGCTGGTTGCTGGGGGTCTCCTGGTGGGACAGGAGGAGGCAGCTGCAGGCATCATCCAGGTACAACCACTTCACAGAGGCGACGTTAAAGGCAGTCGATTCGCAGGAAGTGGTTAAAAAATCGATAAACACAAATAGGTAAACTAATTGAACTGCACTAAACAACCACTAAATTAAGTAAAAAAAAAGGAGTAAACATTTTATTTTTTCCAACAAATTTCACCTCAGCAGCTCAAAAAGCAAATAAAAAATTCTGCTATGATAAAAATTCTGCCGTTGGTAAAAATAGTAATTTTGTGGTGAAATCAATTGTGCTGAAGTCCCTCGACTTACAGTATCTGTACTATTGATAGCTGTTGGTAGTAATTATAAATTTGTACTCATTTTCAGGCTATTTTGAAAAATATTTATTCCATAGCAGGTTAATTTGTTTTTAGTGTTTCAGCATATTTTTGTTGTTCAAAAAACCCCCAAAAAAACTAAATCTTCATCATGTTTTGCCTGGTATTTCCAGTCAATAGCTGTGAATACAGCTAGCAGTTTGTTTTTCCTTTTGGTGCTCTGGTTTCCTTCAACAATCCAAAAACAAAGTGAAAGGTTAATTGGCATCTGACTAATTTGGCATTACACTGTAAATTGTGCTAGAGCAGGGATTTGAGTTGGAAAATATTAATTCTGTAAAGTGTTACGGTAAATAAATAACTACAAACAAGAGCCTGAATGCTCAGTTATTAATGAAAACATTGATTTGCAGAGTAGGCACATTGCTGTATTGCAGATTTGTTGAAAGTCTGGAAATGATGCACAGAAAAAAATCACACAATTCATGAATTTTGGTGGCTTGTATTCCTGAATTGCGTGATGTTCTGTGGATCTGATAGATCGGTATGTCAGTATTTAAACAATCTAAAAATTAGCACATCAATCATTTTTGTTATTTAAACATCATTGAAAATAAGAAAGAAAGTAATGTCAACTTGAAACTTCATGACTTGTACAAAAGCAATGGTAAGCATTTGCGGTACTGAAATGTCATATGGTATTTTTACTTGATGGGTGGGGTATATCATTTGTATTTATTTTGCACATGCAGTAACTATGGTAGTTCACAGTAAATTATAATAGTTAATAAAAATCTTACAACCCCTCCTTGACAATGTCCAGAAATATATGGGCAATTTGTAAAATTACCACTTCAGCTCCAGAAGGATTTGCCCCATTAATGACCATGCCATTTCTTC
Source organism: Pelophylax lessonae (assembly GCF_965119305.1). Lineage (NCBI taxonomy): Eukaryota > Metazoa > Chordata > Amphibia > Anura > Ranidae > Pelophylax > Pelophylax lessonae. The sequence continues at coordinate 102,233,376 of NC_138771.1, read as the reverse complement.
TGATTCGGCACTGCGTTACTTTAACTAATAATTGCGCGGTAATGCGACACTGTACCCACATACAATTGGTTTTCTTTTTTCCCACAAATAGAGCTTTCTTTTGGTGGTATTTGATAGCCTCTGCGGCTTTTTGATTTTGCGCTATAAACAAAAATAAAGAGCAACATTTTGAAAAAAAAAACACAATGTTTTTTACTTTCTGCTATAAAACATTCCCAATAAAAAAAATGTAAAAATCAAAATTTTTATCAGTTCAGGCCAATTTGTATTCAGCTACATATTTTTGGTAAAAAAAATCTGAAAAAGCGTATTTTAGTTGGTTTGTGCAAAAGTTATAGCGTTTAAAAACTACGGGATAGATTTTTTATTTATTTTAAATTTTTTATTAGTAATGGCGGCGATCAGTGATTTTTAGCGGGACTGCGACATTGCAGCAGACAGATCGAACCCCTAACTAACATTTTTGACACTTTTTGCGGACCAGTGACATTAATACAGTAATCAGTGCTAAATAATATGCACTGCTACTGTATAAGTGACACTGGCAGGGAAAAGGTTAATACTGGGGGGGGGGGGTGATCAAAGGGTTAAATGTATGCCTGTTGGTGCTTACTAACTGCGGGGGGGGGGGGGGGCTCTGTGATAGGCACAGAGAGATCAGTGTTTCAGCTTAGCTGAGACACACAATCTCACTGTGCCTGTGTGACAGAAGAACTGCCTGCTTTGTTTACATTGGCAGGCGGCTCTTCTGTCAGTTACTGTGAAGATTGTGGGAGGCCTGCGGCAATCGTGCTCGCTCCTCCCGCAGTCTAGCTCCTACTGTGTCTAATCACAGCAGGAGCGCAGCTTCGGGGGCGTGCGCGCACCGCTGAGACCGCATGCACATAATCACATAGATCTATGTGATTATGAACAGCCGAGCCGACCAGCTGCAGTAAATCTGCATGGGGCGGTCGGCAAGTGGCTAAAGAAGGTTGATTACATCTGTTTATAAGTTCAACAAAAAAAATGTCTTTACATAATGAATTTACACCAAACACATCTTAGCACTTATTAAAACCACTTTAGGACCGCTCACGTCGCTGCTACTGCAGCAAGGTGGCAGCCCTGGGTCTAGCGACGTAGACCTACGTCGCTAGATTCCCTGCTGTCTCGGCTTGCTACCGCTGTGTTTAGACACAGCGGAAGTTGGGCCAGGGGAGGAGAGGTGGCGATCACCGTCTCTCTTCCCCGATCGTTGGGGAAAGACTGAGAGAATCCGCCCACTTGTGTAAACAAAGCAGGCGGATCTTCTCTGTGACAGGCAGGGACAGATCACAGGATTCAGCATAGCTGAACCTGCAATCTCTGTCTCTGTCACACAACCCCCTCCCCCCCCACACACATCAGTAAGCATGAGGCACACATTTAACCCCTTGATCAACAACAGTGTTAACCCCTTCCCTGCCAGTGTCATTATTACAGTAACAGTGCATATTTTTAGCACTGATTACTGTAGTAATGTCACTGGTCCCCCCAAAATTGTCAAAAATGTCAGTTAGGGGTCCGATCTGTCCGCCGCAATGTCGCAGTCCTGCAAAAAATCGCAGATCGCTGCCATTACTAGTAAAAAAAAAAAACAATAAAAAATGACAAATCTTTCCCGTAGTTAGTAACTTTTGCGCAAACCAATCAAAATACGCTTATTGCGATTTTTTTTTCCAAAAATATGTAGCAGAAAACAAATTGGCCTAAAATGTTAAAAAAGTTTGATTCGTAAATTTTTTGGGGGAATGTTATATAGCAGAATGTGAAAAATATTGTTTTTTTTTTTCAAAATTGTCGCTCTTTTTTTTTTTAAAAACTAAAAATCGCACAGGTGATCAAATACCACCAAAAGAAAGCTCTATTTGTGCGTACAGCTTGCATGGACACTCTAGGTATATTTCAAAGATATACTATTATACATGGGCCAGCTTATTTTTTATTTATAAAAAAAAAAAATGGCCCATGTATACTATTTTACTGAGTATGCCCAAGATGTCCTGGCTCACCATCTGGTCCATCAGGAGATAAAGTGATTTAACCACTTCCCGTCCATCCACCGCCTTTTTACTGCGGCAGGGTGGCTCTCCTGTGCAAACTGACGTAGATCTATGTCGGTTGCGCGCGGGAAGCTAGGGGGGCGAGTGCGCGCCGGTGGAGGGGCGCTCCCGCCCCCACTCGGCAGCGAGGAAGCCGATGCGAGGGTCAGGTGGCTCTGATTGCCGCCTGACACCCGCGATCGCTCCCCGCTGAGAAAGAAGGACGGTTGGCTGTTGCAAACACAGCCGACCGTCCTTCTCTCTGAAATCATCACAGAGCTCATGTGATCCTTCTATATAGGATCACATTTTTCTATGGTCATCTCAGAAGCCACGCCCCCCATTAGAATCACTCCCCTAGGGTCACATTTAACCCCTTGATCACCTACACTGTTAACCCCTTCCATGCCAGTGTTATTATTACAGTAACAGTGTGTATTTTTAGCACTGATTACTATAGTAGTGTCACTGGTACCCCCAAAAGTACCAAAAATGTCAGTTAGGGGTCCGATCTGTCCGCTGTAATGTTGCAGTCCCACAAAAAATCGCAGATCCCCGCCATTACTAGTAAAAAAAATAAACAATAAAAAATGACATAAATCTTTCTCGTAGTTAGTAGACGCGATAACTTTTGCGCAAACCAATCAAAATACGCTTATTGCCTTTTTTTTTTTAACAAAAATATGTAGCAGAAAACAAATTGGCCTAAAATCTGAAAAATATTGTTTTTTTTTTCAAAATTGTCGCTCTTTTTTTGTTTATAGCACAAAAATTAAAAATCGTACAGTTGATCGAATACCACCAAAAGAAAGCTCTATTTGTGAGAAAAAAAAGTCTGTCAATTTTATTTGGGTACAGCATCGCATGACCGTGCAATTGTCCATTATAATAATGCAGTGCCGAATCGCAAAATTGGGCTTGGTCTTTAAGGGGTCAAATCCTTCCGGTCTTAAAGTGGTTAAAGTGACAGTAAAGTCTCTTTCTTTTTTTTCTTTAACCTCCCTGGCGGTATGATTCTGTCAGGAATTCTGTACCAAAAGCGGTACAATTTTTTTCATGGAAATTTGGCGTTATGTATTATAGGCCTACAATTCTTAGTAATTACTGACTTAAACCTGACCAAAACAAGAGTCTAGTAGACATCCCAGATGTGATAAATTTGAAACACAAACGCATGAATTATAATCTAATCAATAATATAATTTTATTATATAATATATAATATAATATATATATTATATAATAAAATTATATTATTGATTAGATTATAATTCATGCGTTATATATATATATGTATATATATATATATATGTGTAAATATATATATATATACACACATATATATATATATATATATATATATATATATATATATATACATACATACACACACATATGCTGCAGGGAACGGAACTAGGAAGTCATCAGACCGGCGGAGGACGGACGAGCGGCGGGGATCTCAGATGGCTGGCGATCACAGCAATGGGAGATCATCGCTGGATCGCCAGGAGAAGGTAAGACACCGCTGCGCGCTCTGCACATCCACCCCGAGCGTGATACCTCACTCGGGGATACCAATAACAGCATAGAAAATCCACCCCGAGTCACGCTCGGGGATACCGCTAAGGTGGTTAAGGATAACAAACATGCCATACTTACCTACCTTGTGTAGTTGGTTTACACAGAGCAGCCCAGATCCTCCTCTTCTCTGGTCCCTCTTTGATTCTCTTGGTCCCTCCCCTCCTTTTAAGTGCCCCCAAAGAAAGAAGCTTGCTATGGGGGCACCCAAGCTGAGCCACAGCTTTCTGTGTCCCTTTAACCACTTGCCGACTGCTCACAGTATATTTACTGTGGCAGTCAGGTCTCAGGAGCGAGTGCGCGCCACCGGAGGCGCGCTCCCGCGCGGTCACGGACCCCCCCGCGCGTGTGACCGGCAGACCCGATTGTCCGCCGGTCACTCGCGATCGTCGGTAGAGAGGGAGAAAGTCAGGCGGCTAATGTAAACAAGCCGCCTGTCATTCTCCCCGGTGTATGAATGATGATCATACGGTTCTACTATGTAGAACCGTTGAACACTGTTCATACATCTCAAGCCACAGCCAATCACAGTTAGAATCAAGCCCCTAGGGACACACATAGCCCCTCCCTCTCAAAAAAAGTTAACCCCTCCACTGCCAGTGTAATTTTACAGTAACAGTGCATATTTATAGCACTGATTACTGTAGAAATGTCACTGGTAACCCAAAAAGTGTCAAAAATGTCAGTCAAGGGTCCGATCTGTCCCCGCAATGTCGCAGTACTGCAAAAAAAATCGCAGATAGCCGCCATTACGCGTTAAAAAAAAACAACAAAAATTACAAAAATCTTTCCCTTTGTTAGTAAACGCGATAACTTTTGCGCAAACCAATCAAAATACGCTTTTTGCGATTTTTTTTACCAAACATATGTAGCATAAAACAAATTGGCCGAAAATGTTAAAAATTTTACATTTTTTGGGGGGGAATTTCATATAAAAAATGTGAAAAATATTGTTATTTTTGCAAAATTGACGCTCTTTTTTTGTTTATAGCGCATGATCAAAAAATCACACAGGTGATCAAATACCACCAAAAGAAAGCTCTGTTTGTGGGAAAAAAAGGACGCCATATTAGTTTAGGTACAGCGTCGCACGACCGCGCAATTGTCCGTTAAAGTCACGCAGTGCCGAATCGCAAAATACCCCCTGGTCAGAAAGGGGGTAAAATCTTCCGGGGCTTAAGTGGTTAAACATGGAGATGTGCTCTGCCCCTGGCCACACCCCCTTTTCTCCTCATCGGCTGACTGACATTAACCACTTAAGGACCAGGCCTATTTTATTTTGTTGTTGTTTACAAGTTAAAATCTGATTTTTTTGCTAGAAAATTACTTTGAACCCCCAAGCATTATATATATATATTTTTTAACAGAAACCCTAAAGAATAAAATGGAGATCATTGCAATATTTTATGTCACACCGTATTTGCACAGCAGTCTTACAAACGCAATTTTTTGGGGAAAAATACAGGTTTTTGAATAAAAAAATAGGAAAACAGTAAAGTTAGGCCAAGTTTTTTCTATAATGTGAAAGATAATGTTATGTCAATTAAATCGATACCCAACATGTCATGCTTCAAAATTGCACATGCTCGTGCAATGGAGACAAACATTGGTACTTAAAGATTTTCATAGGGGACGTTTTAAAAATTTCTACGGGTTACCTGTTCAGAATTAAAGAGCAGATGTAGGGCTAGAATTAGTGCTCTTGCTCTAATGATCGCGGCAATACCTCTCATGTGTGGTTGAACACCATTTACATATGTGGGCGCAACTTGCATATGCATTCGCTTCTGAGCTTTACATTGTTTTTTTCTTATTTATTTTACCTTTAAGTTTTTATTTTTACACTGTCCCTTTAAAAAAAAAAATGTTGATCACTTTTATTCCTATTACAAGTAATGTAAACATCCCTTGTAATAGAAATAAGCAGGACAGGACCTCTTTAATGTGAGATCTGGGGTCAAAAAGACCTCAGATCTCACATCTACCCAAAAAAGCAAAAAAAAAAAAAAAAGTCATTTTTTTCATCATGAAACAAAAATGGGCCCTTTAAGGCCATTGGGAAAAAGCGACGTATGATGTCGCTCCAGTCCTCCAAGGCCAAAGAGTCCAGTGGGGGCCAGCTTGCCCTCACTCATCTTACCGCCTAGGAGGGGAAAGGACCGGATAGTTTTCCCCGCTACCGACGGCTCCGGTAAGCGGGGAAACAGACTGGGAAGCGGCGGGAGGGGGGCACCTCTCCCGCCACCCATAAAAGTGTTCCCACAGCGAATCCGCCACTGGGACCACTTTTATGTGAAAGAGGACCGCCTGCCCTGTAAAAAATTCCAGGGTTATGGCAGCTATCTGCTGCCATAACCCCAGTATTTAACATCAAATTAGCGACGTAAAACTGCGGCGGGCGGTCCGTAAGGGGTTAATTGACAGCAGCGGGAGCTAATGGGGCTGCCTAGGCAGCTAAGACACTCCTACAACATCACTGGATCTAGAGAAGCCTCAGGTAAGTATTGGGGGGGGGGGCTGCTGCACACAGAAGGTTTGCATTAAGATAAAAAACCTTCTGTCTTTACAATCATTTTAAGTCCCCAGGGAGAAAAGCACTGTACAACTATAAATAATAATATATGTATATCAATGGTAATCTGTGACATAACATTTCACCGGAAGCACTGGGTTAAACTGGAAAGCTCTGGGCGGAGGGGTATGTAGAAATCCCCTATATTTTTCATTACACATAACAAAGGAAAAATAGATATTGATGCAACACCTTGATGCTGATTATAATACAGTTTTTTCTCTGATTACTTAGCACTAGAAGACAAGCCTAGATGTTTTATAGTGTTTGTCATTATGTTGGACAGTTGTTGGAACCATAAACTTGCAAAAAGCAATGTGGTTTAATGTCACTGAAAGAGCGACATCCTTTTAAAACATGAATAATTAAATTGCCAAGATGCTTTATCTTCCCTTAACAGCAGCTGTGCACAGTCATGCTCCACTTGACTACCTACCCCATATGTTAAGGAGAAATATATAAACTGGCAAATGTTGAAACCATAGCATGGGGTAAAGCAACTTTCTTTCGCGTATGCACTGAAATGCCCATTTCATGCTAAACTAAGAAATCTGAGTTTAGAGGTAAAATTTGGCAATTTTAACAGATCTATTGTGTAAGGTTAAAGTGTAACTCCACTTTTGTTGAGAAAAAAACATTCCCTTCTGGGTTATCTATGTACATTACAAGGATTATAACAGCCTTTGTTGCAGATTCCTATCTTTTGTTATTCGGAAGAAATCACTGTTTGTTTCTCTGTGCTGAGTGGGTCTGATGGGAGTGGTTTCATAATTATCTATCAGCTGTGTCAGCTGCAGGGCTCTAATAAGGGAAGCTGCTGGGCCTGCATCCCTTTAGATGTGTTCCTATTGGGAGTATCTCACCAAATATGACATTTTTGTTGCAGAGGATGTCAGAAATCTGAGTGCAGACTTCTGGGAAAATTGGTGAGCCAATCACACAAGCAGGAAATTATGTTTCTGCGGTGTGGTCAGTATACATTCTATGTACAGAACAGCTCCAGGTAGCCATATGGCATTGCATTTTCAGAAAATTACAATACTGCAGATTGAAAAGGAAAGGTAATTTTTAATAACATTCAATTACAATATGATTTGTGTTGCAAGTGTGTATGCTATATTGTTTTTTTTTTTATTTGCTATTTTGTTCCCCCACGAAAGTGGAGCTTAAGGCAGTTATTAGAGCCACTGAGTTGAAGTCCACCATAGGCTAAGCTTTTCATTCTTTAATTTTCTTATCACTCATCTGAAAGAATAATCACTTTTTCTGAAGCGTATCTCTCTATTCATAATTGATAATTCTTGTGCAATAAACAAGTAACTAAAAAGAATAGCTGGAAAATTAGTTTTCATTCATGTTCTAAAAAAATCAATGAGCAGCACTTTATATTACGCACATTTTAAATAGACTAGCAAGTAGGAAAGCTTTTATATAGTCATTAGTACTTTTACTTGATTGTGTATGTGTGTATGTGTGTGTTTGTGTATGTAAATGTGCGTGTGTGTGTGTATGTAACTGTGTGTGTGTGCACCCTTGGTTAGATCCTTGTGGCAATAAAGTGCTAAACAATAAACTAAAACATTGCCACAATAAATAAAAAAAAAAATGCTTGCCACTAAAATATTCTGTTCACAAAAAGACCAAGCTATTGCTTTGAGAGCAGCCAGATATTGAATAGAGCCCGGTGAGGTGGATTTACTGAGATTGGAGAGTGCAAAATCTGGAGCAGCTCTGCATAGAAACCAATCAGCTTCCAGTTTTTTTTGTCAAAGTTTAATTTTGAACAGGCTGAAGTTAGAAGCTGATTGGCTACCATGCACAGCTCTGCACCAGATTTTACTCTCTCCGGTTTTAGTCAAATCAACCTGTGTCTCAAATTAGATTTTGCTGAAGGTGAAATCTAGGGATGAAGGAGTGATCAGGCTAAATTGACTTTGCAGGGAAATAACACTATATACAGAGTATTTTGTATCCCTATTTGTGAAAGCCAAGTCCCTTCAGGTCTGTCTCAACCCCACTATTGCTCTTAAGTACCCACCTCTCTCGGCTCATTTGAACTGTGTGCAGGCACGAAAGCCCGAGTCATAGGAGAGGGGAAGCTCTTTAACCATTCCCTCTATGAAAGAAGTGGTCACCGCACCCAGTTACTGTTTCAAATAGTTGTTTAAAGGTTAAATGCTTCAGTACCACTAGTTATTGGCTGTACAGATGTTCCCACCTTGTGTTCTTTTACCAGGAGGGAGGGGGAGGGGGAGGAGAAACCGACCCTGAGGTTATTTATTTCTGTGTCTGTGTTTACACAAGTCTTATGCTTGTTACCATCCTTTACTGTGTTCTGGTGGTGGAACCTGAATAGAAGTTGGTGTCCAGGCAAGGTGTCACGTACCTGACAGCTGAGCCTGATGTGCAGAGGGAAGGCCTCCCATACAATCCCGGTGCCGGGACCACTGATGTTGAGACGGTGGCCACGAGAGCGTGGTGGTATAAGGGTGCCAGGAACGTACTTCAGATGGTGGAGTATCACCACGGTAAACCAGAAGGTAACAGCAGGTAGGCAGAACTGGCAGACTTCAGACTGGTGGCAGCAGATAGCAGGCAGCAGGCAGGTGCACGCAGAGCCGGAGATACTGGAAGCAATGTCAGACAAGCTGGGTCGGTAACAGATGATCAATAGCAGGCTTTAGGCAGAAGGCAGAGAAAATCTGGGGTTCAGGCAGAGATCGGCAACGTAAGTGCAGGCAGATGGGCAAAGACAAAAGGAAAGTCCAGATACAGGCCAAGGTCAAGGTTGGAGAGATACAGGTGAAGTCAAGGGCAAGCCGGGTCAAACACAGAAGAAGCTGGATCAGGTTTCAGAACTCAGGTACAGCTGCAGACCAGACAGCAAAGCCCTAGTGCAACTGCTGTACTTATATATGGTACTTTGGTGCCAACATCTATTGTAGTACAACAGTAGTACAAACTGTTTACCAGAATGTAATTATATGCAAGCCAAACAAGCAAAAGGGATTTCACACCCAAGGTCTCCAAATGGCAACGCACTCCAAAGTTAGATGCTCCACTGCACCTCTAGGGCTTGGACCATATATTGGGATCATCCCCTCACCCTGGAAGAGTGGCGTAATAATGTTAATACAATTCTAGTGAGAAAACGACATATCCTCTAACATAGAGGTAACCCCCATAAATTTTATAAACTGTGGGACCCATGGTCATCTGTTCTTGGGCTAGCACCAGCCTCCCTAGTTGTGCACACTTTATTTCAATACCAAACAAAATCGTACCTTGAGCATGCTTCTAGTATTGGGGCTGTGTGGCGCATTTTGGACAAGGATATAGGTACATAGGTATATAGGAGTGATAGATTTTAAAAGTTTAATTGCTAACCTTAGTTGTGTTTTTTAATTGTGTAAATTTTGACTGTTATGTTTTTTAGGATTTTTGAAGGTGACCCCTAGCTGCACTGGTGATGCTCTTACTGGGAGTTTTTGCGAATCTATGTGTAACTTCTTTAGTACTTACTGTATGTGACCGTTATGTGAGTATTTTTTTTTTGTTTTTCATTTGATTGTAAACTTTCATTTTCTTTTTATTCGATACGTCGTTGGAATGGTCATCTATGTACAGCTGCAAGAAAAAGTATGTGAACCCTTTGGAATGATATGGATTTCTGCACAAATTAGTCATAAAATGTGATCTGATCATCATCTAAGTCACAACAATAGACAATCACAGTCTGTTTAAACTAATAACACACAAAGAATGAAATGTTGCCATGTTTTTATTGAACACACCAGGTAAACATTCACAGTGCAGGTGGAACAAGTATGTGAACCCCTAGACTAATGACATCTCCAAGAGCTAATTGGAGTGAGATGTCAGCCAACTGGAGTCCAATCAATGAGATGAGATTGTTGGCTACCCTGCCCTATAAAAAAACACACTCCAGTTCTGGGTTTGCTTTTCACAAGAAGCATTACCTGATGTGAATGATGACTCGCACAAAAGAGCTCTCAGAAGACCTACGATTAAGAATTGTTGACTTGCATAAAGCTGGAAAGGGTTATAAAAGTATCTCCAAAAGCCTTGCTGTTCATCAGTCCACGGTAAGACAAATTGTCTATTAACTGCTGCTACTCTCCCTAGGAGTGGCCGTCCTGTAAAGATGACTGCAAGAGCACAGCGCAGACTGTTCAATGAGGTGGAGAAGAATCCTAGAGTGTCAGCTAAAGACTTACAAAAGTCACTGGCAAATGCTAACATCCCTGTTAGCGAATCTACAATACGTAAAACACTAAACAAGAATGGATTTCATGGGAGGATACCAAAGAGGAAGCCACTGCTGTCCAAACAAAACATTGCTGCATGTTTACACTTTGCACAAGAGCACCTGGATGTTCCACAGCAGTACTGGCAAAATATCCTGTGGACAGATGAAACCAAAGTTGAGTTGTTTGGAAGAAACACACAACACTATGTGTGGCGAAAAAGAGGCACAGCACACCAACATCAAAACCTCATCCCAACTGTGAAGTATGGTGGTGGGGGCATCATGGTTTGGGGCTGCTTTGCTGCATCAGGGCCTGGACGGATTGCTATCATCGAAGGAAAAATGAATTCCCAAGTTTATCAAGACATTTTGCAGGAGACCTTAAGGCCATCTGTCTACCAGCTGAAGCTCAACAGAAGATGGGTGTTGCAACAGGACAATGACCCAAAGAAAAGAAGTAAATCAACAACAGAATGGCTTAAACAGAAGAAAATACGCCTTCTGAAGTGGCCCAGTCAGAGTCCTGACCTCAACCCGATTGAGATGCTGTGGCATGACCTCAAGAAAGCGATTCACACCAGACATCCCAAGAATATTGCTGAACTGAAACCGTTCTGTAAAGAGGAATGGTCAAGAATTACTCCTGACCGTTGTACACTTCTGATCTGCAACTACAGTAATAGTTTGGTTGAAGTTATTGCTGCCAAAGGAGGTTAAACCAGTTAGTAAATCCAAGTGTTCACATACTTTTTCCACCTGAACTGTGAATGTTTACATGGTGTGTTCAATAAAAGCATGGCAACATTTCATTCTTTGTGTGTTATTAGTTTAAGCAGACTGTGATTGTCTATTATTGTGACTTAGATGATAATGATCAGATCACATTTTATGACTAGGGTTGAGCGGACACCTAGATGTCCGTGTTCGACGGGTTCGGCCGAACTTTAAAAAAAAGTCCGGGTCCGTGTCCCGGACTTTTACCGAACTTTTCCCGGACACCGAACCCCATTGAAGTCAAAGGGGACCCGAACTTTAAGGCACTAAAATGGCTCTAAAACACCAATGGAAAGGGCTAGAGTGCTGCAAATGGCAGCAAAACGTAGTTAAGAGCATGGCAAGTGCTCTGCAAACAAATGTGGATAGGGAAATAACTTAAAACAACAAAAAAAAAACAGAAAAATAAAACAATATTCTTCATCTCTGAAGGACGAGGCCCATATGGAGTAGGAGGGAGGTTGAGGTGGTGGTGGATGTGGCGGTGTCATAGGCGTGCGCACAGGGTGTGCCTGGTGTACCTGGGCACACCCTAATCACCTAGGGCACATAGCATTATCGCTCTGTTTGCCAGTGAGGAGATGGGAAAGATCTCCCTCGCACCTGCTCTGCTCTATTTCTCTTTGCCAGCAGGGAGAGTAATGTATCGGGGCCATGTACATGTAGGCAAACACATGCATCTGTATTTCAACTTTGGGGTGCACACCCTAATGCAATAGGCTGCGCACACCTATGGGCGGTGTAGGTGGAAGCGGCGGTGGAGGAGGACCAGGGCCGGATTAAGAGCATCATGGTCTTGGTGCTGAGGATTTTGAAGGGCCTTAAGGGCCGTGCCTTGGCATGCACCCAGAGGAGGAAGGGTGCAGCCATGCATGCCTAATTCAACATGGGATGCTGTCTCTGAAGCCCATAAACACATCCATGCATCGGCAACTGTCCCTCCTTGTCCGGCCTTCGCACTGTGTGGGGAGGTTCTGAGGGTGCTGCCTGGGGAAGCGAGCATAGAAGCCAGACTTCTGTGTTTACAAGTGACAGAAGAGCGGTCACAGTGAATATGGCCAACCCGGGGCCTATATAAAAGGTAGGGGCCTGCATGGAGCTGCAGCTCCAATAGCCCCTACGTTAATCTGGCCCTGAGGAGGAGGACGAGGTAGCCAACACTGCTTCTTTTCACAAATTTTAAATGAGGGTACACCCCAAAAGAGTGAGAAAGAGCAAAAATGGAACAATGGCTGGGTAAGGTCGGTATCCATTGCTATTCTGCACAAGGTACGGAAAAGTCCCGTGGGATCCATGCCTGGTTCATTTTAATGAACGTGAGCTTGTCCACATTGTCTCTGGACAGGCGGCTGCGCTTGTCTGTTATAACACCCCCAGCCGTGCTAAATACCCGTTCAGATAATACACTGGCTGCAGGGCACGCCAGCACCTCCAAGGCGTAAAGGGCAAGCTCAGGCCATGTGCCCAATTTGGAGACCCAGAAGTTGAAGGGGGCAGACCCCTCATTCACTACATGTAGGCGTGTGCACACATACTGCTCCACCATGTTGGTAAAATGCTGCCTCCTGCTAAGACGTTCCATCTGAGCTGCTGGTGCTGCTGTTTGTTGTGGCGTGCTGACAAAGCTTTTCCACATTTCGGCCATGCTAACCCTGCCTTCTGAGGTGCTGGCGGTGCCCTGGTTGAGTTGGCGACCTCCTCCTCCTCCTCCTCTGCCTTGTGCTTCCACTGTGGCCCCGCTGTCAGATGGGAATGCCAGCAGCATCGCGTCTACCAGCGTGCGCTTGTACTCGCGCATCTTGCGATCGCGCTCCAGTGAGTGAATTAAGGACGGTACGTTGTCCTTGTAACGGGGATCCAGCAGCGTGGCCACCCAGTAATCAGCACAAGTTAGAATGTGGGCAACTCGGCGGTCATTGTGGAGACACTGCAGCATGTAATCGCTCATGTGTGCCAGGCTGCCCAGAGGCGACGAAAGGCTGTCCTCTGTGGGAGGTGTATCGTCCGTGTCCTCTGTATCCCCCCAGCCACGCACCAGTGATGGCCATGAGCTGGCCTGGGTGCCACCCTGCTGTGAACATGGTTCCAGCTCCTCCTCCAGCTCCTCCTCCTCCTCATCCTCCTCATCCTCCAGAACTGTGCCCCTGCTGGACAATTGTGTCCCTGGCGTTTGTGTGTGCAGGAACCCACCCTCGGAGCCCCTTGCGAATGACTGCCCTGAAAGCCTTGGAAATGTTACCTCTTCATCCTCCTCCTCCTCCTCATCCTGTGCCACATCCTCTTCCATCATCGCCCGAATTGTTTTTTCAAGGAGGCATAGAAGTGGGATAGTTAAGCTGAGAACGGCGTCATTGCCACTGGCCATGTTGGTGGAGTACTCAAAACAGTGCAACAAGGCACACAGGTCTCGCATGGAGGCCCAGTTATTGGTGGTGAAGTGGTGCTGTTCCGCAGAGCGACTCACGCGTGCGTGCTGCAGCTGAAACTCCACTATGGCCTGCTGCTGCTCGCACAGTCTTTCCAGCATGTGCAAGGTGGAGTTCCACCTTGTGGGCACGTCACATATGAGGCGGTGAGCGGGAAGGCCGAAGTTACGCTGCAGCGCTGCCAGGCGAGCAGCAGCAGGGTGAGAACGCCGAAAGTGCGCACAAACGGCCCGCACTTTCTGCAGCAGCTCTGACATATCGGGGTAGTTTTTAAGGAACCTCTGCACCACCAAATTCAGCACATGCGCCAGGCAAGGGATGTGCGTCAAACCGGCTAGGCCCAGAGCTGCTATGAGATTTCTCCCGTTATCGCACACCACCAGGCCGGGCTTGAGGCTCGCTGGCAGCAACCACTCATTTGTCTGCTGTTCCATGCTCCTCCACAACTCCTGCGCGGTGTGTGGTTTGTCCCCCAAACAGGCAAGTTGTAAAACTGCCTGCTGTCGTTTACCCCTGGCCGTGCTGAAGTTGGTGGTGAAGGTGTTACGCTGTCCGGATGAGGAGGCGGTAGAGGATGAGGAAGCGGAGTAGGAGGAGTTAGGAACAGGAGGCAAACTGAAGCGCCCTGCAATCCTCGGTGGTGGAAGGACATGCGCCAAATTGCTATCCGCCTCAGGCCCATCCGCCACTGCATTTACCCAGTGTGCCGTTAGGGAGATATAACGCCCCTGACCGTGCTTACTGGTCCACGTATCGGTAGTTAGGTGGACCTTGGCACAGATGGCGTTGCGCAGTGCACACCTGATTTTTTCCCCCACTTGGTTGTGCAGGGAAGGGATGGCTTGCTTGGAAAAGTAGTGGCGGCTGGGCACGACGTACTGTCGGACAGCCACCGACATAAGGTTTTTAAAACTGTGCGTCTCCACCAGACGGATTGACAGCATTTCAAAGGCCAATAATTTTGAAATGCTGGCATTCAGGGCCAGGGATCGCGGGTGGGTAGTGAGGTACTTCCTCTTCCTCTCAAGTGTTTGGGAGATGGAAAGCTGAACGCTTCCACGGGACATTGTGGAGATGGTTGTTGGTGACCCAGGTGGTGGTGTTGCTGACAGATCGTCTGTTTGCGGGGTGGCAGGTGCCGGTATCACTACAGATGTGGCTGGAGCGGCCGAGACTGCAGCAGAAGAGGAAGCAGGATGAGCCAGAGACGTTTCTTGGTTTTGAAGGTGTGTACTCCACTGCAGCTCGTGCTTTGCACTTAGATGCCTGATCATGCAGGTTGTGCTCAGGTTGAGAAGGTTTATGCCTCGCTTCAAGCTCTGATTGCACAGGGTGCAAACCACTCGTGTCCTGTCATCAGCACATTTTCTAAAGAACTTCCACGCTAGAGAACTCCTTTGAGCTGACTTTGGTGCGCTCGTTCCCTTGCTGCGTTGGGCAGTAGCGGGCGTAGTGTCTAGGGCACGGCCGCTCCGCTTCTGCACCCTGCTCCCTCTTCTGCTGTGCTGGTGGCTCTGTGCGACCACCGCCTCTTCCTCCAAACCACTCAGGTCACCTGCATGACGTTCATTCCATGTGGGGTCGAGGACCTCATCGTCCTCCACATCATCTTCCACCCAGTCTTCACCCCTGCCCTCCTTGTCGGTCTCCACAATGCTGAACGCCGCAGCAGTTGGCACCTGCGTTTCGTCATCATCAGAGACGTGCTGCGATGATCCTTGCATGTACTCATCTTGAGAAATAAGTGGTTGGGCATCGCTGCACTCAATCTCTTCCACTTCTGGGGCAGGGCTAGGTGGATGGCCCTGGGAAACCCTGCTGACAGAGTCATCAAAAAGAAGAAGAGACTGCTGTATGGCTTGGGGCTCAGACTGCTTGCCTGATTTGCAAGGGGGTGAGGTGAAAGACGGTTGGACATCGGCTGCAGGTGCCAACTGTGACCTTTCTGCAGTAGACTGGGTGGGAGACAATGTGAAGGAACTGGAGGCACTGTCAGCAGCAAACCAATCTACTATCGCCTCCACTTGTTCTGGCCTCATCACTTCTAGGGGCGTATGATGCCCTACCAAATACTGATGCAGGTTCTGTCGCCTACTCACACTTGAGGAAGGTGTTTCACTTGTGCGTGTAGCTGGCACAGATCGACCATGTCCTCTCCTTGCAACAGGAGCTCTAGCAGCAGCACCACCACGACCCAGGCCACGGCCCCTATTTGACGCTCTCCTCATATTTCTGAAATTTAAGATCTTGCCCTAGAAAGGTCTTTATTGAATAGCGGAACAAAAGAACAACAGTATCGCACGGGTGTATCTCACAGTCAAATATGCAAACTATGCCGCAATTTAATGTTTTTTACACCAAAAGGGTGTGTATTGAATAGCGGAATAGGATAAAAAACTGTGTATCTCACACGTACAAACACAGACTAGGCCCGATTAAATTTTTTCCTACCCTAAAGGGAGGATGAGGAAGAGGAGTATGGAACAGGCAGCACCCTCAAAGCTTCAGAAGTATGAGATGAACCCCAAAAACTTGGAAAGGTGGATCTCACACATACCGACACAGACTATTCCGCAATTTAATTGAGCCCCAAAGGTTTTTATTGAATAGCGGAATAGGAAATATGATCAAAAAAAAGTGTATGTTTTTCACACGTACAGAAGCACACTAGGCCCCAATTACTATTGTTTGTACACCTAAAAGGATGGATGAGGAAGAGGAGGAGGAGGAGTATAGAACAGGCAGCACCCTCAAAGCTTCAGAAGTATGAGATGAACCCCAAAAACTTGGAAAGGTGGATCTCACACGTACCGACACAGACTATTCCGCAATTTAATTGAGCCCCAAAGGTTTTTATTGAATAACGGAATAGGAAATATGATCAAAAAAAGTGTATGTTTTTCACACGTACAGAAGCACATTAGGCCCCAATTACTATTGTTTGTACACCTAAAAGGATGGATGAGGAGGAGGAGTATAGAACAGGCAGCACCCTCAAAGCTTCAGAAGTATGAGATTGTGTTCACTGTACCCCACAAAGATTGTGTTCACTGTACCCCACAAAGATTGTGTTCACTGTACCCCACAAAGGTTTTGTTCACTGCACCCCACAAAGATTGTGTTCACTGTACCCCACAAAGGTTTTGTTCACTGCCCCCCACAAAGATTGTGTTCACTGTACCCCACAAAGATTGTGTTCACTGCACCCCAAAAGGATTGTCTTCTCTGCACCCCACAAAGATTGTGTTCACTGTACCCCACAAAGGTTTTGTTCACTGTACCCCACAAAGATTGTGTTCACTGCACTCCAAAAGGATTGTCTTCACTGCACCCCACAAAGATTGTGTTCACTGTACCCCACAAAGGTTTTGTTCACTGCACCCCACAAAGATTGTGTTCACTGTACCCCACAAAGGTTTTGTTCACTGCACCCCACAAAGATTGTGTTCACTGCACCCCACAAAGATTGTGTTCACTGTACCCCACAAAGATTGTGTTCACTGCACCCCACAAGGATTGTCTTCACTGCACCCCACAAGGATTGTCTTCACTGCACCCCACAAAGATTGTGTTCACTGCACCCCACAAAGGTTTTGTTCACTGCACCCCACAAAGATTGTGTTCACTGTACCCCACAAAGATTGTGTTCACTGCACCCCAAAAGGATTGTCTTCTCTGCACCCCACAAAGATTGTGTTCACTGTACCCCACAAAGGTTTTGTTCACTGCACCCCACAAAGATTGTGTTCACTGTACCCCACAAAGGTTTTGTTCACTGCACCCCACAAAGATTGTGTTCACTGTACCCCACAAAGATTGTGTTCACTGTACCCCACAAAGGTTTTGTTCACTGCACCCCACAAAGATTGTGTTCACTGTACCCCACAAAGGTTGTGTTCACTGCACCCCACAAAGATTGTGTTCACTGCACCCCACAAAGATTGTGTTCACTGTACCCCACAAAGGTTTTGTTCACTGCACCCCACAAAGGTTTTGTTCACTGCACCCCACAAAGATTGTGTTCACTGCACCCCACAAAGATTGTGTTCACTGTACCCCACAAAGATTGTGTTCACTGTACCCCACAAAGGTTTTGTTCACTGCACCCCACAAAGATTGTGTTCACTGTACCCCACAAAGGTTGTGTTCACTGCACCCCACAAAGGTTTTGTTCACTGCACCCCACAAAGATTGTGTTCACTGCACCCCACAAAGATTGTGTTCACTGTACCCACAAAGGTTTTGTTCACTGCACCCCACAAAGATTGTGTTCACTGTACCCCACAAAGATTGTGTTCACTGCACTCCAAAAGGATTGTCTTCACTGCACCCCACAAAGATTGTGTTCACTGTACCCCACAAAGGTTTTGTTCACTGCACCCCACAAGGATTGTCTTCACTGCACCCCACAAGGATTGTCTTCACTGCACCCCACAAAGATTGTGTTCACTGTACCCCACAAAGATTTTGTTCACTGCACCCCACAAAGATTGTGTTCACTGTACCCCACAAAGATTTTGTTCACTGCACTCCAAAAGGATTGTCTTCACTGCACCCCACAAAGATTGTGTTCACTGTACCCCGCAAAGGTTTTGTTCACTGCACCCCACAAAGATTGTGTTCACTGTACCCCACAAAGGTTTTGTTCACTGCACCCCACAAAGATTGTGTTCACTGTACCCCACAAAGATTGTGTTCACTGTACCCCACAAAGGTTTTGTTCACTGCACCCCACAAAGATTGTGTTCACTGTACCCCACAAAGGTTGTGTTCACTGCACCCCACAAAGGTTTTGTTCACTGCACCCCACAAAGATTGTGTTCACTGTACCCCACAAAGATTGTGTTCACTGTACCCCACAAAGGTTTTGTTCACTGCACCCCACAAAGATTGTGTTCACTGTACCCCACAAAGATTGTGTTCACTGCACTCCAAAAGGATTGTCTTCACTGCACCCCACAAAGATTGTGTTCACTGTACCCCACAAAGGTTTTGTTCACTGCACCCCACAAAGATTGTGTTCACTGTACCCCCCCAAAGATTTTGTTCACTGCACCCCACAAGGATTGTCTTCTCTG
Organism: Pelophylax lessonae; assembly: GCF_965119305.1. Lineage (NCBI taxonomy): Eukaryota > Metazoa > Chordata > Amphibia > Anura > Ranidae > Pelophylax > Pelophylax lessonae. The sequence goes on along the minus strand of NC_138771.1, from coordinate 102,214,615 downwards.
CACCCCACAAAGATTGTGTTCACTGTACCCCCCAAAGATTTTGTTCACTGCACCCCACAAGGATTGTCTTCACTGCACCCCACAAGGATTGTCTTCACTGCACCCCACAAAGATTGTGTTCACTGTACCCCCACAAAGGTTTTGTTCACTGCACCCCACAAAGATTTTGTTCAATGCACTCCAAAAGGATTGTGTTCACTGCACCCCAAAAAGATTGTGTTCACTGCAGCCCACACACAGAAAAATGGATGTGGATCACTGACACCTGCCTATCTCCTATCCCACACCACACAGCAATATTGATTGTAGTTTGTAGAACACACTTTCCCTAAAATTCAGCAGACTCTGTCCCTAACAGGATTGAGAAGAGATCGTAGATCAGGAGAACTAAGTGCAGACCCCACCCCACACAGCAATATCGATTGTAGTTTGTAGAACACACTGACCCTATAATTCAGCAGACTCTATCCCTAAAATGCCTACAACTCGCCCTGCCTAAACACTCCGACCTGTCCCTCAATTCTATCCGGACACAAATGGTTTTTTCCTGCCTATCTTTCCCTAATCAGCAGCCAGCACGTTGATGTGTGCTCTGTCCCTGATCTAAGCAGCATAATGACGCCGCTGCGGCTGCCTCGAACTTATAAAGACTTGGTCACATGCTTCAGACGGCCAATCACAGCTACTGAGACATTTGCAGGCATGGTTGGGATGGCTTAAGGCACACCAGTTAAACGATTGTTGATTGGCTGTTGAAAGCCCGCCATGAAAAGAGCGCCAAAGCATGCAAAACCCGGAAATAAAACGACCGAACACGGATTTTTACCCGAATATACAGTAAAGTGTCCGTGTTCGTGTTCGGGTAACAAAAATCCAATTATTCGGTACGAACACGAATAATACAGTCCGTGTTCGCTCAACACTATTTATGACCAATTTGTGCAGAAATCCATATCATTACAAAGGGTTCACATACTTTTTCTTGCAGCTGTATATCGTGTGCCATGTAAGACTTTTTTATTTGTTTAAAATTGAAAAAAAAAAAAATCTTGAAAAGAAAAGATCAACCTTTTTTTTTAATTTAGAAGCTGTACTTACAGTAATTTATTTATTTTGTAAAGGGTAACTCAATTTTAGTGAAGAAAAATAGCAAATAAAAACATAATATAGCATAAACAATTGCGACACAGGTCATATTTGTGATTGAATGTTTTTAAAAATTATTTTTCCTTTTCAGTCTGCAGCTCTGCAATTTTCTCTGAAATGCAATATAATATGACTAGCTGGATGTGTTCTGTACACAGAATGTGTACAGAAAGCCCCCCAGATATGTAATTTCCTGCTTGTGTGATTGGCTCACCAATTTTCCCAGAAGTCTGCACTAAGATACAAGTCAGATTTCAGGCATCTCCTGGAAAAAAAGGCCTTTTTGGTGATATACTCCCAATAAGAAATCACTTCTAAAGGGATGCAGGCCCAGCAATTTTCCTCATTAGAGCTTTGCAGGTGCAGCAGCTGGTTGATAATTTAGAAACCACTCCTATTAGACTCACTCTGAACATGAACACAGACAAACACACAGAGATTTCTTCAGAGTAACAAAAGGTTGGAATCTGCAACAAAGTTTGTCAAAACCCTTGTAATGTACATAAATCACCCAGAGGGGAGTTTTTTTCTCAACAAAAGTAGAGTCATTCTAGTAGTAGGTAGGGGTTTTGTTTGTTTTTGTTTTTCATTTTTTTTATATTTAATCTTTATTTGTGTACTGTTAGTTTTAATTTTGAGGAAACGAAAACTCAATTTTGCTCACCCTAAGGCTTCATTCACACCAGCACGACTTGTCAGGTGACTTGTCAGCCTGACAAGTCGCGCTCCCTCGCGGTCCATTGACTGCTACAGGACCCGTTCTAATAGGAGCGACACAAGTCGCTCCGACTTAGAAAAAGGGTCCTGTACTACTTCGGGGCGACCTCGGAGCGACTTGCATAGACTTCCATTATGTGAAGTCTCTGCAAGTCGCTCCGAAGTTGTGGTGCATGGGAATGCACAAGTCGCCCCCCAATTAGTACAGAGTCGTGCCGCCCCAGTGTGAACAGAGCTTTAGTGAATTCTCACTAGTTTGTTTTATTCTAAAACACTGACAAAACTATATTCTGATGTGATGTTTTTTTTACTGCTAAGGCCCTTAAAAATACATAAATCATTTTCCTCCTTCAACTGCCTGCTGTGTTGCTCCCTCATCTCAGCTGGTATAGATTTTTGTTACATTTTTACATCTTTTTATTTAAAAAAGAAAAAAAAAAAGGCAGTTTCTGTATTTTATCCATGCATCCTCTGCTTGACTAATCATTTTGTTAAAGTAGATGTAAACCTAATCAATAAAGCCTTGTAAAAGATTTAACATGTTATTGTAATTTTAAAAATTGCTTTTTAAATTTGCAGCTTCATTAAAATGATTCCATGGTGATTATGCTGTGAAGGTACTTATTCGGGCAGTTCCTGTTATAGAATAACAACTATCTCCCAATTGCTTTACCTGCATTGTCACCATCAGGAAGCTGGTTCAGAGCAATAATACGTGCCCAATGCTCGAGTGAGTGCATGTAGATAGGAAGTGGCCGAAAGAGGCTGGAGGGGATAAGTAGCATCAATATGTTAAACAGTGCTGTATCCTGGCCTAGGCCAACAAGGCTCAGGCCTAGGGTGGCAGTTTACAGGGGGCAGCAAAAAAATATTTAAATATTTGTATAATGACTATGGACTTCCTATTTATTATACAAATAAGTGAAATAATCTTATAATTACAATAAGTGGCAGCAAACACAAGTCCAAATATCTTAAAAGAGTAATCTTACTAATCCCGTGACATAAGGCTGTACTAATGGGCACTGATAAGGCTGCACTGGTGGCTACTGATGGGGCTACACTGGTGACCACTGATGAGGCCACACTGATATGAGTAAAGAGGCGGCACTGATAAGGCTACACTGATGAGGCTGAACTTATGGGAACTGATGAAGCTATGCTGATGGGCACTGATAGACTGTGGTTATGGTCTGTGGTTTACAGATGACAAGGTGGGTCATAAACAGGAAGGGGTGTGACCTTTACAGGAAGTGGTGGGTCATATTTAAATTAGGGGGTGCACAAGTTTAGTCAGGCCTAGGGCAGCACAAAACCTAAATACACCACTGATGCTAAAATATGAGAAGATAAAAAAGTGTTTTATCGAAAAATGGCTATTGGTTTTGATACATAGTTCTTTAGCAAAGTTAATGTCATTTAGTTAGGATCTACTTTAAAGACTACCTTTATAAAATAATTTGTATAGCCATTTATTCAGTGAATCTGCATGTGCCTTCTGTTTGTGGAAATTGGGCAAACAATTTCACAGAATGCAAAGAAATTAGCAAATCAATGTAATCATTGGGTACATTAATTTGATAATTCCCTTCATCGTTTCTAGGATGGATACATTGTATCTCCTGTTACAAACACGTATGTATTTCCTATGATTCTCAGCTTCATTTAGTGGCCATAATGTGGTATTTTACTGCTGCCCATAATAAAACTTTCATTCAGAATAGAAAATAGCCTAAAGAACATTCATTTTTGTCCAATTCACACTAAATGAAAATACATGCAGATTCACTGGACAAATGGCTATACAAACTGTTTATAAATAGATCCCTAAGCCTCATCAATATTATTCACGGGTGTTTGAGGCAGTGGCGGTGCATCCATAAGGGGAACAAGGGCGCCGCCCCCCTGATCCATGTGCCCGGCCCCTAATCTCCATGCAGGGCGCCGTACGCATGGATTCCAATGTTAAGGACACAATTAGAGCCTGAGGCTCTAATTTGCTTCAAAAAAGGGTGGCCTCGGGTCACAGAGCACTGAGCCCTGAGCCCTGAGCCCACCCAGTCGTGTGACAATAACAAATACATTTTCGCTATTGTCTTCCCGATTCTCCTCCCGGCCAATCAGGAAGCAGGTCCTGAGACCCAATTGGCCAGGGAGTCTTAGGACTCCCAGCTAATCAGGACCCACTTTCTGTTCGCCTGGGAGGAGAAGCCTGTCTGTTCGCCGGGAGGTAATATGTTGCTTTTCTTTGCAACATAAAGGCATATATGGTCTTTTTTTGCTTAGATTAGCTGTGATTTTTTGGATCTGTTTATTTATCATACATGTTTGCAGTATTATAATGTGTGGGAAGTGACCTAAGGTACAAATGCGAATTTCTATTTTTTTTTCCTTCACTTTCCCTTGAATATACAAGAAAGATTTGCTTTAAGTACCCTGATAGCTGCTGTCTAAACATTTTGTATTCAGTGCATTTCCGCAACAGTTTCCATTTAGATAATCATTTTCCACAAGTAGGTGTAAGATACTGAATGCATTTCATTTCATCGCTGATCTTTCTTTACCTCTAATCAAATGAGTACATCACCATGAAATTAAATGGAAGAATTCAGTGTATGTTTCTGGAATATTATTTTAGCTTTGGTCCTAAACATAGCTTTGTAACCAATATTTGGCAGAATTATTTCTCTAAAATGTTAATTTGTCAGGAAAAGATTGGATGTATATATTTACAAATATGCTTGCTTATCATAATATTTAAGTTATTAAAATTACCCAAGACATAACTGTTTTTAGGTATTAATATATTTAATATTGTTAATTGAAATTGTTCCAATTTAGTTCTCTGGTTATTCTATATAAAAATGTCAATGTACAGAATTTAGCATATCTATGGATAGGAGGTTGCTTAAAGCAGTAGTAAACCGTTGTTTTTTTTTTTCCTGACCTGCAAGGTAAAAGCATTATGTGCTAGTATGCATTGCATACTAGCACATTATGTGAAACTTACCTGAAAATGAAGCCTTCCAGTGATGCGCTGTCACTGCTGGAGGCCGCGTCCATATTCAACCTCCTTCTTTCTGGGTGGCCGTTACTTCAGAGCGCATGCGCCGATGACGTCATTGGATGTATATACAGAAAATGTCTCCTAAACGGTCCACTTTAAGTTGATTCTAGGACAATATCCCCCCGGACAATATCCCCCCGGACATTATCCCCCCCAGGGGGATGTTTTCCGGGGGGATATTGTCCCGGCTGATAATGTCCGGGGGGATATTGTCCTGATACCGTGTAGATCCCAAAATGTATAGCCTAGAAACTGTGGCCCAAGAAGTGGACATGGTACAACATACCCTGCTTTAGGGAGGATTGCTCCTAGACTTAACATATTTTTACATAATTACATTGGCCCAGCTTGGACCAGTTTAACTATGTACAGTATCTCACAAAAGTGAGTACACCCCTCATATTTTTATAAATATTTTATTATATAATTTTATGTGACAACACTAAAGAAATGACACTTTGCTACAATGTAAAGTAGTGAGTGTACAACTTGTATAACAGTGTAAATTTGCTGTCCTCTCAAAAAAACTTAACACAGCCATTAATGTCTAAACTGCTGGCAAAAAAATGAGTACACCCCTAAGTTAAAATGTCCAAATTGGGCCCAATTAGCCATTTTCCCACATCGTGGTCATGTGATTCGTTAGTGTTACAAGGTCTCAGGTGTGAATGGGGAGCAGGTGTGTAAAATTTGGTGTTATCGCTCTCACTCTCTCATACTGATCACTGGAAGTTCAACATGGTACCTCAGGGCAAAGAACTCTATGAGGATCTAAAAAAAGAATTGTTGCTCTACTTAAAGATGGCCTAGGCTATAAGAAGATTGCCAAGACCCAGAAACTGAGCACGGTGGCCAAGACCATTTAGTGGTTTAAAAGGACAGGTTCCACTCAGAACAGACCTCGCCATGTTTGACCAAATGGAGTTGAGTGCACTTGCTCAGCGTCAAATCCAGAGGTTTTCTCTGGGAAACAGACGTATGAGTGCTACCAGCATTTCTGCAGAGGTTGAAGGGGTGGGGGGTCAGCCTGTCAGTGCTCAGACCATACGCCGCACACTGCATCAAATAGATCTGCATGGCTGTCATCCCAGAAGGAAGCCTCTTCTAAAGATGATGCACAAGAAAGCCAGCAAACAGTTTGCTGAAGACAAGCAGACTAAGGACATGGATTACTGGAGCCATGTCCTGTGGTGTGTTGAGACCATGATAAACGTATTTGGTTCAGATGGTGTCAAGCGTGTGTGGTGGCAACCAGGTGAGGAGTAAAAAGACAAGTGTGTCTTGCCTACAGTAAAGCATGGTGGTGGGAGTGTCATGGTCTGGGGCTGCATTAGTGCTGCTGGCATTGGGGAGCTACAGTTCATTGAGGGAACCATGAATGCCAACATATACTGTGACATACTGAGGCAGAACATGATCCCCTCCCTTCGGAGATTGGGCTGCAGGGCAGTATTCCAACATAAGAACCAAAAATAATCAGCGCTGCTGCCTTATGTAACAATAACCCAGTTAATAACTAAGCATAAATCAATGTATATGATTATACACATCAAATAGAACTGAGTGCAGTACATATGTGCTTTAAATATCATAAATAATCTTATAATACATGGATAGTCCTTCAATTCAAATGTCCATGCACTGTGATACTTCAATAAATCACTGAATAAATATGTGCAAAAAAGTGCAAAAGAATAGTGCAGAAATATTTAGTCCTTCAGTGCAAGTATTAAGGTGCTCCAATTGCTTGAGACAATAGTACTGGTGCTCCCCCTGTGTTTCCCTACTCACCACAAGCAGATGGAAATCTTGCGTTGAGCAATATAATCTCCTGGTGTGTGACCATACATCCTAGTGGGAGCAGCCTTAGGGACTCAGCTTAGGAGAGAAATCCTTATTGCCAGTGGTATATAGATCCAGGGTGTCCTCACCATGGTGAAGTACATCAAGGTAATGTTTATTTAAATAAGAAGAAACCTACTTACAAGCATTGATTAAAAACAAACAGAGAGACGGCTCGGTGGTTAGCTGCTCTCGCAGCGTGCGTTCCACCGGCCGGATATGACGTCGTCGTGATGCGGGACGCTTCAGCCAATAGCTAGACGCGTTTCGCCCTCCTCCCAGGGCGTCATCTGTAGCATTCCAACATAACAACCCCAAACACACCTCCAAGATGACCACTGCCTTGCTAAAGAAGCTGAGGGTAAAGGTGATAGACTGGCCAAGCATGTCTCCAGACCTAAACCCTATTGAGCATCTTTCGGGCATCCTCAAACAAAAGGTAGAGGAGCGTAAGATCTCTGACATCCACCAGCTTTGTGATGTTGTCATAGAGGAATGGAAGAGGACAGTGGTAACCTGCAAAGCTCTGGTGAACTCTATGCCCAAGAGGGTTAAGGCAGTGCTGGAAAATAATGGTGGCTACATAAAATATTGACACTTTGGGCCCAATTTGGGCATTTTGACTTAGGGGTGTACTCACTTTTTTTGCCAGCGGTTTAGACATTAATGGCTGTGTGTTGAGTTATTTTGAGGGGACAGCAAATTTACACTGTTATACAAGCTGTACACTCACTACTTTACATTGTAGCAAAGTGTAATTTCTTCAGTGTTGTCACATGAAAAGATATAATAAAATATTTACAAAAATGTGAGAGGTGTGCTCACTTTTGTGAGATACTGTATATACCATACCTGTGGAATCCCCCTGGAAAATGGAAATCACTGTATTAGGCAGTGGCACCACTACTAAAACTATCTTCACTAGCTTCTGGGTTCCATGCCCTGGGAATATGCTCAGCACAGGCGCCATTTATAAATTGCTTTGAATTTTCTCAATGAATGCAAAGCATTCTCTAATTGGGAGAGGTGGAGAGGCAGGGCAGTGATGTCACACTCTCCAACATGCCCAATCAGAGAATGTTTTCAGTTCACTGAGAAAAAGCAGCAGGCCAGCCACTTCGCATGAGACCTGGAAGCTAGTGAAGATCACTGTAGTAGCAGTGTCTACTACAATGATTTCTAGCCTCCAGGGGAATTCTCGCAGGTATGGTATCTGAATAGTTATGGTATATGCAATGTAACTATGTCAATTATTAATATCTGGAATTCTTCTGTAAAGGGTAACTCCACTTTCATGGGGAAAAAATAGCAAATAAATAGAAAACAATATAGCGTATACAATTGCAACACAAATCATATTGTAATTGAATGTTATTAAAAATGACCTTTCCTTTTCAATCTGCAGCTGTTGTCATTTTCTGCAAATGCAACGCAATATGGCTACCTGGAGGTGTTCTGTACACAGACTGTGTACTGACCACACCCCAGAAACATAATTTCCAGCTTGTGTGATTGGCTCACTGATTTTCCCAGAAGTCTGTCTAAGATGCAAGTCAGATTTAAGGCATCCCCTGCAACAAAAATGTAATTTGTGGTGAGATACTCCCAATAGGAACACGCCTAAAGGGATGCAGGCCCAGCAGATGTCCTCATTAATGCCCTGCAGCTGCACAGCAGATAGATAATTATGAAACCACTCCCATTAGATCCACTAAGCACAGAGGAACAAACATGGATTTCTTCAGAATAACAAAAGGTAGGAATCTGCAACAAAGTTTGTTAAAATCTGTGAAATATAAATAGATCACCCAGACTGGAATGTTTTTTCTAAACAAATGTGGAAGCTACTCTTTAAACCTGACAGCTGGCCATGGCAGGTAATTCATAACCAGAGGTTGTTACATGAGCATTTTATCCATTCAAGTTGCCATTAATTTCACTATTTTACACCTGCCTGTGCTTTTGTTTATACATTTTCATTTTGGTATCCTTTTTGATGACCTGCTGTTCATTAAGTACCTGATTGATATTTCCTCTTTCAACCATTAAAAGGCTGATTACCAAAGAGCTCTTGTTATTGCAATCGTCAACTATATGTTTTCCCTTCTAATTATCACATTTAATTCACTAGGGTGTGCCCAATGTCGTATTGATTTTGTTTTTTTTACACATTTTTGTTTTCCATACAAATGTGACATTGTACAGCTGCTGTGAGCGATACAAATCCTTTCATCAGAAACCAGCCACCTTTTTGACTGCATTAAACTAGAACTGATTAAGGTAGAGGATCCAAGAATGGCGGAAACACATTTGGACTTTTGTGGTTTAATAAAAAGTTTTCTGCATATCTGCTTTAAAATGTCACCCCACTTTATAAACTCAATTTACCATCCGTTAATTGAGTCAGCTTTTTGTATGAGAAATCACTGTATGCTTGCACTTCACCTTCCTTGGTACAATAAAATATTCATTCATTTCATTTTACTTGTACCTCTTTGACATTTTGAAAAGCAGAAAGCAAAGGGTAAACTTAAAATCTTGCTTTGCTTACAATGGTATTCAAGTTACAACTGGGACAGTTTGTATCAACCTTCAAAAGCCTTTTTGAATTTATATTTCTATAGCGCTTTTTCTTCCTGGGAACTCAACGTGCTTTATCTACTGCTCAGGCAGTTAATGAGACAGCTGTCTTGGGTGCATTCAGTTGAATATCATAGTAAGAACAGTTTTTTTTTTTTAGATAGGAGCCAATTAACCCAACAGCATGTCTTAGGAGTTTGGGAGGAAACCCACACAAACAATGGGAGAAATTGATGTTGTCTTGACCAGGTCCTGAATCAGGGACCCCAGTGCTGCCAGGCAACACCATTAGGCTGCCCCCCTATGGCATATACATAGGCATGCACATGGGGTGTGCCTGGGAACAACCTAATCACTCTTTGCAGTGCCGATTTCCCCCACTGCCCTGGCTATCCCCTGTGTGACCCCCCCCCCCCCCTGTGCTGCCCGCTTCTCTCCTCTCCTCTCCTTTTCTTTCCTCTCCCCCCGGCCATTACAGGGGATGTTTCAGAATGGAGAGAAGGCAAGGGGAGAAATTGGGACCCCGGGTTACGAACACAATAGGGACTGTAGATTTGTTCTTAAGTCGAATTTGTTTGTAAGTCGGAACATGTACTTTTTTAAGTGTAACTCCAGCCCAAAAAATTCATAAGGATACAGACAGCAGTACAAACCTCATTGTGGCTCTAACCCCACACCATACAGTACTGTACTAGCCAAAACTAAAAGGCTAAAAGAGACCCAGAAGGATAGTTACATTCAACATAGCTAGAAGTACAAGTACAATACAGTGGTCCTGCTCCCAATACAGAGTAATGTAATCTCACCAGTTTCCAGACAGTTCCACCAGCTTCTGCCTGTGCAGTGGGATGCTTCTGGGCAGTGTGGGGCAATCAGTACATGTAGTACATGCAGCGTGCATTGTGGCCGGCACTAAGATGGATGCTATCCAGCACAGGAGCGAGAAGAAGCCGGAAGAAGCCAGCAGTGACGTCACGCGGGCGCCGCCACCGTTCGTAAGTAGGAGTCGTTCGTCACGCCCCCGTTCGTAAGTAGGAGTCGTTCATCACGGGGCCCCGTTCGTAAGTAGGAGTTGTTCGCAAATCGGATGTTCGTAAGTCGGGGACTGCCTGTATATTGATATATAGATGTCAAAATAGATGTTTATTTAATAGCCTCAATACAAAACCTTTTTATATGTAGAAAATACAGAATAGTACATGATAACAACTTGATAAAACAGATAGCTCATAATAAAAGGTCATATCACATTGGCTTTCCGTCAGTACTGACCGATGCGGCTCGGGAGCCGCTCGATCGTTACCCGGGGGGCGGGAGGGGACGCCCCCCCCCTCCCGCCGCCTTCCGTGGCTTTTACCGGGGCTTCCGTCCCACCGGGAGCCCCGAGCACCCAGCCGGCACGTCCGTCGGCTGGATGGAGTCCCGATCAATGCCAGAAACGGCTTAGATCGGGTCTCCGATGACGTAACCCGGAGGCGGCGTCCATGACGTCACTTCCGTGTTACTGTGCTGCAAAAGGCGACAAATTTGAAAAACGGCTGTATGCAAAAACGCTGTTTTTGGCATTTTGCATACAGGGAAGTGTAGTGGAGGGGTCTAGGGTCTTTTAGACCCTCGATCCCTCCATAAAGTGTACCTGTCACTGCATATTGCTGTCACAAGGGATGTTTACATTGCTTGTGACAGCAATAAAAGTGATCAGATTTTTTTTTTTTTAAAACTGTAATAAAGTTAAAAAAATAAATAAAATAAATGGGAAAAAAAAATGTAGCCGCACCCGTCACCGTTAGCTCGCGCACAAAAAAAAATGTATACGGAAGTCGAGCCGCAAATGAAATCGCTGTTCAAACCACACATGTGAGGTATCGCCGCGATCGCCAGAGCGTGAGCAATAATTAAAAAAAAAGAGCTACACTCTAAGTCTAAACTGGTAACCGTTAAATAAATTTAAAGCATCGCCTATTGAGATCTCTATTGACCGTAGTTTGTCGCAGTCGGGGGGGCGAAATTTTAAACCGTAACATGTTGGGTATCTATTTACTCGGCGTGACATCATCTTTCACAATATATAAAAAAAAATGGGCTAACTTTACTGTTTAGTATTTTTTAAATGCAGTGAAATGTGATTTTTCAAAATTTTTCCAAAAAAATGTCGTTTTAAAGACCGCTGCGCAAATACCGCATGACAAAAAATATTGCAATGACCAACATTTTATTCTCCAGAGTCTTTGCTAAAAAAATATATATAATGTTTGTGGGTTCTAAGTAGTTTTCTAGGAAAAAATACTGTTTTTAACTTGTGAACAAAAAGTGTCCGAAATAGGGCTGGGTCTTAAGTGGTTAAAATGTACAAATATTTGTTCAAATATTTGTCATTTATTAACTCAATACAGTTTTAACGTCCATATTTAGCAGGTATTTTGTACATTTTGCCATGTATAAATCCACTATTAATGATTTTTGTTTACTTTTAGCGAAAATATTGGTTTGATAAACATTTGCGCAAATACCGCAGTGCTTTAAAAATCAGTAGCACCTTCTTTTTATTCTACTGGCCATGTGCTTTCAGAAAATATATGGTTTGGGGTGTCTTTTATAAACTCTGAAAGCTGTAAGTGGAAAAGGAAAATCTCCAGCTTTTTAGAGAATTTTTTGCGTACGTCCGATTTTCACTATTTCTCAGAAAGAAAGAGAAAAAATATGCCACAGCCAATCCTGTCAACACCACATCCCAAAAAGAGTCAATGAAATGTAAAAAAAGGAAGGAAAGCTGGGATTTTGAAGGTGTTGAACTCCCCCGTCAGGTACTAATAAATCACAGCTATATAAAAAACGTATATATTTTATTGAATATAAGTTAAAAGATTTCTCCTATAGGTGGAGATATTGAGTATAAGAACAATACACATCATAAAAGTCACATAGAACAAATTAAATAACCCATTGTGCAGCCCCCCTCTTTCAAGAAATATAGATAAGGGAAGCTTAGGGGTACCTCACCAATGACCGTCAACCAAGGGGTCGGATGGCCGGATTCAGGGGGACGGGACTCCAGCCGATGCGTTTCCCCTTGTGGCTTCTTCAGGGGTATTTGCACATAGGTTTCACATAGGTTAAAATGTGTAAACAGTATTGCGGTCAGCCACAGAGAAAACAGAGATCACTGCATGCAGGTAAGGATGACAACCACAGCCAGATCTAATGACCAAAAAAAGGTTATAGGGCACAGAGGAATATCTCCCAGGTCCCAAAAGGAATTTGGTGGAGGACAGAGAGGAAAATATATAAACCTTAGTCCACTTTAGATCGAGATCATATGGTCTTCAGGCATCAAGTTGCTAGGAGGAAACCAAAGAGGTGTTCGAATCTTTCTTCTTCCTGCTGAGGTGTTCATTGCTACTCAATCCAGATTTGAACACCTCTTTGGGTTCCTCCTAGCAATTTGACATCTTAATCTATAGGGATCTCTTTCTGGTATTTGACTCACATAGGTTAGATTGATTCCCACTTTATTCTCTCATGATACAGACTTTAAAACCAAGTTCACACAAATTTTTTAACAAGTGTTTGTTTGACATTATGACATTAACAGTTCAGTTTTTGCTCTCACTAAACACATTTCAGATTTGGAGATACAGCTGGATAGACTTTTGGGACAAGAGGAGTTAACTAAAATTAGGAAAAATTACACTGATAAACTCTTCTCATATAGAAAGGATATAGAGACATGAAAAAGAAATAAATTGGAACAAGATCATGAAGATTATGCCCATAATAGAGTGTATAATTGGGCTGACCCTAACTATCAGAGATTTAGAACGTCTAGACAAGGATACCGACAGAATCTACAATTCACCTCCACCTCTTCTATTGCATCTACAGCCTCTTCTAATGGGACATCTGATTCCACTTTTTTAGAAATCATGTCTCCAAATTCCCCCGTCAGACCCAGAGAGGGGGTAGGCGGCATAAGAAATTCAGGACAACGATGAGTCATCACCAGGAGAATGAGACAACGGAGAACTTAATGGAAAATGTGGTACATAATATTTCTTCCTTACAGCTATCTGAGACTGAATTTAATGTATTGAACAAGGGACTGGGCTTTTGTTTGAAGGAACATGTTAATAAGTTTATGTTGAAACAAGATCTCAGACTACACTTTCCACTTCTTCACCTGGGGTGGAACTGTACATAAAGAAGGTCGATCAGGACATTAAATGTTTTTTGGAAAATAGGAGGTTGATAGATCATATGCCTAATAATCTGAATGGTGATGAGAAGATAGCACTTACCACCTTGTCAGCCAGGCAGGATATTATTATCAAGCCAGCTGACAAGGGAGGATCGATTGTAGTAATGGACACAATTAAGTATGAACAGGAGATCATGAGACAGTTGTCTGACAATAGGGTATATGTTTGGTTGGATAATAATCCTATTTTTAGTATACAAAAAGGATTAATGACCTTTTAAAAAAAGCTTTGGATGATAACATTATAGATAGTGATACACGTACATATCTGAATGCTGAGTACCCTATTACTCTAGTGTTATATATCTTGCCAAAAATTCATAAAAACTTATATGATCCTCCTGGTCATCCTATTGTGTCCAGCATTGAGTCAGTAACGTCACCTCTGGCTAAATATTTAGATAAATATATCACACCATTATTTTGGAAACTAGGTCATTTAAATGTGACACATATGACTTTTTGGGTACGATTAATAACATCAAGTTGCCACCTGGCTCCTTGCTGGTTACATGGGACATAAAAAGTCTTTATACAGTAATTCCACATGATTTAGGTTTGGAGGCCTGCCGACGTATATGGAAAAAATCTGGATTGTATACTTCCACCCATATTAGTTTCCTGTTGGAACTTCTTAAGATTGTTCTTGAGGAAAATGCCTTTATGTTGAAAGAGACCCACTATAGACAACTAAAGGGGGCATCTAAGGGTTTGAACTTCGCCCCCCATATGCAAAAGCTTTTATGGATATGATAGAGGAGGCATTTATTTATGGTACATGTCTCTTTAAAAATAACTGCAGATGTTGGTTTCGCTTTATTGATGACATGTTTGCTTTATGGGGGGGGGCGACATTGAAACCCTTTTACTGTTTAATACCTGTATCAATTCATTGATACCGGGCCTTGAGTTTAATATGTCATATAGCCAATAAAAAATGCCTTTTTTAGATACATGTCTAAGTATCAATGGGGATTTCATACATAGTGATTTATATGTAAAGCCTACTGATTGTAATCAGTTGCTTTACTATAAGAGTTTTCATCCTCCGGGGGGTATTTAAGTCTTTTCATAAGAGTCAGTTTATTTGAGTTAAAAGAATAGTTATCCAGAAAGAAAATCGACTTGATGAGATGGAGAAAAAATTGTTGAGTAGGGGTTATCCTAAATCAGTAGCCTCGTCGATTATAAATTAAACTTTAGATAAAAAGATCATTAGGGATAACGAAAAACGATTACCGTTCGTTTCTCAATACCATCCTTTTTCTAAACATATACATGGCATTTTGAGGAAACATTGGTTAATATTGAAGGAAAATTATCCACAGGTAACTGAATTCCAACAATGTCCTTTCCCTGTATAATAGATTGGTACCATCAGACCAATCTCGTCACAATACCAGTTTCTCTAGAATATTTTTGCGTCCTCCCAGTCATGGATCATATCCTTGTTGAATTGCATTCATTGCACTTCTATGATGAAGGGTAAATTATTGAATCATCCCCATTTAGGAATTAACATAGATATCAAGGGATATCATACATGGCAATCATCCTTTGTGGTCTATGTGATCAAATGTCCGTGTGGTCTCCTCTACGTTTGGGAGACCACAGAGAAGGTGAAAGATCGCATAGCTAGACATAAGTATTCTATACGAGACAAACTGACCTAACTTTCATTAGCTAGACATTTTGTTGAAATGAAACACACTGTATCTGTACTGTACTGTAATTATGTTTTATGGTAATAGAAGCCATTCCACATGATAGGAGGGGTGGTAATCGAAAACGTAAACTTTGAAAATGGGAGGTTTCTTGGATAAACTGTTTAGAGACCCTCAACCCCAAAGGGTTGAATTCAGATTTCAATCTACATTCTCATGAACAACTGAGATCGTGTTTTAGGGTTCTGTGCAATATTTATTTTGTGATATATGTTGGTTAATGAATTTTTAGGTTTTCATTATTTTTCTTCTCTTTTTTCTTAATTTATATTTTGATATTAGGTATGAATTGAGATTTCCTCTTGTGTTATGGAAGGGGAATCTAGCTAAAACAGCATTTGTTCTGAGATGAAGGGGACAATGAATGAAAAGATTATTTTATGTAGTAGAAAGTGTGAAATACCTGATTGATTTCTGGTGTAAGATAACTATATAAGGCAATTGAAATGATGTGGATTATTTATGATTGTTCCTACCTGAGGAAGGGCGTGAACACATTTTTATAGCCCGAAACTGTTGTATTTTGAACTTTTAATTATCAATTATGGAACATTTAATTATATTAGTTTGCAGCAATCCTGGATTTATTTCTTATATGTGGCCTGTGGGAGGGCCTGATTGCTTGCACCTGCAAGATTGCTGAGTGTTGTTTGCCTTACCTGGGGACAATATATATATATATATATATATAAGCTGAATATTGTGTGCACCCCTGTCAGTGGGAGATGGTTTGTAATACCCCTATAACTGCTACCTTTGCAGGAGAGCTTGTTCTGTTGAAAAAAAAAACAGACTTACTGGCTAGATCACCAGGTGAAAAAAACAGAAAGTCTAAACAAGAAAACGAATACAGCCACCCCATCTAAGAAGGGTACCTGGGCAGTGTTAAAGGAGGGGGCAGTTTGATGGGAGGGGGGCAGTGGAGTACAGTATGGGGGGCAGTGTAATGGGAGGGGGGCAGTTTGACGGGAAGGGCCAGTTTGGCTGGAGGGTGGGGCAGTGTGACAAAAGGGGGGGGGGTCAGTGTGATGGGAGGGGGCAGTGGATGGCAGTACAGGGGGCAATGTGATGGGATGAGGGCAGAGTGACAGGAGGGAGGTTGTGTGATGGGAGGGGGCAGAGTGATGGGAAGGGGGGCAGTGTGATGGGAGGGGGCAGTATGGGAGGGCAGTGTGATGGGAGCAGAGTGAAAGGAGGAAGGTAGTGTGACTCGAGGGGGGCAGTGTGATTGGAGGGCGGCAGTGGAGGGCAGTATGGGGGACAGTGTGACAGGAGAGGGGCAGTATGAGGGGGGCAGCATGCTGGAAGGGGGCAGGTGGAGGGCAGTTTCGGGGGACAGTGTGCCAGGAGGGGGCAGGATGAGGGCAGCATGATGGGAGGGGGACAGCGTGATGGGAGGGGGGCAGTGGAGGGCAGTAGGGGGGGCAGCGTGACCAAAGGGAGACAGTGTGATGGTAGGGGGGCCATGGAGGGCAGTATGTAGGGACAACATAACAGGAGGGGAGCAGTATGGGGCCAGGAGGGAGCAGAGTGACAGTCAGTGGGACACCTGGAACACTATAATTGCTGGGCAGTGTATTCCTTTACAGTCTGCTGTGGCAGATATTGTGTTTGTGTCTTACCAGGCGGGAGCGGACTCGGGGCAGGGAGCATTTGTTTCTATTATAGTTTCTTTTTAACCTTAACAGCCATTGCTGCCTGACTGCTCAGCACAAACTGAACATGAACTTATTTTAATGTAGTTTCCAGTATTCATGTCACTTGCATTTATTTGTATTTGCGAAGCTGCACTGTGAAAGAAAAGAAAAACTAATTTATATAACTGTCCCTGGGGAGAAACTGAAGAAAGATGCTGTGACTTGTACTACTAGTTCAATCATATTATGAATATTTGATGAAAATAGCCTCAGTTCATGAAATATATATAGATACAGTATTATCTGTCCTTGCTTCTTGAGCAGTAATTATGCCTGGCGAGGTTTGGTAATATTGTAAACAGAGATGCTTGTCCTTATGCTGGCAGATTGTCATCAAAAACATTCATCTGCAATGCAAATCAGAAAACGCTATCAATGAAATGGCCGCTACTGTAACTTCAAATATGTAACAGGGGCTTACAAAGAATCTTAATTTGAAGTGTCAGACCATTTACTTGTGAAAGTAAAGCTCAGTTTCTTCATCAGTACACTACAAAGTGAATGTATTCCTAATCGCAGATTAAGCATTCAAGGCCACATTTAGTGTTATTAAGTACAATACATCCATTTATTGGGTGCAAGTGACTAAAACAAAACATTTCCCTCTCCCTTTCCAAATTACAGCAGTTAAACATATAGGTTATGGTGAGAAGGGATTAAAGCATCTAAAAGCCCTCCCTCCAATCACTGTGTAGCATAGTAAGGCCTTTTTAAAACAGAAGGTATTCACATGTCTCATGGCCAAAAAGCTTGAAAAAGCCATTTGCACTTGAAAATATATTACTATGTAATATTAAGCTATAGTGGCACTGCATGTGCATCTGACCAAAGGGGCAAAATAATTAATTTGGATGGCTCTGCCCAATGTCCTAAAATGAAGAATAATCCTCTTATTTTTGAGATATGTGATGGAATGAGACATGTGAATATTTTCTAAAAAACAAAAAAGGAATGCACCTAGTGCATTACCATAAAACCATTTGAACCATAGTATGAACAATAAAAAAAGGGGACTCACAAAAAAGGTGAAAGGAACGAGCTATAAAACCACACACAATGCTGGACAGCGGGGACACATATGTGTCACATTCACATTGGAGGGTAAACAGCTAATGGGTTTCGGGGGTGCACCCCTATTCCTCAGAGGTGGGCCCCTGAAACGCGTCAGGTGTTTACTCCGCAATGTGAATGTAACAAATGTATGTCCCCACTGTCCAGCATTGTGTGTAGTTTCATGACTTGTTCCTTTCACCTTTTTTGTGAGTACCCATTTTCTATTGTTCATACTATTGATAAAATGGTTTTATGGTAATGCGCTAGGCGCGCGCGCCTTCCATTTCTATTTTGTTTTTTAGTATCAATCGGACCACCCCATCTGAGGAGGGCAGCATCCGCTTAGGTGTTTTATGTTACCGTTGTCCTTGCTGTTCTATATCATGGAGGACCTCTGTTTGCTTATGAAAATATTCTGTTTTAAAGGATAGATATACCTTTAAGGGTAAAATAATAAATGCATATTTATTTGCAGAAAAAAAAGTGAATTTGTTATTTTTCCCCACAGGAGCCTGCAAAAATAACTGAAATAGGTGGAGATGCATTATCAGGCTCCTGCAGCACCCCCGAAGTCCATCGAAAACTATTAGCTGTCTGCAGCCGTGGCAAATGGGACTTGTGACAGTGGTTGGGGGGACTCTTGCACACTGTCAGAAGGAAGGGAGGGGGGGCGCTCAACAAATGAGGGCAGGGCTGGAACATGTTGGGTATAACATGTATCTTGTTCTGAAAGGCAAACTTAGCCTTTTAAGAAGGCCTTACTGTGCTATGCACTGATTAGGTTGTGGGCTTTTTGCTTGCTTTAATCAATTCTCATTATAACATGTATGGCTATATAGTCTTTTTTGGGTACCAAGCCCCAATCCATAGAAGTTATGGATTCCATACACTGCACCGATGATGGCCAAATTAAAAAAGTTTGATTGATAAAATGAAAAACCTGGGAGTTTAAAAGTCAGCAGAACAGTGAATGCAGCCAATTAGCTACAGTTACTGTTCAGGTATTCTAGCAGCTGCAGGTAGCGGCTGTCAAAATACAGCAGGCAGCAGCCAGAGATTTGTCCATTTACAATATTTAGCATGCACAGGAGAATCAAGTGATTGTATTGATTTTCACGCTGCCTGAACAAGAGAGACAACTAAGCATGTATTTTTTTTTTTATTTACTCTACATTTTTACATAGGAGGTGGGATCTAGATAGAAAGAAGGCCTTGCACTTTTTTGCAATGTACCCTTTAACGTTTTTTGCATATATAACAGTATGAATTGATATGTTTTATATCTTTCTGGAGTTCAATATTTCTGCAAGCCTCCACTTTTTCTCAATGTATTCCCCATCTCAATGCAGAAATACATTAAGCCTTGTGGAGGCAGGGAACTAACACCAAAGTGCACACCACTGATATTACTGAGGAACATTATAAATCATGCATATAGTATATGGGAGTTGTGAAGGATTACTAAAAGATATTGCTTACAAACTTGATAACTAAATGGTTTCAATTGCATAAGCACAGCATGCAACAGGATCTGTTGTTAGCTGATATAGAATCTGTGTAACTGGTCTCCTGGGCTAAGTATTGAAAGAAAGGCTTTTGTGGATGTTTTTTACAGTTAAAATGCAAAACCTTGACTGCTACATTAAGACAAATGTATCCTAAGCAGCCTGAAATTCCTAAGGGATTGGCTTCTGTTTGCTTCAGAAATGCTTCTCTACCTATACAAGACTACAGGTAAGAAAAGCAGGTGAAGCAGATCAAATATAGGTCAAGTCAACTGCATCTACAATACAGGGAATTTAGCCCTGGTACATGTGATCCTGGTGTTTAGGAGCAAGCAGAAGGCACAAGTGCACCATCTAGTCCACTACCAGAAGTTGGGTAAACTACTGTATAGGAGAAGAGTCATTCTGGGCATTTGTTCCTTGGAACATACTGACCTAAACACTACTACCACCTTTGCCTTCCGCCTCCAGCTAAATACCCAGTTTCATGCACTGGGTAAAATTGCCCAGTGTACATGAGGTCTAATTTTAAATAATCGCAGAAGCATCTCAAACTGATGTCAAAAACATGCTGCATTGCATATTAACGCTGGATCATCAGTTTATCTAAAAACCTGACGAGTTTAAACATAGACTATGTGAAATTACGAGATCTTGAAAACATAATTTATTGAATGTGGCTAATTAGTGATCTATTAACTACCAAATTAATGTTATTTTTACAGTACAGTATAAGCAGGCATGTCCAACCTGCACATGGACAATTTTTTGTTTGCTAGGGAGGAAGGAAGTCAGGTTGGGGGGGATGGCCACAGCGGCTTCCAACTAACGGTAGGCAGAGGCTGCCTCGGAGGGGAGGGGGGTGCAAGCATGTGCAGTGTTTCTGACTCCTACCACCATGACCACTTCAAATCACTGAAGTGGTCATGAGGGTTGGAGTGTTCCTTTAATATCTCTCAGAAGAAGTTAACCTCTGTATACTG
The DNA here is from genome assembly GCF_965119305.1 of Pelophylax lessonae. Taxonomy (NCBI): domain Eukaryota; kingdom Metazoa; phylum Chordata; class Amphibia; order Anura; family Ranidae; genus Pelophylax; species Pelophylax lessonae. The sequence continues at coordinate 102,194,046 of NC_138771.1, read as the reverse complement.
ATTCCATTTTATTTGATCAACCTCTAGTTGAGTTAAATTAGTGCGGGGGGGGGGGGGGGCGCGGCGGCACGGGAAGGGCGTGGCGGCATTTTATTACTTATATACCTTAACTATAGTATATATTTTATATGCGGCCCGAGAAAATTTCTCTACACTCAATGTGGCCCAGAGAAGCCAAAAGGTTGGACACCCATGGTATAAAGCATCTCTAATTCAATATATAAACTAAAAATAAACAGCGTAAAAAAAATCCTGAGTAAATACTATCAATTGCAGCTAAACACTCAAGGCCAGTTACACAACACCTCAAAATAAGCTAATACTTGAAAATAGTGCAGTGCAAGAAATATTCATATATTAAAAAAACATAAATCTTATAACATTTATAAGAGAATGTCCAAATAAATTTCCATAAAAAGTTCCTAAAAAAGATCCCGGATGGTGCAAAGTGGTGTAGATTGAACATGCAGGTGCCCTATAATGTGCAGCTCCTCCACCATACACACAAATGGCTGTTCACCTTAGGACCATGACCCCCTGAACCAACAGGACGGTCAAACAAGCATACCTGTGAAGGGATCTAATAGTATTCCAATGATCCGAGACAATCAATTCCTCCCTAGGATCGTGGATAGCAAAATAAAAGCAAATAGAAAGAATCTAGTGCTCTCTGTTATATAATCATTTATCCCATAAATGTAAAACCACCTACAATTCTAGCACTTGTCACAAGTGCACAACCGAGCGCTCTGTGTATACACATATGATCCAGTAAGATGGCCGGGGGGGGGGGGGGGACATCATGCATGGCTCCTTCTTTTCTAATTCAATATAGCATGGTATCTCTAAATATCAATTTCATGTTTCTATTTGTCTCATTTCAGCAATATATATAATATGGAGCCATGACATTAAAAATACTATAAATGTGAATAGCATAAGCACAATGAGGATGAGCCCCCAAAAAGGGAATTGTTTGTTGGTTAGTGCAAAGCTAAGAGATATAGTTTTATGAACATTGTCCGGCATTCTATGCAAGTTTTTAGCGAAGACACATTTCTCAGTCATAAACAGGACATCATTAAGAACTGTCAAATCTGCTCTTGAATGGATGCCCAGTTTAATTTATAGAAATCAATTACTCTCAATTGCTTTGAAGTATCTTTATGCAGTGATGATTGTATGAATTTATCAAGCACTAAGACAACAGATTGCATACATTATATTTTACTCTACAGCACATAGCCAAATCAGAATTAAAGGTATGGATACATTTAACATGTTAATGTAAAAACACAATGATCCCATATAACATACGTCACCTCCAGTGTCTTAAAGCCTAACTCCGGACACTTTTGTCAAGCCACTAATGTTATCATGGACCCCGTATGTGAAATTCTCCTTTACTTCCTGTCCTTGTGCCCCCAGGTTAAGAAACAGGTGGAGCAGGTTACACCAGAACAAAGGCACAGACAACGGTCAACACTAAGTTTAAACCCTCTCCACTCTATTCAAATGTTCTTGTTTTTGTCTGCATTTGAGAGATTTCTCATCACTTGATTGGGTTTAAAGAATTCTTTATTCTACTGAAACCGATGTTTTCATTATCTACATATTTCCTTGTATAATAAGTCCTTTTGTTTGTGTATTGTAACGATTGCCAATTTTTTACCCTCATATTAATACAATTGCCTATGTATTGTAAAAATCGCCATTTTGTTGCCCACATATTGTCCCAATTGCCCCTTTGCCCAAATATTGCAACAACTTACCATTTAAACAGGCAATGATTGTAACAATTTACAATTTATTCGTGTATTCTATATATTTACCCATTTTTAACCCATGTTTTGCCTTTGGGTTGCCATTATTCTGCCTACATATTTTCAAGTTACCACTGTTTAAAGCCAGTTTACTAGAATTTAACCACCTGCAGTCTTTCTACTATCTGACCTTGCAGATATTAACACAGATTTATTCCCATGGCATATTATGTGCTCTGACATTTTAACCTTTAAACCCTTGAATTTTATTTTTTCCTTTTTTTTTTTTTTGGGCAAAATATACTGTATATATTACAGAAATTAATGTTGACATATGGAGAAAGGCGTGTTAAAAATCTGCCCTAGTTGTCAAACACACTAGGTTTTCACACTATTTATATCTACAACTTAGAAAGATACTACACAGTATTAACAAATTGCCGACCAGCTGCCGCCTACATATGGCGGCAGGGTTGGCCTTAGGTGTTCAGTTGCCCTGTGTGAGCTAATCTTGTGGCGCCCCCCATCCTCAACCCTTTCCCCCTGGTTACATAAACATACACAAAGAGGAAAAAATATTTGTAACAAATAAGAGAGAAATGCAGGGACTGCGGGCATGGTACAGGAGATGCAATGACTGACGGGAATGATGCAGGGGCTGCGGGCATGGTGCAGGAGATGCAGGGGCTGTGGGCATTGTACAGGAGATGTAGGGGCTGCGGGCATGGTACAGGAAATGCAGGGGCTGCGGGCATGATGCAGTAGATGCAGGGGCTGCAGGCATGGTGAAGGAGATGCAGGGGCCATGGGCATTGGGGCAGGAAATGCAGGGGCTGCAGGCATGGTGTAGGAGATGCAGGAGGCATGGTGTAGGTAATGCAGGGCTGCAGGCAGGATGCAGGGCTGTGGGCATGGTACATGCAGGGCTGCGGGCATGGTACAGGAGAGGCAGTGCTGTGGGCATAGTACAGAAGATGCAGAGGCTGCGGGCATGGTGCAGGAGATAGTGCAACAAAATCGGGTATACTGGCGCTCCCAGACAAAATGACAGAAGGACAGAATGGATGCTGCTCAGGATCTTGAAGCATTAAAACTTATTTATTAAAATGGGTAAAAAAGTGCTCCTTGACAGACAAATGCCGTCAGTGTGCCCATGGTACAACAGCCAAATGGTACAGCAGTCAGATAATACAGCAGTCAAAAAATACCTCAGATCGAGGAGGACCCAAGAGCGGGAGGACAACGACTATCCAACTGTAGAGCCTGGATGGTATCGGCGCTTGGGAGCGGGATGGCCGCCTCGATCACTCAGGGGAGCCTTGCTGATAATGTACCTCCTGACCGAGTGAGGACCAAGATGTTGGGGGGGGGGGAGTGAAACCCTCGACCCCCGCAGACCGCACCGGTTCCGGATGGTGCACATCCGAGGCGGCGGCAGCCGCTACTGCTCGGACACGGCTGCAGTGGCGCCGGATGATGACGTCACCGGCGCCTGTCAGGGACGTGCACACTGGAGACTGCCTTGCGGATGTAAGTCTACGGCTGCTAGACTGGTCCAGGGGCAGCCGTAGACTTACATCCGCAAGGCAGTCTCCAGTGTGCACGTCCCTGACAGGCGCCCGGTGACGTCATCATCCGGCGCCACTGCAGCCATGTCCGAGCAGTAGCGGCTGCCGCCGCCTTGGTTGTGCACCATCCGGAACCGGTGCGGTCTGCGGGGGTCGAGGGTTTCACTCCCTCTTTTTCTCAGTCAGGATCTGGGTTTGGGTAGGCTGCAGCCCGGACATGGACTTTTAACTGATGGTGGATCTCTCTGGGCATTGTCCGTCCTTACCGTCCCATCCCTGAATTCTGGTCACCGGCACCACAGCGCCAGGATTTTTGTACAAATTTATGGTGCAGGAGATGCAGGTGCTGCAGGCATGTTACAGGAGATGCAGGGGCTGTGAGCATGGTGCAGGAGATGCAGGCTCTGTGGGCATGGTACAGGAGATGCAGGGACTGCGGGCATGGTGCAGGAGATGCAGGGGCTGTGGGCATGGTGCAGGAGATGCAGGGGCTTCGGACATAGTACAGGAGAAGCAGGGGCTCTGGGCATGGTGCAGGAGATGCAGAGGCTGCAGGCATGATGCAAGGGCTGCAGGCATGGTGCATCCGATGCAGGGGCTGTGGGCATGATGCAGGAGATGATGGGGCTGCAGGCAGGTGCAGGAGATGCAGGGGCTGCAGGCATGGTGTAGGAGATGAAGGACTTCGGGCATTATGCAGGGATGTGGGCATGGTACAGGAGAAGCAGTGCTGCAGGCATAGTACAGAAGATGCAGTGCTGTGGGCATGGTACAGGAGATGCAGTGCTATGGGCATAGTACAGAAGATGCAGTGCTGCAGGCACGGTACAGGAGATTCTCACGGAGAATCTCCTGTACCATGCCCGCAGTTCTGCATCTCCTGAGGAGATGCAGGGGCTGTGGAGGGGTCTCACTTACCATTTGGTGAGGCGCATTGCATTTAAAAATGGTGCCGCCCGCATGCACAGTGTACCTGTCGGGTCGGCCAGGTGCATTGATTTTCAGCCAGCCCCATCTTAAGACAGTCCTGCTGTGACTGGTCCTGACTGTGAGTAACTGACTGCTGCAAACTGTGATGGCGCACCTCTTGCCCATGCGCCCTGTGCGGCCGCACAGCTTGCACACCCCAACGGCCGGCCCTGTATGGCAGCAGGTTCCCATAAATTGCCGTACCTGTGTAGCGGTTCACTGGAGAGACCTTGGGGGCACGCGTGCCCATTCACCAGCAGGGAAGCTGAGGCATGGGGCCGGCGGCCGTGATTGCTACTGGGCACCCGCAATCGCTCCCCGTGGAGAGAGAACGGCGGTCTGCTGTTGTAAACGCATCAGACTGTTGTTCTCTCAGTAACCCTCACAGGGCTCCTGTGTTCCTCCTATTTAGGAACATATATCCCTGTGGTGACTCCATAAGCCCACCCCCCACAGTTAGAAAACACCCCCTAGGCTCACATTTAACCCTTTGATTGCCCCTGGGTTAATCCCTTCCCTGCCAGTGTCATTGGTACAGTGAAGGTGCATATTTCTAGCACTGATTACTGTAGTAATGTCACTTGTCCCCTCAAAAGTGTAAAACATTTCAGTTAGGTGTCCGATCTGTCCGCTGCAATGCCGCTAAAAATCGCTGATCGCCGCCATTACTAGTAAAAAAATGAAAATAATCAAAAATGACATAAATCTTTTCCCTAGTTTGTAGATGCGATAACTTTTGCGCAAACCAATCAATATACGGTTATTGAGATTTTTTTACCACGAATATGTAGCAGAATACAAATTGGCCTAAAATGATGAAAAAACCTGATTTTTTTTTTTTTTTTTTATTGGGAATGTTATATAGAGTGGAAAGTCGCACAGGTGATCAAATACCACCAAAAGAAAGTTCTGTTTGTGGGAAAAAAAGGACATCAAGTTTATTTGGGTACAGCGTCGCACGACCATGTAATTGTCATTTAAAGTAACGCAGTGCCGAATCGCAAAAAAAGGGCCTGGTCATTAAGGGGGGAAATCTTCCGGTCCAAAAGTGGTTAAGGTTTGGTATGGACAGTACTAACACTGGATACTTTTGTATGTTTATCTATAACTGTTCAGCAGTAATGTTTTCCTCTTGCGTCATAAAGGACATGAAAAACATTTTCTATAGCAGCGCTTAAATGTCAAGGTGAAATCTTTTGCTACATAGCTCTCCAGTCAATAGTATTTGTTCTGTAAATAATTTACTGTTCATTCGTGGGAACTATGCCATATATTTCACCCACAATTTTCCGCAACAGTTCATTGTACCACAAATACTAGAAACAATTTTACTTTAGATTGTGTTTGTATGAGGGCTAAGAAATGGATAATGACTTTAGCTTTATGGAGGCTAAAAACCAAAAATGAAAACACTTATTTTAAAAATCTATTAAAAAAAATATAACCCTTTACATTGACTTTCTTCCATTCTGCTATGGCAATTTTTGCTGGTAATATAAAAGTACTGCTGTACCAGTGACAGCTTCCCAGAGGTCAATAAAAATGGTGATAATGGAAATTATTTGCTACATATAGAAACAAATTCAGAGAAATTCTATAAAGTTCTTCTAACATTTTTCTGCCTAAGGCCCCTTTAAAATGGCCTGTGTCAGAAATAATAAATCCCTGTTGTCAGTTCTAGTAGATTTATCAAAATGTGCAGATTCAGGTAGTTCTTAATTGCACTACTTTTACAAAATGGTGCTATGGCTGCACTAAATATAAAAAATAAAAATAAATAAATACTTCCAGTTCGTAGATAATAAAACTGGATAAAATTAAGACCAGCTCCAAGTTGGTGTTGAGAGACAGGCAGAGAGCCTGTCTTTATACTTTGTGTACCTTGGGGGCAAGTTTGCTCTCACTCCCCACTCTTCTACTTTCAATAGTTGTCAAGGATGCTGTGGACTTCACAGCCGACAGGCTTCTAGCAACCAGTGACATTGACAGTGGGAGGAGCTTTGTGCTGTCTATTATAGGATTGTCTATAGGATTTTCATTTTGAGGACACCTGGTCGTTGCCTGTTGCAATTGCAGTTCAGTTCCTCACAGGAAGAAACAGAAAGGCTTGCCTTTGTTAACCGCTTGCCGACCGCCGCATGACTATTTACTGCGGACGTCAGCCCCGTACAGGCAAAGTGACGTAGGAATACGTCGATAGACTGTGAGCCTCTAGAGGGCGAGCACACGCCGCCGGAGGCACGCTCCCGCCCCCACTAGTTCCCTAACAAGTCCGCGCGTGTGACCGGCGGACCCGATGTCCGCCGGTCACTCGCGATCGTCCGGTGCAGAGGGAGAAAGGCAGGCGGCTAATGTAAACAAAGCTGCCTGTCATTCTCCCTTGTGTAACTGCAGAGATCATACGGTCCTGCTATGTAGGATTGTATATCTCTGTGGTTACACGAAAAGCCCGCAAAAAAATCGCAGATCGCCGCCATTACTCATTAAAAAAACCACCAAAAATGACAGAAATCTTTCCCTTATTTAGTAAACGCAATAACTTTTGTGCAAAAGAATCAAAATACGCTTATTGCGATTTTTTTTACCAAACATATGTAGCAGAAAACAAATTGGCCAAAAATGTTAAAAAATTTTGATTTTTAAATTTTTTTGGGGGGAATTTGTGATAAAAAAATGTGAAAAATATTGTTATTTTTTCAAAATTGTCGCTCTTTTTTTGTTTATAACGCAAAAAGTAAAAATCGCACAGGTGATCAAATACCACCAAAAGAAAGCTATGTTTGTGGGAAAAAAAAGGATGTCAATTTAATTTGGGCACAGTGTCGCATGACTGCGCAATTGTCCGTTAAAGTCACGCAGTGCCGAAACGCAAAATAGGGCCTGGTCAGGAAGGGGGTAAAATCTTCCGAGGGTTAAGTGGTTAATAAAGTTTCTTTTTGAACAACATAAAGTTTTCACTTTGGTTAGGACGACATAACGATTTTACCTCAGATACAGAAGCTATTTTAGTTCTGATGCAGACAAGTGAAGATCTCCATATTTGCCCCTAGATACACAAATGCCTGTAAGTTAATATAAGCTTTCTGCATAGTAATGTTTAATGTTGTGTGATTATTAGCAAAGTGTCACATGTAATACATAATTGTAATTCTAAGTCTCTCTGATTGTATTGCAGTTTACAGAACTATTGATAGAAGTAAATTCAGTTTTGGAATAAAACACAACGCTATTTCTGTCTGTTTTGGTAACTGGCTGTCAGCTAAGGGACAGTAGGACAGCACAAGCTTGATGAGGATTTAGAGACATTAGTTCAACATCAGGTACACTCTGTCCTTGTGAATGACAGCAGACAGTGGATGGATTCCATAGCCAATAGCAGGGTGTCTATTAGCTATGAATCCACCCACTGCCTTCTGTCAACCACAAAGGGAGCTGACCTGATGGGGAACTAGTGTCTGTGAATTCCCATCAGGCTTTGGCCACCCAGCTACAAATCTTTGTGGTTGTTGTGTGACAGCGGAATCGGTGGGGAGGGAGCTTAACCACTTAAGCCCTGGAAGATCTTACCCCCTTCCCGACCAGGCCCTATTTTGCGATTCGGCACTGCGTGACTTAAATGGACAATTGCGCGGTCGTGCGATGCTGTACCCAAATCAAATTGACGTCCTTTTTTTCCCACAAACAGAGCTTTCTTTTGGTGGTATTTGATCACCTGTGCGATTTTTACTTTTTGCACTATAAACAAAAAAATAGCGACAATTTTGAAAAAATAACAATAGTTTTCACATTTTTTTATATGAAATTCCCCAAAAAAATGTAAAAATCAAAATTTTTTAACATTTTAGGCCAATTTGCTTTCTGCTACATATGTTTGGTAAAAAAAATCACAATAAGCGCATTTTGATTGGTTTGTGCAAAAGTTATTGTGTTTACTAGGGAAAGATTTCTGTCATTTTTGGTGTTTTTTTTTTTTAACGAGTAATGGCGGCGATCTGCAATTTTTTTTGCGGGACTGAGAAATTGCGGCGGACAGATTGGACCCTTGACTGACATTTTTGACACTTTTGGGGGTACCAGTGACATTACTACAGTAATCAGTGCTATACATATGCACTGTTACTGTAAAAATGACACCGGGCAGGGAAGGGGTTAACTTTATTAGTGATGCGGGGGTTAAGTGTGTCCCTAGTGGCGTGCTTCTAACTGTAAAGGGGTGTGGCTAGTGATGTAAGCACAGAGACATACGATCCTACATAGCAGGATCGCATGATCTCTGTTCTTACATCAGGGAGAATGACAGGCAGCTTTGTTTACATCAGCCGCCTGCCTTTCTCCCTCTCCACGGGGAGATTGCGAGTGGCCGGCGGACATCGGATCTGGCGGTCACACGCGCAGACTTCTTAGGGAACGAGCGGGGGCGGGAGCGTGCCTCCGGCGGCGCACGCTCGACCCCTAGAGGCTCACAGGCTAGCGACGTAGTCCTACATCACTTTGCCTGTACGGGGCTGACCGCCACAGTAAATAGTTGTGCGGCGGTCTGCAAGCGGTTAACTGCACTGAGGATGAAGTGTTTGTATAGATACTCCAGCCTCATTGCCCCTCTGCATGCAGTACTTGCCCCTATACATGTACCTGTTTCCAACAGGTAAATTAATTTTTGCCTTGCACACTCTTTATGAACTTCCCAGATTATGTTGAAAGATCTAAGAACTGACCATACACAATGCAACCACCAAATGATTCTACTTCCAAACATTATTACACAGAATGCATCGCAAGTGTGAAAAAGTAAATCTTCAACATACTAAAAACTGGACCCCAGTTTTAGAGCTTCCTGTGTAAGTATCAGTTATCAACAAGAATTATTGATAGACAGCAGCTGTGGGCTGGAGGATAAACATCCTTATGGACTGCTTGATTAAATTATTTTTACTTGATTTAATTTAAATGTTGGCAACTCAGGCTCTCAGTATTTGGATATACATTTTAGCCTCTAATATTAACTTCACTAATGCATCCTAGTTGATAATTGCATATTCAACTTACAAATATCTATATTACAGTATATATAGTGTGCACTTTCCATAGAGCAGGTAAAGATATGGCTTGAGTTGGAGAAGAGATATGAGAAGCTGCACTATTAAGTTAGTTAGCAACTGAAGTATTCAGTATCTCATTATAGATTTTACAGCATTCTGAAACACCTTTGACATTAATCAGCAGTTGTTCCCTTTTATTCATGGAAAACACCGGGAAACATCCAAACGCAGCACAGATCAGAGAAGAGTGTGTTGAAGGTTATACTTATACAGTACAAGTGCTTAGTTTCAAGTATAGCTAAACCCAAGAAGAAAAATGTATAATATTGCAGCATACCAGTACTTACTTAGTACTAAGCAGTGTGGTGGCTGCATTCTTTTTCTTGTTTTCTTGATTGATATCTCAGACAATGTTACCATTCTTTCCATTTCCCTTTTGAATACAACAGAACACTTGACGCCTTTATTGTGGTGACAGCTTCCCACTGGTTCTGCCATATTAGGTCAATGAGGCATGAACATCTCCGCCCCTTTGTGTATGTACAGCTATGGATGGGTGGGGAATACCAACACTGATTGGATAATGGGATGCAACCATATGACAATTTCCCAGAGGTTCTATTGGACTAGGTTCGGACCAAGTTTGGACTGGACCCATCTTCAGAGGCGTAACTAGAACCTTCAGGGCCCCGGTGCAAGAAACCATGAAGGGCCCCCTGGACCCCTGGGGCCCATTACTCCCATTGCGGGGCCCTTTATTACGGCCCCGCAGCAGGACACTTTCACAAGTTCTGCAGTGGGCCCCCTTCCTGCCATCTTGGGCCTCCCCCACGGTGGTGGAATGCCAGGGCCCTGTCGCAAGTGTGACCTTTGCGATCCTGGAAGTTCACCCACTGGTGTCAGTAGTTTTTTTTTTTCGTATTTTAATTGTATTATTTTTATCATTTTATTTAATTGGAAGGAGCTGGTAAATTACATATTTACCGACCCCTTCCTGGTTCTCTATTGTGACAAATCCCCTGCAGCAGCCGGCAGGAGAGGGAAGGAAGCATTCTGAAGGGGGGGGGACCAGGGGAGCACACAGGGTCCCAGAGACAGCAGAACACAAGTGAGCTGGATAGGAGGGGCGGCTGGGGCAGCATACAGAGGAACCAATCTCCTCCATTTCCCTCCTGCAGCTACAGAAGGAAAAAGGAGGACAGTGATTTCTCGACATGCTGCCCCCCGCCGCCCCTCCTATTAAGGTGTACAGGGGAGCCACATGGGCCCCCTTGAGCATGGGGCCCGGTTGCGATTGCAACCCCTGCAACCCCTGTAGTTACGCCCCTGCCCATCTTAATCCCTACACTTTAAAAAGGCTGTATGGACTGAATTTTTGGATTTAAAAAATCTTATTTACAGATGACTGAAAATATTGTCACCACATCTAAAAAGTGGTAAGCAATATGTTACATGATTGTTCTTCTGTTCGCATACACTTTAAATAATAACAGTACATAGGGCAAACATTTTTGTTTAAACTTGATGTGACAACTGTAAACACCCAACCAGTGGGACATGTGAATAACTGATGCAGTTTTGGCACTTTAGTGCTATCCGGGAACAAATATGCAATTTTAAATACTTTAAGTGATGTAAAAAACAAAGATACACTGTATTGTCAAACGTCTGCCTTTACTAGCACATGCAATTTATTGGTATCCCAGTCTTAGCCTGTAGGGTTCAATATTGAGTTGGCCCACCCTTTGCAGCTATAACAGCTTCAACTCTTCTAGGAAGACTGTCCAGAAGATCTAGTTGTGTGTCTATGGGAATGTCTGACTATTCTTCTAGAAGAGCATTTGTGAGGTCAGACACTGATGTTGGACAAGAAGGCCTGGCTCATATTCTCAACTCTAATTTATCCAAAATTGTTCTATCAAGTTGAGGTCAGGACTCCGTGCAGGCCAGTCAAGTTCCTCCATCCAAAACTCGCTCATCCATGTGATTATGGACCCTGCCTTGTGCACTGGTGTGCAGTCATGTTGCAACAGGAAGGGGCCATCCCCAAACTGTTCCCACAAAGTTGGGAGCATGAAATTGTCCCAAATGTCTTGGTATGGGGCATCAGCACTCAAAAGTTGGATGTTATATACTTCTACCTTAGAAAAAGGATAAATGGGAACCCCTCATAGAGGCATGGCAAGTGTGCAGACCTGGTAAGAATTCTCATTGCTGTGGGATGGTATAACACTTCCATCTAATTGAAGCATACATTTTGGGTGGGCTAACTTTTTAAACTTTAGCTAGTACACACATTTTAACACTGCTATATATTTTTTTATGCTTTCACATTAAACCTTTTCTATTGATGTCATTAACCACTTAAGCCCTGGAAGATTTTACCCCCTTCCTGACTAGGGCCTATTTTGCGATTCGGCACTGCGTGATTTTAACGGACAATTGCGCGGTCGTGCAATGCTGTACCCAAATGAAATTGACTTCCTTTTTTTCCCCACAAACAGAGCTTTCTTTTGGTGGTATTTGATCACCTGTGCAATTTTTTTGATCATGCGCTATAAACAAAAAAAGAGCAACAATTTTGCAAAAATAACAATATGTTTCACATTTTTTTGTATGAAATCCCCCCCCCCAAAAAAAAAGTAAAAATCTAATGTTTTTAACATTTTAGGCCAATTTGTTTTGTGCTACATTTGTTTGGTAAAAAAAAATCGCAAAAAGCGTATTTTGATTGTTTTGCGCAAAAGTTATTGCGTTTACTAACTAAGGGAAAGATTTTTGTCATTTTTATGGGTTTTTTTAACGAGTAATGGCGGCGATTTGCAATTTTTTTTCGGGACTGCGACATTGTGGCGGACAGATCAGACCCTTGACTGACATTTTTGACACTTTTGGGGGTATCAGTGACATTACTACAGTAATCAGTGCTATACATATGCACTGTTACTGTAAAAATTACACTGGCAGGGAAGGGGTTAGCTTTATTTGAGAAGGAGGGGTTAAGTGTGTCCCTAGGGGCATGCTTCTAACTGTGATTGGATGTGGCTAGTGATGTAACAGCAGAGATCAACGGTCCTACATAGCAGGACCGTATGATCTCTGTTCTTACACAGGGGAAAATGACAGGCGGCTTTGTTTACATTAGCCGCCTGCCTTTCTCCCGGTGTAACTAACGATCGCGAGTGACCGTCGGACATCGGGTCCGCCGGTCACTCGCGCGGGGGGGTCCGTGATCGAGCGGGAGCGCGCCTCCAGCGGCGCGCGCTCGCTCCCTAGACGACGTAAATCGTGTAGAGAATAATGTACTTTCCACTTTCATGTTCAGAAATCAGTTTGCTGTGCTCTGAGAGGACTTCTCCACTGGGCATATTTTTACGAGAGGTGGCAGTTGCTGCAGTAGTATATACAAACCCAATCACTAAAACTTCACATAAGCTTAAACATGTTAAGCTATTTTCAAAAATATTTTTTTATATTTTTAAATCTTAGGCTTTCAATTGCCAAGAAGGTCATCGTTCAGGCACTTTATGCTGTGGGATAACAATCCTCTATCCCTGTCTACCAAGTGTGCTTCTACATTGTCACTTGGTCATATGGGCATCCAGAGGAGACTTCTGTTTGGTATACTAAAGGCAAATGGAGGTTTATTTTGCAAGAGAATTTGCTCCAGGAATTAGTCAATGAGTGAATAGCAAAAATGCTATTTTTTCATTTTCTATGCACGTAGTAGCACAGGTCTATTAACAAAATATCATCCCTTGTATCCTTTCTATATAGTGTTGAGTACTAACCCTGTAAAGCTTTTTTTGTTGAACACATTAAAAATGTAATTTACCATCACATATAAAGTAGAAATTTGCTTATAGTTCCAGTTGTAGAATTAGCATATTTCCGGTTATACAGCAGACAGAACTGACTTAACTTTAATCACATTCTTCTTGAATTATTCAGATCAACAGCAGTCAAAAAACATGAAGACGAAAGAATTCTTTAACTTTGAAATAAGCAATGCTAAGCTAGCAAATATTTGTCCTAGTTTCACTCTCCCTGTTTCTTTTTCTATCTGTTTGTCTCTAAAAAATTATGACTATGTGTGTAAGCATGACTGGGAATGTTTTTATCCAAAGACACACACGGGCAAATTGTTAAGGAGTTGTGTGAATCCAGAAGCATTCACTTTCCTGATCTAAAATTCACTCCATAGCCTTCTCCAGATTCATAAATCAAGACTGAGTGTCCCCTTTCCCAAATAAACCGGTGACAACATACAGGAAAGCCTTATCCTTATGACACACACTAGCTCCAAAATTTGTTTATCCTCCAATTTGCCCAAAATTATCACTTTTTTTTTTTATAGAAAAAGATACTTTTGATGAAGAAAGTGTACGGCAAGTAAATTATGTACTAATCCCAGGAAACAAGTTTACTACACATGCTGTATTCTAATGGTTGTGAGTAAAAAATTATACATGCTATTTAATGGATGATGTCTACACATGTAGCCTATATTATACAATGTCCTTGTCAATATCAATATACTTTATTAGTAGAACAATAAGACCCCTAGCCATAACAATATGAAAAAACATTGGAATATTATAAAAAAAAAAAAAAAAAAAGGAAAGCATAATCTAAATTTACACTGTAAGAAATATCATAATTGTGACTCAAAAGATAAATTATATCAGCAAAAACCCCGGAGAAAAGATATCCTTACCAGGTTGCTTTCACAATCAGAAAAATGGGGATATTTGTGCTAGATACACTTTCCCTATGGGTCTAAATCAAGATTTACACATTAACTGTTTTATAAATAATTAATAAAATCCAAAGTTTCTATTTTCTCTGTTCTTTCTATACATTTGTTTCTAATAGTGTGTGCTGTTGGGATGAACTGTGTTTTGTACATCTGATATGATATAATATTGTACAGAATGTAATAGCTGGTATGAATGAGGATTAATGAAAGGATCAGCAGTAGGGATGATCGAACTTTTGAAAAGTTCGGTTCGACCAGAACACCCGAACCTCCTAAAAGTTCGCCCCGGATTTCAGAACCCCATTGAAATCAATGGGACCCGAACTTCGGTAATCAATAAACACAATTTTAAAGCCCTAAAACCCAATAAATGCCCCTAAAAAGTGCCTAGGGTTCTGGGTCATACCCCAGGGACTATTAATCACACAAAAAAAGTTCTTAAAAATTGTCATTTTTGCCAATTATTGAAAAAATTAAAAAATAAATCTTTGGATTTAGTATCTGGGGGGTATAAAAAGTGTACCTGTGAAGTTTCAGCTCTGTAGCATGTCCAAAACCATAAAAAAAAGATTGATTGTATTTTGTCACTTATAGAACAGGTTAGAGGCTTCTCTCTTTTCACACCTTGCCGGTTTAGTAGCAAGCGTTTTTTTTGGGCATTTTTTGGGGTCTTTTCAGGCAGGCAAAACATCTGAACTTGTGTATATGGGTATATATACACACATATTTATATGTATATATACACCTAGACATATATAGGTGTGATAGTAGCAGAAATATATGCTTGCGCTAATGAAATCATTTACACGAATATGGCTCCGCTCCTATATATGTCTAAGTGCAAAATACATATAAGTATGTGTGTATATATACCACTATACACAAGTTCAGATGTTTTGCCTGCCTCCAAAGAACCCAAAAAAATGCCCAAAAAAATGGCCAAAAAAAAAATGCCCAGGTGTGTTGTTGCAGGCATTTTTTTGGGGTTTTGGAGGCAGGCAAAACATCTGAACTTGTGTATAGTGGTATATATACACACATACTTATATGTATTTTACACTTAGACATATATAGGTGTGATAGGAGCGTAACTATATTGGTGTTAATTATTTCATTAGCGCAAGCATATATTTCTGCTACTATCACACCTATATATGTCTAGGTGTATATATACATATATGTATGTGTGTATATATACCCGTATACACAAGTTCAGATGTTTTGCCTTTGGGCAAAAAGTTCTAAATTTGGCTGAACCTCGAACAGCCAATGTTCGGGTCGAACCGATGGTCGACCCGAACCGTTCGATCATCCCTAATCAGCAGCCAAATAATTAGAATATTGCCTATAGGTTATAACTTAAAGAGGTTGTAAAGTCTCTTCTTCTGGGTTCCCCCACCGGTGCCCCCAGGTCCTTCTCCTCTCTGTGTGCCCCCATAGGAAGTTGCTTCCTATGGGGGCACACCTGCAGGCTCATTCAGAAGCTGGGCTGTATGTGTCTATAGACACACACAGCATGACTTGTCCCATCCTCCGCCATCTTCTCACAGGACTGACAGCAGAAGAATCCAATGGCTCCCACTGTTCTCAGCCAGTCTTGTGAGAGTGGGGAGAAGGAAAAGAACAGATGCAGCCAGGCACTGCACTGGATTAATAAAGGACCCAGGTAAGTATTTAGGCCTAGAAAGTGGTAGAATGTTTTTTACCCAAATGTAGAGAATGTGAAAAATATTTTACCCTAGAACCATTTTAACTGATGAAGCAGAAGCATAATTTAGTTAAGGTGGGTATAATGCTTGCATGATCCTACCTGTGGAACAACCCAATTAGTGGGGTCTGTTTAAGGTATAACATTTTCATAATTCTGCCTGTGGTCATTCTCTGGTGAGATATAGTAGTACACTACCCAATAACCCCTTAGAAAATTTTGATGTTAAAATGGTGAGACAGGGTGACATAATTACATTCAAAACTGTCTGTATCTGCCAAAATCTAACTTGTTTTAAGCCTAAGAGCAGAGTATTTTTGAAGGGCGGTTTCTAAGTGCTGTGTTGAACTCTTTTCTTTTATTTATTTTATATATTTGGTTATATTTTATTTATATATTTCAATCTATTTGTGAGCATTGTCTGTATTTTTTGGAGATTCATACATTATTTATTACGTCCACTACGGTATTTACAGATCAGATTGAGAAGTCACCGTCTGATCTGTGAATACCGTAGTGGACGTATTCAATCACATTTTGACCTGTTTGTAATTTGGGGGTCAATATTATACTGTAAGCTGTATTTCATAAGGAGGTGGCACTCTGAATAGTGAACTGTGCATATTTTTGTGACTATGGTTAATGGGAAGATAAAGATTTAATTCCTTTTTAGTACATTCATTTACATGGTGTTTAAAGCACATATACACATTTTTATAGGCTTCCTTATTTATGCTATTTATGATAAGGGATGAGTTTGGGTTCACTGCTACCATGAATTTGTTGTGAATCTCTAGGATTCGCTTACTTTAGGGATTATGAACCTTTTGCCCCTAGTCTATTGAGTCACAGAAGCAAATAACCTGAAAGAATGGATAACTCAACCCCCTCACTATAAAGGTGTTGGCATTATTGGCAATGTGTGTTATTTTGTTGTTGGTATGAAGGGCTAGTGATGGTGTGCTTTTAACTGTGGCCTTGGTATCCCCCCCCCCCCTCCACCCTTCCCTAGGCTTCTTATGCCTCTTGTTTGACAATGGCTTGCCTATTAGCCCTAAAAATGGCCAGGAATGAATAACATGACTCACCCTCTAGAGCAGGGGTGTCAAACTCAACTTCATTGAGGGCCGCATCAGCATTATGATTTTCCTCAAAGGGCCGGTTGTATCTGTAATACTAAAAGTCCAGACTATCCTAACCCACTTACATTAGAT
Source organism: Pelophylax lessonae (assembly GCF_965119305.1). Classification (NCBI taxonomy): domain Eukaryota; kingdom Metazoa; phylum Chordata; class Amphibia; order Anura; family Ranidae; genus Pelophylax; species Pelophylax lessonae. The sequence continues at coordinate 102,177,026 of NC_138771.1, read as the reverse complement.
GTCAAGAGTCCCCCCCACCCCCCTTACATCAAAGTGCACCCCCTTACCTTGTGTTGCTGCTGGGAAGAAGCGGGGAGCAGAGCTAGTAAGCAGAAAGAAAAGGGTCTGGAGGAGGCCCAAAGGAGGGCTGGAGCTCTACTGATGCTCTAGGAGAGGTGTGAGAGCCACATGAAATGGCCTGGAGGGACAGATTCAGCCTGTAGGTCTTGTGTTTGACACATGTGCCCTAGAGACTTTAATGGAGTTTGCTGTGAAGTTCACAAATTTGTGAAACTATTGTTGAACCAAACCCAGGCAGTTTCACACATCCCTACTCAAAAATAATATACAAAAATAATACAGTATGCAGTCAATACACTTTTGTTCCCACATAAGATGTACATGTAAAATCAATATTGATGGGCAGAACACCCCCCTGTTCTGTTCGCACCAGAACATCTCGAACAGGGAAAAATTTCTACCAAGCATGCAAACTCCGTTAAAGTCTATGGGACACGAACATGAAAAATCAAAAGTACTTATTTTAAAGACTTATATACAAGTTATTTGCATAAAAAATGTATGGGGAGCCGGGTACTGCCCTGGGGGACATGTATCAATGGAAAATAAAAATCTTTTAAAACGATCATTTTTACAGGAGCAGTGATTTTAATGATGCTCAAAGTGAAACAATAAAAATAAAAAATTTCTTTAAATATCGTGCCTGGGGGATCCCCTAAATGTGCCTGTAAAGTAGTGCATCTGTAGGATGAATGGAGCCAGCTGCAGCAATACTGACATTTCTAAAGGAAAAAATGTCATTTAAACTTGCTCGTGGCTGTAATGTATTGTCGACTCCTGGCAATACAGATAAAAAAAACATGACAAAAACAGCGTAGGGTTACCCCCCCCCCCCCCAGTCAATACCAGGCCCTTCGAGTCTGATATGGATTTAAAGGGGAACTGTATGCCAAAAGAAAATAAAAACGTTGTGGGGTCCCCCCAAAATCCATACCAGACCCTTATCTGAGCATGCAGCCTGGCAGGCCAGGATAAGGGGGGGGGACGAGCTAGTGCCCCACCCCCCTCCTGAACCATACCAGAACACTTGCCCTCAACATGGGGTGCTTTGGTGTGCCCCCCAAAGCACCTTGTCCCCATGTTGATGGTAACAAGAACCTCTTCCCGACAACCCTGGGCTGTGTTTGTGGGAGTCTGCGGTTGGGGGGCTTATCAAAATCTGGAAGCTCCCTTTAACAAGGGGATCCCCAGATCCTGCCCCCCCATGTGAATGGGTATCAGGTACATCGTACCCCTACCCATTCACCAAAAAAGTGTAAAAAAGGAAAAACCACAGAACACAGTTTTTGACAAGTTCTTTATTAAAAAGTAGAAAAAAAGGGTCCCTGGATGTAAATCCATCATCGCCCGCCGACCTGAGAAATAGAAAAAAATTTCAAAAAAGCGTCAGCCTCTTCTGAGGCTACTTGCTGTATGCCGTTCTTCAGCTTTAACAGCTCTTTGATAGGCAAGGGGTGGGGCTACCCGTTTACCTCACTAGGTGGAACCGCCCCCTTCTGACATCACATGACGTCATCCTTCTCCGCTATCGATTCCCCCAATTCTACTCCCTGTAGTATGTATGATGCATGCATATTCTTAGCCCCCCAAGTGCATAACTTTACATTTATCAACAATAAACCTCATTTGCCACATAGTTGCCCTATGAAACAGTGCATTGTGGTCGGCCTGCAAGTTAGAGACATCCTGTAAGGAAGTTATTCCACTGCATAGCTTGGTGTTATCTGCAAAGACTGAAATGGTACTTTTAATCCCAGACCCTATATCATTTATAAAGATATTAAAAAGTAAGGGTCCCAACACTGAACCTTGGGGCACACCACTGATAACCTTAGACCAGGGCTTCCCAAACCTTTTTGGGCAGAGAGTCACTCCGCAATACAATTATTTTTCAGGACCCACTTGCTTGTAATTGAATACTGTAAAGCTCTACATAATCTGTTGGCACTATATAAATGCAAATAATAATAATGCATATTTTAAAGGGAGGGGGAAGTTAAATTAAAAGTATCAATTTACTACTTTTCAATTTATTAATGAATACACTTAATTAATATATAAATAAATATAAGGCTATATGGCACTTACCCTCCTTCCTCTCCCAGCAGTCTACAGTGAAGGTGAAGCCCCTGTTTGCCCTCTCCAGTGCCCAGCACACCTCACCCAGAGTCTCCATGATGAGGAGCTCTATGCTGGTTTTGGTGTCCTGGCTCTTCTCCTTCAGATCCTCTACTGGGGTCACAGAAACTGCCATGAACTCCTGACACCTCCACGTCATCTGGTCCTCCTATGACACCAAGGCTGCTGTTTCTGCCCGTTATAGCTTAGAGAATCCCGCTGCCAGTCTAGCCACCACCCCTGATGCCAGCAGGACCGAGGAGCTGGCTCTGCACCCCAAGAACATATGCCACATAACAGCCCACATACGTACTCACGGATGCAAGTATCCTACTTGAGGGAAGTGCAGACCAGCCTCCATAAACTGCATGGGTGGGGTCCTGAATCCATCGTGATTTGACTGCTTTGGCTCTCTGTAATTTACGTGGGCCCGCACAGCACAATTTAAGCGGGCCCACTCTCAGTGATTTCCGTCTCATCGCGACCCACTCAAATGCAGCTCGCGACCCACCAGTCGGTCCCGACCCACAGTTTGGGAACTCCTGCCTTAGACCATTCAGAGTAAGAATTATTAACCACTACTCTCTGAATTCTATCTTGTAGCCAGTTTTCTATTCATTTACAAACTGATCTTTCCAAGCCTGTAGACTTTACCTTACAGATTAGCTGTGTCTGGGGAACTGTGTCAAGCGCTTTTGCAAAATTCAAGTATACTACTTCCACAGCCACTCCTCTGTCCAAGGTTTTACTTACCTCCTCATAAAAAGAAATCAGGTTTGTTTGACAACTTCTGTCTTTCATGAATCCATGCTATCTGTTGCTTAAAATATTTTTTTCCAGCAAGAACTCATCCATGTGGTCAGTGCCGGACTGGGAATAAAATTCAGCCCTGGAAATAATTTCATCCCAGCCGCATAGCATTATTATTCCGACCCAACAGCATAGCGCCATTATTTTCTTATTAATAAAAGGGAAAACCATGCATTTGAAAGCACATTCAAAGAGTGTATTATATATAGATATGACAGATATGAAAGCATGTGGTGCTTAAAACAGGCTGCGGGCATGGTACAGGAGATGTCAGAGGCTGCGGACATAGTACAGGAGATGTCAGAGGCTGCGGACATAGTACAGGAGATGTCAGAGGCTGCAATCATGGTACAGGAGATGCGGGGGCTGCAGACATGGTACAGGAGATGTCAGAGGCTGTGGACATGGTACAGGAGATGTGAGAGGCTGCGGACATGGTACAGGAGATGCAGGGGCTGCGGGTATGGTGCAGGAGATGCAGGGGCTGCGGGCATGGTGCAGGAGATGCAGGGGCTGCGGGCATGATGCCGGAGATGCAGGGGCTGCAGGCAAGGTGCAGGAGATGCAGGGGCTGTGGGCAAGGTGCAGGAGATGCAGGGGCTGTGGGCATGGTGCAGGAGATGCAGGGGCTGCGGGCATGATGCTGGAGATGCAGGGGCTGCGAACATGGTGCAGGAGATGTAGGGCTGCAGACATGGTGCAGGAGATGCAGGGGCTGCGGGCATGGTGCAGGAGATGCAGGGCTGTGGGCATAGTACAGGAGATGCAGGGGCTGTGGACGTGGTACAGGAGATGCAGGGCTGTGGGCATAGTACAGGAGATGCAGGGTTGCCAGCATGGTGCAAGGGCTGTGAGCATAGTGCAGGAGATTCAGTGCTGCAGGAATGGTAAAGGAGAATCTCCTGTACCATGCCCGTAGCACTGCATCTCCTGCGAAGAAGTCTCGCTTACCTTGTGGACCAAAGGAGCCTTACATTTAAAAATGGCGGCAACACGTCACCGCGCATGCGCCGCCTGCACGGAAATAGCCGAACATGTATGGGCTTTCCAAAGCGGCGGCCGCTGACTTTTTTTTTCCAGGTGTTCACAGCCCCAGGGCAGGGGGGAACTTGCCGGCCTACCGGGAAATTTCCTGGTATCTCGGTAGGCCAGTCCGGCCCTGCATGTGGTCTTTATTAAACTCTCCAGTATCTTCCCGACTATAGAAGTTAAACTAACAGGTCTATAGTTACTTGGCAAAGACTTTGATCCCTTTTTAAATGTAGGCACTCCATTGGTCCTATGCCAAATCAGTGGTACTATTCCAGTCCTTAACAAGTCCCCAAAAATTAGAAACAAAGGCTTTGAAATGACAGAGCTCAATTCTTTTAGGATGCGTGGGTGGATGCCATCTGGTCCAGGTGCTTTATCCGCCTTTTTTCTGTCAAAATATTTCTGGACCATATAACTTTTGAGCCATTGTGGATCATTTGGGCTTTGTCAATACCATCCTCATTATGGACATGAGCTCCCCCATGCTCCTTTGTATACACAGAGCTGAAGAAATTGTTTAATACATTTGCTTTCTCTTTGTCCCCAGTCACCCACTCCTGATTATTGTGTAAAGGGTCTACATGTTCAGACCGGACTTTTTTACTATAAATTTATTTGAAGAATTTATTGGGGTTTGTCCTACTATCTTTTGCAATCTGACGTTCATTTAGAATTTTTGCGTCCTTGATTTCCTGTTTACATATTATGTTATATTCTTTGTAATAATTAAACAATGATAGTGTTCCTTCATTATTATATTTTTTTAAAAGCTCTTTTCTTATTATTTATAGCTTTTTTAACTTTGGTGATGTGATAAGATGTGATGTGATGTGATAAGAGAGAGAACTGATGTCACACCTGTAAAATTTTAAGACATTTAGAGACAGTGAAATCAGTTGTGCTACACGATCTGAGTGTTCTCTGAATTTACAGCTGCCATTAATAGTAAATCTCAAAATAAATTGCATTTGCTTTCTGTTGAAAATGATCATTGTGTGCTTTAAAATCATCACAGAGTACATTGTTCCCTAATGTACATTTACTTTATCGCGCATAATAAAGATGCTTATGTACATGACATATGCACAAAAATGATTGTGTGTTAATATTTGCAGCTATGTATAGTTTAACCACTTGCCGACCGCCGCACGACTATCTACGTCGGCGGTCAGCCCCTCACAGGCAAAGTGACGTAGGGCTACGTCACTAGCTTGTGAGGGTCTAGGGAGCGAGCGCGCGCCGCCGGAGGCGCGCTCCCGCTCCCGCGTGGTCACGGACCCCCCCGCGCGTGTGACCGGCGGACCCGATGTCCGCCGGCCACTCTGCGATCGGCGGGGGAGAGGGAGAAAGTCAGGCAGCTTGTGTAAACAAGCTGCCTGTCATTCTCCCCTCTGTATGAGAGATGATCATATGGATCTACTATGTAGATCCGTTGATCACTCTGCATACAGTTGAAGCCACAGCCAATCACAGTTAGAATCACGCCCCTAGGGACACACACAGCCCCTCCCTCTCAAATAAAGTTAACCCCTTCACTACCAGTGTATTTTTACAGTGACAGTGCATATATATATAGCACTGATTACTGTAGAAATGTCACTGGTAACCCCAAAAGTGTCAAAAATGTCAGTCAAGGGTCCGATCTGTCCGCCGCAATGTCGCAGTACCGCAAAAAAAATCGCAGATCGCCGCCATTACGCGTTAAAAAAAAAACAACAAAAATGACAAAAATCTTTCCCTTTGTTAGTAAACGCAATAACTTTTGCGCAAACCAATCAAAATACGCTTTTTGCGATTTTTTTTACCAAACATAGGTAGCATAAAACAAATTGGCCGAAAATGTTAAAAAATTTTGATTTTTACATTTTTTTGGGGGAATTTCATATAAAAAAAGGGAAAAATATTGCTATTTTTGCAAAATTTACGCTCTTTTTTTGTTTATAGCGCGTGATCAAAAAATCGTACAGGTGATCAAATACCGCCAAAAGAAAGCTTTGTTTGTGGGAAAAAAAAGGACGCCAAATTCGTTTAGATACAGTGTCGCACGACCGCGCAATTGTCCGTTAAAGTCACGCAGTGCCGAATCGCAAAATACCCCCTGGTCGTTTAGCAGCCAAATCCTCCGGGGCTTAAGTGGTTAAGTGGAGCTATAATAGTGGTCATTAAAGAAGAAGTATACAGTATTTACAGCAAGCAAAGATTTTAAGATAATTTTGTTGTTTAAACGAAAGTGGTTATAAAGCCTATAGCTTTTTCACCCTAATGCATTCTATGGAGACAAGCTCAACTGTCATTCGTAACCTCATTCACCACAATCGCTAAAAAGAATCCTGCCAATCCCCCCATCTATGCACCTCCCTATCACTCCCCACTCCCCATTAGTCACTTATCCCCACTTCCAACCATACTTCCAACCACAGAGACACACTGCAGCAGCTCTCTTCACAACTGCTGACAGCTTTGCTACATTATAACTTTTAGCGCTACAGTCTGTGTGTTTCTCCAAAAACTATTCCCAGTTCTCTTGTCAGTTCTTACATTTCTACATAGTAGCCACTTCACATCCTACTGCTCAAATATTTACATATTTCCTATAAGTTTCACAATAATCACTGATCCACCGAAAGTGGTTGTAAACCTAAGAATTGAAAAATGAATAAAGCATATTACTCTATAGTGTGTACTTGTTCTAATTAAGAGCACAAAGTGTAATTTCTGTCTGCTGATTTGTTCCTCTTCTATCAGCATGAATCACTTCTGAAAAGTTTTCCTGACACCAAGAGAAAAATAGTGACAGGGGAGAGATCTCCAGCACATTTACAGTCTGTTCCTGTGAGCTGTGTGGAGGGGGGGGGGGGGTCTCTTCCCTTCAATCAGCTCTCAGAGCTCCCCTGCTTGTATTAATTTTCACACATATTTTTACATATACTGCACGTATCAATTTTTTATTGATCTGCTTAACAATAAAGATTCTGTGTTGTGTACCTATGTTCATTCACGGGACATATCAGATTAGGTAGAGCGCACTTTCATTTATTTCACTTATTGCAAGAATTAGTCTACCATGTAAGGTTGAACTGGGGGAGAGGAGGTGTCTTAAGAGAGTGAATAATATATTGGAAGATACTTCACATCCTGGTAATGCTCTGTATACATTGCTACGGTCTGGTAGGTGGTATAGATGTATTGGCTCTCCTGCTACCATGTTGCTCTTGAATGCTAGAGGTCTTGTGGAATATTGTATGTTTCGGTTAAGTGGTTTAATGCTGGGTGTGGAATTTCTTTTTTTAATGTAAGGAAGCTACAACTCATTTTGTGATTGCTATTGTAAAATGACAATACATTTTCTGATTTTCTGATTCTGATATTAGCCCTGAAGAAGAGGAAGGCTGTTTCTCAAAACATATTAGCTCCACTGTAACCTGTGTCAATTCAATAAAGTTTATAACAAACCTCCAAGCAAGATAAACATCTGTTACCTGGCGGTCCTCCATACTTACTCAATTTACTCCAGCTGACGGCATTTGATGTTGTATCAGGAAGGAAGCAGCCACAGAATACTAACAGAATCCACACCGTTGCCCTCTCTGGGGATCAAACCCCTTTAAGAGCCTCTTTGCTTAGCTATCACACAGCTACCCACCAACAATTTGTTAGTTGCCTACACCACACTAGATACTTTCAGCTAAATACAAAATTTAAAGCTCATCTCTGATCATTAACAAAATATTCTTTTCCTGCTCACTTCCCCCTGCCCCTGGCTAATCACAAATTTTTATTTAAAAAAAAAAACTGAATTAAAGAACCCCAGGTACCTGAGAGGCCAATGGGAAGATTCATCTTTCAATGCCTACATCTCCTTGTGAGGAGGGCTCTGCCAATTAGCTTCTGAAGTTGTCCATCACCTGGGTCCACATAGGCTTTGGTGTGGCAACGACTTCACAAGGGCACAGTAACATGACCAGTGTGGAGAACAGAGGAAAGTAGCGAGAAATACTGGCCCCCGCACCCAGGACAGGCACCATAAACGGCATGAGAACATGGATTTAGGAAAGCATTTATATTGTTTAGAAGCATTTATGCTATTTTTTTAAGTCCATATTAGGTGTCGGCAAGAATGGCTATATAGTAACCAAGCATTTCCTTTTTCACATCACTCCAAAGGTTGCTCTCCAAGGAAACTGGAAGTTAGTGTAGGGACCTGGAGATGTCAGCAAGGTTGCGCAGTGACTGTGCTTGTCCCAACCATAGACAGCCATGATATGCTCTGCTCATCATTCTTTTTAACCCATGGGCTGTATGAGGGTTGATGTTTCGTGGCATGTTAAAATCCCTTGTAGAATCTACATATTGTTAAAGTACACAAAATTGAAATTTTGGGCATGTACAAAGTAACAAAACCATATTTAAAATACCTAATATCAATTTTATTGTACATGAAGCAATTTAAAAAAGAAAACAGTGCTTGTACCTAAAACATTATGGCTGATGTAAATTTCTAATATGTAACCATGTTCTCTCTACTACTCCAATATTCTCATATGTACTCTTGGCTTAATTGGATAAATCCATTAAATAAAATTGATATTGAGCTTTTATATATGGTTTTGTTAATTTATAAATGCCTAAAAAGTCCCATGTCGTGTACTTTAACAGTATGCACATTCTTTTTAACCATCCACATGTGTATAAAGGATAGCAGCATGGAGAAACCATTAAAGTTATCTACTTGACTCTTACTGAATTTTATGTGTGGCTATGTCACTTACTTTTTATTTCTTAAATTTAATTTAATTTCTTAAATCAGTGATTTCAGGTATATCAGTTGACCTCAGCCTTTACTAGCCGGGTTTTTATGTCTCTCTTTAATAACCCCTGCTGGGGTTCTCATTTCTAACCACAGGCAGGGTGCATTTATACAAGTGAATGCACCCTAAATGAAATACTTTTACTGTTTTTCTAAAGTAATTAAATAAGTGTTTTCATTAAAAGTCAATTTTACTATTACTTTTACAGTAAAAATACGGCATGCCATGCCCAAGCTATCCCTCCAATATCCACCATTATATAGAATAATTGCATATGGTACTATTGTTTCAAACTGTATCTCAACCTATAAACAGCAGATCTCAGTAAATCAAGTTTAGTGCACGCACTCTTGCACTCTCTGCAGACCAGAATAGCCACAAAAGGTAATAGTAGTCTTATCATCAATTCCTTTAAAATGTTTTGGTTATCATTGGCCACGTTCATTTGTATCTAAACCCCAACATTGGGACTATTTTTAAACAGGTGTTAAAATAGGAGGGTAAGGGTATAAAAGTCACCTTTTCCTTCAGCTGTAATAAGCAAATCCCATGGATCATGTGACCTGGAGCCAAACAAGCAGTGTTCAGGAGTAACAAGTTCATTAGAGTTATCACCGTCTACAACGCAGAAATTTAATGCCATGTGACCTAACTTGCTGGATCTCCTCTCCCTCTCCTTTTCCCCTTCCCTCGTTAAATATTTAGTATTTCAGTTGTTAATTTAATTTATTTCTACCATTGTTTTGATGAGGAAATGATTAATATATCTATACCCAGAGCAGTTCTTACGATCTCTGTGAGGAAAGGCTATGACTTTTGGACATTTTTCTATTTATATCTTTAGAAAGAATGCTTTACTTTTCAGAAACAGATTTTTGAAATTTACTAAACGCATTTGAGCATTCTGAAAGCCTCACATTATCTGCAGTATATCCTGTATTGTACCTTTTTCTCTGATGTTCACTAGCTCCAATCCTTACAGTAGGTGAGAAATTCCCTTGATCTCTGAACTGGTATTTCCAATCCTCCTCGCTGTCTGATGTATAGTTCTTATTAATCCTAGCACTTTTAGTTGGATTCAGTGGATCTATGCGCTTGTGCTTGGACTCCTCTTCATCTTCTCTTGGAGTTGTGCTACTTTTAGATTCTGAAACCTGTGTCTGTATTCTACGCTGTTGTGTGGTTTCATTTCCTGAAATGTCTTGCTCATTAGTTTTAGGTTGTTTCATTTTCAGATGTAGCATGTGAACTGTGTTGCGTCTGAGTGACCTCTGTAGTACATTCTCATCATCGGAGCTGTCTGAGGTTGTGATGTCACTGTTTAAACTGCAGAGGAAATGGATATTTGTATAAATGGTTACTTTTGTTTATTATTTTTAATGTCATGTCATCCTACTACACGCTATACAGTAAATCCATGTATATCCATGTATATAAATGTCTGGACAAAAAACAAACTCATAACAAAAGTAGGACCAATGTAGAATAATTCCTTGAGATGATTCCAAGAATAAAACAAAATGATAATTAGGCATAACACAATCTATTTTAACACCTACAAAATGACTATATACCCCTGAACATTCAGTGTTTTACTTCTATATTATCTTGATATTAATCACATCATCTCCCATCCCAATCAAATTCACTGAGACAGGGAGATACAACATTTTGGACGTGTTTCCTGGACCACAGGTCTAATTCCTAAGCAGAAAGATGAGAGCTGGATATTGAAAAAGTATCAACACTGTTTTTTTTTCTAAATCATTTGAAACATTAATGGGTGCAGCCATTCAAGATTTTCCCAATAGAAAGATGCCAAAGAGGGAGTCAAATGGCTTCCCCACATTACATCCACTGTCTGTTTGCCAAGGGAAGAATGGGTTCTGCCCCATCAAGTCTCCTCCTTTGTCCCATCTTTGTGCCTTTTTTCTTTAGATACAAAGAGTCCCCCTGTGACTTTTGCGGTAAAGCTAAAGTTAATTTCCAATGAGATGTAGGAACCATTCACGTACTCATACAAGATTGCATCATTTTGTTTTTTTTTTTTTTCTTGAAGTGGTATTAAATGGAAAACCAATAAATTATTATATTGCAGCTTACTAATTCTTAGATGTAATGGCTGCAGTAGTTTTCTTTTTTTAATGCTTTTTTCCTTAAAGTGTTACTAAACCCAGGACCCTGAATTCACTATATCTGGTCTCCCAGCAGTACACAGAACATGGAAATGCAATAGTTTTAGTAAATATACAAAATATACTAAATACTTTTTTTTCATTAGCAGTAAGAGCAGTCTTGTGACTTGTATCAGTGTCTGGTTAAAGCTTATAGGATGAGTTTTGATTTTCCCCTGATACTCTGTCTGGACAGTGCTGATTGACCCTGTGCTGATCACATGCACTTGCCCAAGAAAAAAAAAAAACTCTCTATCAATACACACCAAATAGAGAATGTGCAGCCTGTCTCCTAAAGTTCTGTTCTATCAGGAGAGGAGTTGGAGTCAATTACCCATTTGCCAGACCAGCATCCATAATTTTACTGTGACAGGTCGGCTCTATTACCCGTACGTTGTTTTGTGTAATAGACAGTGGGGGCGGGCGTGCTGCCAGGGGCGTGCACATGCGATGATAGGCCAGAGGGGGTGCCAATCAGTGGGTCTGGTGGATGTGATGTCCGCCGGCCACCCACAATTGCTCCCCATGGAGATAAGGCAGACTCCCATTCTGTCACAGATGAACATAGGGATCCTACTATTTGGGAACACAAGTCTCTGTGTTCATCTATTGAGTACATCCCCCACACAGCTAGAAAGCACTCCTGAGGAGCCCACCTAACCCTTTAATTGTCCCTGGTGTTAACCCCTTCCCTGCCAGTGTCATTAGTACAGTAACAGTGCATATTTTTAGCACTGATTACTGTAGTAATGTCACTGGTCCCCAAAAAAGGTTTCAAAAGTGTCAGTTAGGTGTCCGATCTGTCCTCCGCAATGTTGCAGTAATGCTAAAAATCGTTAGTTACTAGTAAAAAAAAAAGACATCAATTTATCCCCTAGTTTATAGATGCAATAACTTTTGTGCAAACCAATCAATATACACTTATTAGGATTTTTTTTACCAAAAATTTGTGGCAGAATACATATTGGCCTAAATTGATGAAAACATTTTTATTTTTTATTTTTTGGATATGTTTTATAGCAGAAAGTAAAAAATGTTTTTTTTTTCAGAATTTTTCACTCTTTTTATGTTTATAGCGTAAAAAATAAAAACCGCAGAGGTGAACATATACCACCAAAAGAAAGCTCTATTTGTGGGAAAAAAGGACATCAATTTTATTTAGGTACAGGTAAAAACCTGTTGCCTTAACAGCTAAAAAAAAAGTGTTAGTTGGAGTTCAACTTTATTTTGTTAGTCAAGTCTAATTTGTTACTGTAGCTAACATGACCCCTCTCAAGACTGACAATGCTGCTGCCCAAAGATGTCTCTGTTATTCCTTCATCAAGAGTGGATACCCTAAGGCAGGAAGTGTGTTATTGGCCAGATCACCAGTTGAAAATAAAGCATCAAAAAAGGAAAACCAATGCAGCCATCACTGAAAAACTAAAATGTGCTGCACTCAGGGCTGCTGATAGGGGGGGGGGGAGGGGGACCACCAGCCCTCTTGTAGAGGGCCAGAGCACACAGGGGGGCCCACACAGAGAGGGGGATTAGTGATGGACAACAAATACAGAAATCTTCCTCCAGCACCTGAATCTGATCTGTCCCTCTCCCTGCTATCAGCTTTTATCTGCTGAGAAAGTGAGAGTTGTCCCTCACTAATCCCCCTCCCTTGTGTGGCCCCCCCCCCTCCCAGCACTGGCTCTGTTATCTCTGCTCAGGAGTTTATTTGTAACTTTGTTTCTCTCTCTCTGATCACTGAGCTCCAACTGCCCAGCCTGTACATTTTTCTCATCTCATCTTCATTTTTATTTAACATAGTTTTTTTTTTTTAGATTTAGCAGGAATTATGTGAGTTATGTTATATTTGTGTCTGCTAATAGTGATTTTGTTGTAATTTTAGCTAAATTTATCTTTAATCTTTTCTTGGGGGGGGGCCCTGCCAGGTAGTCTGTACAGGGCCCCACGATTTCTAACAGCAGCCCTGGCTGCGCTACTTCAAAAATGAAATATATGCTCCACCCACAACTGAAAAGTGACGCTAACATCCACTGTAATTATCAATCAACAATTCATGGATCAATATGTTGAGAAATAAATGCAGCCATCATGTTTAAGGATTGGTAAACTGCAATATATTGGATTTTTAGCTTTTGGGATTAGTACCGATTCAAGATTAAATACATCAGTTGGTCAGGTAAATGAATAGCAACAATACTGTACATAAAAATTCTAGGCTAAAGCTATTCATGAACCACTATCAGAAAAACAAAAAAACAAACAAGAAAATAATTTGGGGTGAGTGATAGCATAAAAACCCCAATCCAGATTTGGCACTCTTCTCTTTGGACCGTCATGGGTTTCAAGAAAAGACTCAATGCATCAGGTAAATTAAAAAGAGCTCTTTAAGAAGGAATGTCTACACATAGTGAAATAAATCATTTTATTGTAAATATTATTAATATTATCATTATCATCTATTTTGTCCACAGCACTGACATATGCACAGACAGTAAGAAGCAAAAAAACAAGCAGAAGTTCCTATAGATACAGGGTGGGAGGAAAGGACCCGACTGTTCATCTACTACAGATGAGATGGATATAACACCAGCTGTGTTTTTAGATCATCCATATATTGTTCATATCCATAAAGATGAGTACTCTCAGTTTCTCAGCACTGTTATATGGACCAGTGATCCGGAAAGTTTCTATATGAGAACAGAAATAAAGAGTTTGAAAAACAGTATAAGACTGCAATAATAAAAGCAGGTCTTGCCTTTTCAGCTAGTCACACTACTAATTCAAGTCCACTACAAGTCCATCCAATGCTGTTATAAGTCCCCACTGGTTTCTGATATAGTTCTTGGGGAAAGTATTGTAAGTTATGATTTGAACAAGTATCAGCTTTAGGTGGATGCAAGCAGGCTGAATTCATACAAAACCCGGAGCCAAGGGGAAGAATCACTTGTACTGAAGGCGGCACTAAGACTACAGCAATTTGGGTGACTAAGTTGTCGCATCTATTACAGATTTCAGAAAAATACAAATGCAAAAAATATTGCAAAAGAAAATATGCCCTTTTTTTTTTCTTTTTAAATATACTATGGCACCGTAACAAAAAGCAAACAGTTCAAAAACAGTTCAGCAAGCAACAGATGTGATGGGGGGTAGGAAGGAGGGTTAATGGAGGGGGAAAGAATTCACAGGCTCAAATAAGCACTTTACTGAAGGGTTCAGCCGATATTAGTACAGTCCATTTACTGCTGCTCCTTTTGCAACGCATTTCACAGCTGCCCAACGCCTCCTTCCCTCTCTGGTCTCTCATTGGCCAAACCCCTTCCCTCAACAGTCCTTTTATCCTAGATTCCCTGCCTTCCACAAGATTGTAGATCCTTCTGTTTCTTCAACCTTCTAGCCTTACCCAGAGACTAATCATACTGACCAGATTTAAAAATTTACGTTACCCAAACTGTAAAGCTGTAAAGGTGTTTTAAGGAATTAAAAAAAAAAACTGAGCTTTTCCTATCTACCCCCTTACATTGGCAAGAGTTAAACACATTCATTATTATGTAAAAGAATAGTAATATACAGTATATAATAGTTAAATTTACCTTTAGCAGTACCTCTATGAGGGCAAAAAGCTGAAAACAAACTAGAGCATACACTATATATAGTATCTCACAAAAGTGAGTACACCCCTCACATTTTTGTAAATATTTTATTATATCTTTTCATTTGACAACACTGAAGAAATGACACTTTGCTACAATGTAAAGTAGTGAGTGTACAGCTTGTATAACAGTGTAAATTTGCTGTCCCCTCAAAATAACTCAGCACACAGCCATTAATGTCTAAACCACTGGCAACAAAAGTGAGTACACCCCTTAAGTAAAAATGTCCAAATTGGGCCCAATTAGCCATTTTCCCTCCCAAATGTCATGGGACTCGTTAGTGTTACAAGGTATCAGGTGTGAATGGGGAGCAGGTGTAAAAAAAATTGGTGTTATCACTCTCACTCTCTCATACTGGTCACTGGAAGTTCAATATGGCGAACTCTCGAAGGATCCGAAAAAAAGAATTGTTGCTCTACATAACGATGGCCTAGGCTATTAGAAGATTGCCAAGACCCTGAAACAGAGCTGCAGCATGGTGCCCACTGCCCAAGACCATACAGCAGTTTAACAGGACAGGTTTCACTCAGAACAGGCCTCGACATGGTCCATCAAAGAAGTTGAGTGCTCCTGCTCAGCATCATATCCAGAGGTTGTCTTTGGGAAATAGACGTATGAGTTCTGCCAGCATTGCTGCAGAGGTTGAAGGGTGGGGGGTCAGCCTGTAAGTGCCCAGACCATACGCCACACACTGCATCAAGTTGATCTGCATAGCTGTCATCTCAGAAGGAAGCCTGTTCTAAAGATGATGAACAAGAAAGCCCGCAAACAGTTTGCTAAAGACAAGCAGACTAAGGAAACGGATTACTGGAATCCAATGAGACCAAGATAAACTTATTTGGTTCAGATGGTGTCAACCGTGTGTGGCGGCAACCAGGTGAGGAGTTTAAAGACAAGTGTGTCTTGCCTACAGTAAAGCATGGTGGTGGGAGTGTCATGGTCTGGGGCTGCATGAGTGCTGCCGCCACTAGGGAGCTACAGTTCATTGAGGGACCCATAAATGCCAACATGTACTGTGACATATTAACCACTTAAGCCCCGGAAGATTTTAGCCCCTTCCTGACCAGACCCCTTTTTTCAACTTGGCACTTCGTAACTTTAACTGACAATTGCGTGGTCATGCAATGCTGTACCCAAACGAAATTTACATCCTTTGTTTCCCACAAACAGAGCTTTCTTTTGGTGGTATTTGATCACCTCTGCGCTTTTTATTTTTTGCAATATTAATAAAAAAAGAGCAAAAATTTTGAGAAAAAATGACATTTTCAACTTTGTCTTTTAAAAAATATCCAATATACTCAATTTATGTCATATTTTTTGGCCAAAATGTATTTAGCTACATGTCTTTGACAAAAAAAATTCAATGAGCATATTTTTATTGGTTTGCGCAAAAGCTATAGTGTCTACAAACTATGGTGTGAATACTGAAATGTACGCAGCTTTAATTTCTGACTGCCTATCTCATTTCATGAAGTGCTAAAATGTCAAGGCAGTACAAAACCCCCCTAAACTACCACTTTTTGGAAAGTAGACATCCTAAGGAATGTCCTGAGAGGCATTTTGAGCTCATTGAATATTTCATTTTTTTGTCACAGGTGTTTGAAAAATGACTTAAAAAAACAATTTTTTTTTTTTACACAAAGTTGTCATTGAAATGATATATTGCTCACATATGCCATAGGTATATGTGTAATTACACCCCAAAATATATTCTGCTGCTTCTCCTGAGTACAGGGATACCACATATGTGAGACTTTTTGGGAGCCTAGCTGTGTACGGGAGCCCGAAATCCAATCTCCACCATCAGAATTTGAAAGGGCGTACATTTTTCATTGCATTTTCTCACTACCTATAACGGTTTAGGAGGCCCTGAAATGTCAAGATACCACAAAACCCCCCCAAATTACCCCATTTTGGAAAGTAGACACCCCAAGCTGTTTGCTGAGAGGCATGGTGAGTCCATGGAGTATTTTATATTTTGCCACAAGTTTTGGGAAAATTACATTTTTTTTTTATTTTTTTTTATTTTTTTTTACACAATGTTGTCACTAAATGATATATTGCTCAAACATGCCATGGGTATATGTGAAATGACACCCCAATATACATTCTGTTGCTTCTCCTGAGTACAGGGATACCCCATGTGTGAGACTTTTTTGCAGTCTAGCCGAGTACAGGACCCCGAAATCCAATCCCCACTTTCAGGCTTTCCAAGGGCGTAAATTGTTGATTTTACTCCTGACTACCTATCACAGTTTCGGGGGCCATGAAATGCCAAGACAGCACAAACCCCCCCCCCCCCAAATGACCCCTTTTCGGAAAGTAGACACCCTAAGCTATTTGCAGGGAGGCATGTTGGGTGTTTTGCAGATCTCACTTTTTGTCACAAAGTTTTGGAAATTGAAAAAAGAGGAAAAAAAATGCATTTTCCTGTTTAGCTGCAAAATACTCACCATGCCTCTCAGCAAATAGATTGGAGTGTCTACTTTGCAAAATGGGGTCATTTGGGGGGGGGGGGGGTTGTGCCATCTTGGCATTTCATGGCCTTCAAAAGTGTGATAGGTAGTAAGTAGTGAGATCAACAATTTACGCCCTTAGAAAGCCAGAAGGTGCGGATTGGATTTCCGGGTCCTGTACGCAGCTAGACTGCCAAAAAGTCTCACACATGGGGTATCCCTGTACTCAGGAGAAGCAGCAGAATGTATTTTGGGGTGTCATTTCACATATACCCATGGCATATGTAAGCATTATATCATTTACTGACAACTTTGTGTAAAAAAAACAAAAAAAACAAAAAAATAAAAATTTTCCCGAAACTTGTGGCAAAATATAAACTATTCCATGGACTCATCATGCCTCTCAGCTAATAGCTTGGAGTGTCTACTTTGCAAAATGGGGTCATTTGGGGGGGGGGGGGGGTTGTGCTATCTTGAAATTTCAGGCCTCTGAAACTGTGACAGTTAGTGCAGTGGTAAAATCAGCAATTTACGCCATTAGAAAACCTGAAGATGGGTATTGATTTTCGGGGTCCCGTACACAGCTAGTCTCACACATGTGGTATCCCTGTACTCAGGAGAAGCAGCAGAATGTGATTTGGGGTGTCATTTCACATATACCCATGGCATGTGTGAGCAATATATCATTTAGTGACAACTTTGTGTAAAAAAACAAAAAAAAAAAAATAGAAATAATAATTTTCCCGAAACTTGTGGCAAAATATAAAATATTCCATGGACTCACCATGCCTCTCAGCAAATAGGTTAGAGTGTCTACTTTGCAAAATGGGGTCATTTGGAGGGGTCTTGTGCTATCTTGAAATTTCAGGGCCTTTGAAACTGTGACAGATAGTGCAGAGGTAAAATAAGCAATTTACACCATTAGAAAACTTGAAGATGGGGATTGGATTTCGGGGTCCCGTACACAGCTAGGCTCCCAAAAAGTCTCACACATGTGGTATCCCTGTACTCAGGAGAAGCAACAGAATGTATTTTGCGGTGTCATTTCACATATACCCATGGCATGCGTGAGAAATATATCATTTAATGAAAACTTCTGTAAAAAAAAAACAAAACAAAAAAAACAAATTGTCATCTTTCCGAAACTTAGGGCAAAATATAAAATACTCCATGGACTCAATATGCCTATCCCAAATAGCTTTGGGTGTCTACTTTTCAAAAAGTGGTCATTTGGGGGGTGTTTGAACTGTCCCGGCATTTTATGCTCAATCTTAGCCACACATCACCCACTCGTCTAACCACTTGAAAACCAAGCCTTTTCTGTGACTTTTTGTTTACATGAAAAAATATTTAGAACAAAATGGTGGATGTTTAAAATTTTTTTGTCACACGGTATTTGCGCACAGATTTTCCAAACGCAATTTCTGCGAAAAAATACATTTTTTTATTGCACAAATACACTATATAATTATAAATAGTTTGGTACAATTTAAAAGATGATCTGATGCCAAGTACATAGATACCAAACATGACATGCTTTAAAAATTGCGCACGCCTGTGCAGTGGCAACAAACTACGTACATTTTTAAAAGCCTTTAAAAGTCTTTACAGGTTACCACTTTAGACTTACAGAGGAGGTCTACTGCAAGAATTACTGAACTCGACCTGGCGTTCGCGGCGATACCTCACATGCATGCTGTAATTGCGGTTTACATATGACACTAGACCAACGCCTGCGTGCGCCATTATGCGCAAGCACGGGGGGACAGAGGGGGGGGGGCTTGATTTTTTTTACTTTTTTTTATTTTGCTTTTTTATGTTATTTTGACACCTTTCCTTTCCTTTTTTTTTTTAATCATTTTTATTGTTATCACAGTGAATTTAAATATCCCCTATGATAGCAATCTGTAGTGACAGGTACTCTTTTTTTAAAAAAATTGGGGTCTTTTAGACTCTAGATCTCTCCTCTGACCTTAAGGCATCTGACCACATCAAAATTGGTGTGATAAAATTCTTTCCCAATTTCCCAATGGCGCTGTTTATTTCTGGCGAAACAGAAGTCATGAAATGCTCGTAGCTTCCGGTATCTTAGGCCATAGAGATGATTGGAGCCATTCTCATCTCCAATTAGCTCTATGGTTAGATAATTGAACCACCGGCTGCACTCTCGGGTTAACCGGTGGGACAGGAGAGCCCGAGAAAAACCACGGAAGGCGGCGGAAGGCAGCGGTTGGGGGGGGGGAGTCCCCTCCCACTGCATGTAAAAGCAGTCTAGCTGCAAATTATCCGCTAGGATTGCTTTTACATGTAAGCCGACCGCTGGCTGTAAAAAATGATACCAAGATGATGCCTAAATCTGTAGGCATCTTCCTGGTATAACCACTCAAAGTCCAGCAACGTACCAGTACATTGCTGGTCCTTGTTTGGAATATAGTGTAGGTTTTTTTTTTTTTCATGCAGCCTGTGGGCTGAACGAAAAAAAAAGAGAACCTAACAGAAATCAGCACAGGAATATTGTGTAGTATTACTCATCATTAACCGCCCAAACAACCAATGATGGGTATACATGACAATATTCCACATATACCTAAAAGTTATTTTAACTGCAGTGCTTAAATCAGCTTATCACCCCAGCTGCTGCCAGCAAAATGCTGTGCGCAAACACTGTTTTTGTAAGAATATATAAAATCAATGTGGCAGCCGACGAGTACCTGCAAGAGAAACAGGTTAACAAAATAATGAAAAACAAACAAAGTACAGTAAAAGTACAGTAGGAAGAGTAGAAGAACATATGAAATGACTGACACGACAACTGTTTTCTGTTTTTTTCTGCGTACTGCGATTTTACAGCTTAGGTCTCTCAAAATGTCGATAGCCATCGAACATCTTTCGAGACCCTGTGTTTGTGTGCCCTACACTGTATCATGCTGTACCCTACACTAAAACTCCACTAGTGTATGGTAGCGCTCAAAACATTCCCCGATCAGAGACCAGGTTAATCAGGACATCTGAGACAATAATAGCGGGTGTCACGCCTACATCCGCGCCTGCTACAGACACGACATCTTCTTTGGGGTCGTCTTTGGATTGGGGTACTCGGGACATGTGGAAAATGTCTCTCATGCAGCCGGCTCACTGCATCTGGAATGGGAAGTTGGGCAGGCATGCCTCCTGGGTACAGGTAGGCAAGGATGATCGCTTCCTGGAATTCCCGGAAGGATCCAGTTCGTCCTGATGCCCTGTATAGGAAAAAGGCGTTCAGCATAGCCAATTGGAATAAATAAACAGACTCTTTTTTGTACCAGCGTCTGGCTTTACGGGCAACTAAATACAGCGCCAAAAGCTGGTCGTTAAGGTCCACCCCTCCCATAATAAGGTCATATTCGTGGACACAGAGGGGTTTCTCCATAACGCCAGTTGCCGTAGGAATTTGGATCATTGTGTCTGCGTGAAGGGAGGACAGAACATAAACATCTCGTGAATCCCTCCACTTCACTGCAAGCAATTTGTCAGTTTTCAAGCAGGCTCTCGCCCCCCGACTAAGACGGGAATTTACAAGCCGTTGGGGGAAGCCACGGCGATTAGGTCGCACGTTGCCACATGCGCCAATTTGTAATTCAGAAAGATGACTAAATAGTGGCACGCTTGTGTAGAAGTTGTCCACGTACAAATGGTACCCCTTTCCGGATAAGGGTGACACCAAGTCCCAAACTATCTTGCCGCTGCTCCCTATGTAGTCTGGGCAGTTGGGGGGCTCCACACAGCTATCTTTTCCCTCATAGACCCGGAAACTAACTGTATAGCCTGTGGCCCTGTAACACAGTTTATACAGCTTGACCCCTTACTTGGCACGCTTGCTGGGGAGGTACTGTTTCATAGCAAGGCGGCCAGTAAATTTAATCAGGGACTCGTCAACGCAGACAACTTGTTCGGGCGTAAACAAGGCTGCAAACCGCTGATTGAATTGGTCTATGAGGGGCCGAATTTTGTAGAGCCGATCATATGCAGGGTTTCCCCCCTAGGACAACAGATTTCATTGTCACTGAAATGCAAAAATCGCAGAATTTGCTCGTATCTCGCCCTGGACATGGAGACAGAGTACATGCGCATATGGTGAAGTGGGCTAGTGGACCAATATAGCCGCAATTCACTCTGTTTGGTTATGCCCATTTTCACGGAAAGGCCCAGAAAGATTTTAAAACCTGGAACCGTTATAGGTTTCCAGCCGAATGGTCTGGCAAGGGGCGAATTTGGGTTGGCGGCGATAAATTGTTGTGCGTATAAATTTGATTGATCCACAATAGATCTGTAAAGATCTTCCGTGAAGAACAGCTCAAAAAAGTTCGGGGGCGTAAAACCAGCTGTCTCCACGTGGATTCCAGGTTGGGCAGTGAATGGGGGAAGTACTGGCGCTGTAGAATCAGTGGGTTGCCAATTGGGATATGCCAGCGCATCAGGGAGGGCACTATGGGCTCTACAGGCCTGTCTTCGAATACGCAGTGGCTGCGGGCCACTACTCGTGCTAGCCACCGCACCAGCTTCAACTGCACTTATGGGACTCGCCACGTCACCAAATGATACTACAGTGCTGGTTGTACTAGGTCCAGGGTGTACTAGGCCGCTGGTGTTTGCCAGGCCACCAGAAGGATGAGCGGCCGTAGTACCGACACTCTGCTCCATGCGAGCACCCTACGATTCCTGCATCTCAACAACTCCAGAATAGGGTCGGGTACGCCTGGGTCTAACAGGGACCCATCCGTCGTTGGAGCTATCTGTCAGGGAGCCGCTGCCGTCATCAGGTTCGTATACTGACCCTGATTCTGCCAGTGAGGCTTCCCCATCGCTCTCATCTGACATGGCCAGTATACTTTAAGCCTCTCCACTACTGTACCAATGTTTGGACATTTTGGTAACTAAATTTACCGGTACAGTAGTACTATTAGGTAAAAAAAGCACCTGGTTCTCAAGGACTATTTCAAGCGCTACAAAAAAAAAACTGCTAATGCTAGCAGGGATCAAGCCTGACTCTGCTAACACAGTGGTTTTGTGTTTTGTGTTTTTTTGTAAGTGACAGTAATCTATTGATTACTACACTTGCTTGGGTGGGGTGGGCTGAGCAGAGGGGTTAAACGCAGGTGCTGGCAGGAATCAGTGCTGATCCTGCAAACACCGTGTTTTGGGAACCCTAAACTATTTGGACGCTAGTATAGTTCTGATCTGATCAGATATTGATCTGTTCAAACACTATACTAGTAATGGAAGTGTATGTGCGTGTGTGTGTGTGTGTTTTTGTGTGTGGTAACAAATTATATAAATTTTGTTTGTGGGCATTGCATGACCGCGCAATTGCCAGTTAGCTCAGTGCTAAAATAACAAAATAATAACTATGGTATTCAAGGGTAGTAATCATTTATGGCACAAGTATTAAAGTTGACCTCCAGGATTGTAAAAAAAAAAGAATGCTTGCAGTGGGACCCCCCCCCCCCCCCACTGCAAGGGGCTAAATGCTTAATATTTCTAGGGGTATCCTTAGAGGCTGTATTAGTGACTGTACTCCCCATCTTTACTACTGTCCCTGGCACTCTAGGATGTGGGCAGTTAGTTGGTGCAATCACGTATAATACAAAGCTCTAAACCCTGCATTGTACATGGAGTAGCTGGTGCAATATTAAGGGAGTTTCACTCAAGGTGTAGCTCTTTCCACTGAGTTCAAACCATCCTATATATACTATGCCAGGACTTGATGGTCCACTTTAACGTAAATCAAAATGTTACTCTCACAGGGGTGTTCAGCATTCCGCCTCTAATGCTATACAATAACACAGGTGCTTCCCTCTCACAGTGCCGCTGTTCTACCCTCAGGCTTAGGCCCCAGTCTGTCCTTTCAGACCACCTAACAGCACCAGTGTGCTTACATGCATAGTCTTATAGCGCCCTGCTGCACCAACCCACACCCTGACCTCTGGGCAGGGGACCTCCTGTCTCCTGGGTGGAGCCCTAAATCACTGTCAGCCCCCTGATTATAAAGACTGTGCACACCTATGTCCACAGCCTGCTGGTCCTCAATAAAACCTGGACCCAGGGTTAGAGGCTTCTTCTTCTCTTCCAAGACTCACCAAAGTCTCTGGATTTCAGAACCCA
The DNA here is from genome assembly GCF_965119305.1 of Pelophylax lessonae. NCBI lineage: Eukaryota > Metazoa > Chordata > Amphibia > Anura > Ranidae > Pelophylax > Pelophylax lessonae. The sequence goes on along the minus strand of NC_138771.1, from coordinate 102,153,777 downwards.
ATCTGGGAGTTAGAAATCCTAGAGAAAACTGAAAAGCCATTTTTTTCCACTGAAAAAAAACACCCTCAATCTGCATACGTGTGGACCCTGTGTGATTTTTAAACCTACTGACATAATGGCAGGGTGAAACACTGTCATAGTGGGCTTGCATGGAGGAAGCCTGCTGGAGACAGGAATACTCCTAATTCCTATACTCCCCAGACCTAATAAGCATTTAACCCTTTCAGTCTCTTTTATAGTCCATATATATGTATATACGGCAGGGCTCATGTTTAAGAGGAGTAAGCAGAAAATCAGCCAATCAGTTCATGTGCTAACACAGAGCATGCTGATAGAAGGAGAAAGAGAAGGAGAAAGTTGTAACTCTTATAAATGTCTGTCTAGCCATAATGTTACCTCTCCAGGATGCTTGACATTATTGTATAGAAAAGGGAATGCTTTTTAAAAGATATAAATAGAAAAAAATGACTAAATGAGCTTTCATAAAAATGTCACCCAATTTTGTTTTCTGGAATTTTTTAAAACAAGAAATCCTTTTCTCCTTTTCAAGTTCAGATTTGCTGATGAAATAGAAAAGGGATTTAGATCAAAAATTGAATCATGCCTCAGTTAAATTGAAGCTAATAAAAAAATAAGAAAAACGTGTATTGTCAGTTTTTTTTAGAATGTGTCTCTTTTCATAGATTTCAGAGGTACTGATGCATATTCTTGTTGTGAGTAAATACAGCAGCTTATCATGTTTACTGGTTTATAGGTGCTAATGCTAATCATCTGCAAGTGTATGTCACATTATGTAAACCTAATAAGCTTGGAAAATTCTTCCTCACTTGTGCAGAGCCTCAGGGAAAACATTTCTAATGCTCCTAGATGATGATCATGAAGGGCTTTATATAATTTATTGGAAAAGAGAAAGTAAAGGAATAAACAAATTTAAAACGGTTGTATTAAAACGCCTATGGTACAACCTCTGACTGTGCAATGGTATTATGATAGAGCACAATACAAAAGAAAAGCTTTATATTGGGCCACCCAGTGGTTGCTACATAGAAATGCAGTGTACAAAACTACATTTACTCAGCAATTCAAAATCTGTGCCTTGCTGATTATATCTTGCCACCTTTAATCTGCTCTGGGTTCAAGTTTTAAAATAGAAAGCAAATGGAGACCACTGCAATACTTAAGATCTCCTGACAGATTCAAACCCTTAAATCACCGTTGATCTGTGCTGCATTAGAGTACTGTCAGACTTGCAGACAAAATATTCCCAATCACAAGGTTACTGTTGAGTCATCCAATCTTAAAAATATACTGTTTAAAAGCTGTGATTTTAAAACTCACCAGGATTCATGAGATTGAGAGGTGACTGATTTGCAGTCATCATTAGCACAGTTGCTAGGAGATTTCTATGGGAAAAGAAGAGAAGCAAAGTTCTTGTTTTATTGCTGGCAGGAATGTTAGATGCAATTAGAATTCTCTATTCTTTTATTTTCTGTTATGGCTCATTGTTAATTTAACATCATTCTTCTGTTCTGTTAGCTGCACTGAGTCTGGAGAAATACATAGGGATATTTTTAACAGCTAGCAGGAAATGAATATCATTCCGTATATAAAAGTGGAAAATGGAACATGCCTCGGAATTTCACTGTGAAATCTATTTCACGGTGGTATGCAACACATGCCCTTCATATATTGTTACTGATTAGAATTCATTGAGTAAATCTTGGGTTGCTATGTGGTTAGCATTTGTCCCTTGCAATGCTAGGTTATTGGTTTTTCAATGACCAAGAGTCATTTCTATATACTGTATGTTTACCTATTTATTTTTTTTCCCCCAGGATGTTATGGGGTAATCCTCATAACTCAAAAAGATACTGGTTGCCGAACTTGCTTTTTTTACCATAATGTTTATTGAACAAAAATGCAATATACAGAATCCACATATAATACACTGTCAGTTTAGTTAAGCCTGGAGGTATGCATACATTTACCCAATTCATATAACAACTTGAGTTAGATAAGGATAACCTGAGTCAATAATAAGCAGTTACTAGTGGATAATTATGGGAATTAGGTCAAATAAGAAAATCGTATCCAGATGTATTGGGTGTAGTAACATATTGATTGTGAGCAATAGAGGTAGCTACTAGAAAAGAAGGGTTCTTAGGTAAGTAGCATTTTAGACAAATATGTGTCCTGCACAGATAAGTCTTAGGGGAGGTGATAGCTGTGGATTGATAAGACATGTGAGAGTACGAGATGTAAGGGGTTTGAAAGGGGGGGTTCTATTAGCATGCATTAGAGACTGGGATAAGTGGGAGTGGGTGTAGATGCTTGTGTGGGAGTTCAAGAGGAATAGTGTGGGTATTATATAGATAGGGAGATGAGATGAAGAAGGAGGGGGAGGGAAGAGGAGGGAGAGCGAGAAGAAAAAAAAAAAGGGGAGTGTTCTATATGTGTTAGGCCGCAGGCCTATATTTGTGGGAGGAGCTAGCGTGCCTTTAAGACGCTGCTCCTCCCCTCCCCGCCTGCCGCGTCACACGCTGTCACCCCACCCACCTTCACCCTTTTTATTGATACTCTATCCCTCGGGGGGCCCTCTTTTATTTACAGGCCTACCCCCTACGTCGGTTCCAGCACACCACACCGACTTATCCATACTTGCAGTTTCTAATCATCATTAATTAACCGACCACAATGTCTATTGTTGTTGTCTTTGTTTTCCTTTTATCCTGTAATGGATATTTGGGAGTTAAAGAGAGTTATTGAGCTTGCATAAGTATTCCACAGAGGATTGGTATAGAAGCCAACATGCCCAAGTGGATATGAACTTGGATGGTGTGTCTTTGGCGGTAGCGTTTAGTTGTTCTATTTCGGAAATCCTATTTACACGTCTGTACCAGGCCAACAGGGAGAGTGTTTTGGCCATGCCCCATAGTACTGGGATTCACATTTTGGCTGCATTGACTAATATCATTGTAAGATATTTGAAGTAAGAGGGGACTAAGGAAGGGGAGTAGTGGAGAAGGTATTGTTCTGGTGCAAAGTCAAGGTTGTATGTGGTTATGTGCGCGATTTTCTCCTGCACCTTTTCCCAAAATGTTTGCATGAGTGGACAGTCCCACAATATATTCAGAAGAGAGCCGTTTGGTGGATGACATGGCCAACATTGGTTGGAGCAGAACTTGCTTTACCCAATTTGTTCATGTGGTGCATGCACTAGGGGCAGAACTTATATGAACAGTTCAAAGCTCTCTTTAAAATGTTGTGGAATAGGTTGTAACCTTCCAAATTAGTACAAATAAAACAAAATGTATTGCATTTGACGATATTTAAAAAAAAAAAAAAAAAAAAAAAATAAGAGTATTATTAAAAAAGCAACTATAAACATATTGTTACTTTTATTTAAACTGACATTTTCTTTAAAATCGCATTACTTGTTGATGCTTGCTTCCAACCCTCAGGGCCAGGCCAGAGCCCAGCAGCAACATTAACTGTACCAAACCCTTTCTACAGTGTGGGTATTCATTTGTATTTATTTTTGTCTCCTAGAATGCTGTATGATGCCTTTGAATAGTCGTGTTGGCACTTCTGATGGTGGGATACCCCTTTTTCTTTTTCTGAGATTGTATTTTATGTACAATTCTGAGGAGTGGCACTTAGAAAGTGTTGATAGTGTTTTTATAATATTCTGTGGACAAAAAATGTGAAGAATCCACTTTTCAGCTTTTCCTTTTTAGTGGGGTACCTCTGCTGACACCACTTCAAAAGTGAATCCAGAGACCATGGTGCATAAGATAGTCTGGATCACCCCATCGAAGGAGTGAGTGTGACCGCTCTTTGCGCAGGGACAGTTATATTCCTGCAGACTTTGACCCCAGGTTGTCTGATCCCCATCAGCAACCTTACAGATGTGAGTATATCATTACAGTTTATCCTCTGTTCATATATTGGGTTGAAATATATGTAAACTACTACACTATGAGTAAAAAAAAAAAAAAAAGATCTATCCCCGCTCTACTCCTAATAATGCACTATATGTAATCTAGCATATATAATCCAGGAACAGCTAGCACCAATGCAAAATCACCAAACACAGAACAAATATATATAATAAATAGTGCAGCGCACCTTAATTTTTTTTTTTTTTTTTTCAGGAAAAAATAATTACCTCATATGTAGAAACACACATAAAAAAAAACCCAAACCTCTAATCTTAAAAAGTCCATGTGACTATAAATTCAGTTATACTCATGAATTCATGAATTCAAACCAGAACATGTACATCTAATGTGCATACACAAACTAATAAATACTATTTGTGCCAATAAGAGATAAAAGCTCAAACAGTCCCAACACGATGGCTGTGAATCACAAAGAAAGCACAGTAAATCACAAAAATCATCCACCCAGGTGCACTATGAGATGTGCCCTCAGTGTTAAGCATTATACCACAGCCCCCACAGGTCTCCTTTAGTATCTGGGTCCACCTATAAGAACTGCTTTGGATCTCTTCTACTCTATAGTGCTCACTGTATATTATTTAAAATGAAACTTCTAAAATTGCACTCACATATGTGTAATAGACTTGTGCATTAAAACAAAATTCTCCAGTCCACAATTGTTATCAGACCATGGACTCTATCTGTCTGGCAGTGAGTGTGCCTAGAGGGAAAACATCACAGCCTCCTCCTAACTGACGCGTTGCGTCCTCCGGAACTTCCTCAAAAACAGCAGCATGTTATGCATTGAATTTATGGGATTATCTGAATTTATACTCACATGGACTTTTTAGCATTAGAGGTTTTGGTTTATTTTTATGTGTGTTTCCACAGTTGAGGTAACAATTATTTTTTTGAAAACATTTTGTATTGAGAAGCATTGTACTATTTATTATAGACTACACTAAAAGGATCTCTCCCATGGCCCCTGTCTATGTTTTTTTCTTCTTCTCCTCTCACCATATGCTTTGAGGTACCTATGTTTATGTACATCAGCTGAAAGTTCTGGTGGATGGGTAAACATTCTAAATATGCAGAACTGTGAACAGGTTGGGTGTATTCCCATATCTAATGTATGTATCCGCCTTAAGTGAAGGGAGTGTATATGCATGCATCTTTTTCTCAGCTCTCTCCCATACACCTTCTTAATTGCCTTCACCCTTCTTTTTACCCTAATTGTTTGCTTGACTGACACTGAGTTGAAGTAGGAGGGGCATATTATCCATCTCATTGCAAGTTGGATGAGAAGTATGGGAAGTTTTCACTTTTGACATCTTGTACTGGTTAGATCATGAGGGATTAGTGAGAGCATCATGAAGGATGCCTCCTGCTACCATCATCTCCTACCTAAAAGCTGTGGCAAATAATTTTGGCCATGGGAGGGGGCTCAGTATCTATCCACCTAACTGCAAAGCCCCTTTACAATAAGGTACAGTATTTGTGGCTCTCAGATGAGCCTGCTTTTGAATCCTAGGCCCCATAATAGCTATAGTTAGCTAGATAGTTAATTGATTTTAGCAATTGTATTATTAAAGAGCACATTTTCTTGAACTATGGACAGTAAACCCAACAAACGGTCAAAAAAACTTTAAAGCAAGCCACCCCTGACCTCTCTATCTACTTGTACTGTGAAGTTATTCCTTCCTAAAGATCCTTAAAGATCACTTTGAAGAGTCATTTTCAGTAACTCTCCAAGTCTGTGTTTTAAACTTTAAAAATTCTTGTATTCAAAATGCATATAGATACAGAGATCAATGTAGTTTTAGAGTTATTTTACTGCTTGTTCGGAATATGTAAATACTTTAGTATGCATGATCTTTTAACAAAACAAAACCACCACTATCATTTAAAGTTGTTAATAGATTTGGAATGTCTTCTAAGTTATCAACAAAGTTAAGTATGGCATGATTGTGTACAAGTAAAGCAACTGAGATTATATTTTCACTTTCATGTGTTGTACACATATACACATTTTATATACCCACCTTATACCCCTGTGTGGGGTGGGTATCTCTGGTGAGTGCGCTACCTATTATAGGGGTCACGGTTCACCTCACCACCCACCACGGGGTTATCCATTAGTGTGTATGGGACACACAAAGAAATCTGTTAAAGCTTCTTTGAATACGAGCACCCATCACCCACCACTGTTTCGCTAAATAGAGACTTACCTATTTTTTGGACATTGGATACATATGTTGGGTGTCTTTAGCACCTGTCACTTTACTATCACCATTTAAATTATTTATTTCCCCCAATTTACCAGATACGCCACCTATTGTGTTTTTCATCACCGCGTATTAATTTGCACAGGTCACTTTAATTATTGGGGACTATTTGAGTCACTTTCTAAGCACGGTTGCACATATATTTATATGTATTACGTTTTATTAAGTTTTATATACTTTTACTGGATTATCATAGACAGTATTTACTTTAGCACTTGTCACTTTATATAGGTATATCACATTATGCACGGTTGCACTCGTAATTGTTTATGATTATTTATTGATTATACCACGTTTGTGCAAATTTTTCACTTGGTACACACTTGTCATTTACATCCATTTTCTATGCATACAGCATTTGGCGCCCATACGGTGAATTACATACACTTGTCACTTTGATACAAAAGCTACCTCATTGAAAATTTACATATTGGGTTTATACCTGTTATATGTGACTAGTCATAGCACTAGTAACACCCTCTTTTGAAATACCAGACAGCGCCACCCCCTACCTCTTTCTTTTCATACGCCATATAGTCTCCGGACTATATTATAGGGAGGCAGCAGTCTTAACCACATATTATATCCAATTAGGCCTGAGGCGCGGAGTTCCCCAACTCATACATATACACATTTAGCTTATATAAATGGTATTTGATTTGTGTTAGAACAAACACCTTTAAACCCAGGAAGGTGAAAGAGGTTAACTTATGTCATTTGCTCAAATTCAAAGCCAAGAATATCTATCCATCTATCTATCTATCTATCTATCTATCTATCTATCTATCTATCTATCTATCTATCTATCTATCTATCTATCTATCTATCTATCTATCTATCTATCTATCTATCTATCTATCTATCTATCTATCTATCTATCTATCTATCTATCTATCTATCTATCTATCTATCTATCTATCTATCTATCTATCTATCTATCTATCTATCTATCTATCTATCTATCTATCTATCTATCTATCTATCTATCTATCTATCTATCTAACATTGTCTAGTTGTTTTTTGTATCTATACAGAAATATCTATATCCTCCTATCTCTTTTTTTCCTCTGCCTCTCTCAATTACATGTCGTTTTTCTGATTTATTATCTGCAACATATGAGGCATGATTTCATGTTTAATTCCAAAATACACATTTAATTACAGTTACTGTATATATGCACTGAAACTTGTGTTGATCCTCTGATGGAGTCTTCTTGACAATACTAATCATTACAGACAGGAGTTTATTCAATAAAGGGTTTTCCCTGATGTGAGTGCTTACTAGGAGGGAGGAAGACCAATAATCCTAGGGGAATCCAATAGAAAACTCTAAAAAACAATATTTTCTCTTGCATAATTTTCTGTGTACTCACATTTGATCTTTCCCTGGAAACACGTTTACTTGTTGTAACTGTGCATTGACGAGCTGCTTTATATTCAATTACATCTGTAAGCTTCTCTAAAATTCTTTCTCTGATTGTGTCTGATGTTTGCTGTAAAGGTAAAAAGAGACAATTTAGGAACCTAGATCAACCTATATTTGTGTTAATTTTACTCCTATACTAATATTATATAAATACTACATCTGATACTTTCATTAATTTCAAGCACTCATATAATGCTGTCAATTTACATAGCACTTCACATATATATTGCACACTAGCATCCGTCCCTACCACATCAGTCCTCCCACCAATTTAAGGGGGAATGCTGGGGACTCGGATATAAATGGGGGCTATGGTGAGCAGAAACCCCCTTACATCAGAGTTCCACTTTACACCAGAATCCACAGCGTTCCCCCGTAAAAAAGAAAAAAAATTGCCACGTGCCTTTAAAATGTTTGGGTTTGGTTTGAAAAGGTGGCAACCCTACGCAACACTCATGTACACAAGGCATATACACAATCCCCTAAGAGGGTCATACCCATCTACCAAACTATCTAAGGTAAAACACTCTCAGCTAGCCAAAACACAAAATAAAAGAACTTGAACTACAACAATGTGGCATCTATAAAGCTGCTTTTGTTAATGCTGCCTATTCATTTTTATGGATATCTATTCATTTATTTTTGAGGATATCAACACACCTCAGTGCACAAAATCCATACTTGAACTATTTTTGGCACTGCAGTGGACAATATTGCACATTTGTGCATTGCGGTGTGCTATAGTGCAGGTTCATTTTAACTCAATGCATATGTGAGTTGGGATGACATTCAGAATGAATTACACTGCAATGCACATGTATACATGAGTTAATGTACTTTGCAATGACTGCAATGTAAAACTGTGAATCCTCTAAGTCACCGATCCAGAACACGTATGTAACTCATTGACTCTGGGTTAGTGACTTAAATTGAAGTCTCTGGATTAACATGACACACAGACAATTAGCATTTTTATAAGTTGAGCTCTTTTGAGAGTTTTATATTTAATGCAAATTTCTTTACCTTTGTATGATACAAGTAAATCACATGCAGGTGTGCTTAAACAACCAACAAAAGGCTATGTGTAAAAATACATTTTGCACACCTAGATTGTAAGTGACCCCTTTTTTTAGTAATTTTGATCAATTTAATGGGACTGTATCCAGAATGATTTCAGAGGTACTGCATGAGTTTAGAAGCACAGAATGATAATCATATTTTCTCATTCAGTGTGCCTAATTATATTGCCAACCCTCTTTACACAACAGCCTTTTTTTTGTTGCATGTTTATATAATTATTGCTTCCAAATGACAACGGGAGGCTGGTTGCTAAGCATTTTGGTATACTCATCAGAAGGATTGTCACGACTGTTGTAGCTTCAGGTAGAAGAATGCAAAGATAATTACAGCATTCCCTGTCTATTTCTAACCAGCGTCATTGAAAGAAATCAATGTGGTTTCATGCATAAAACCCCTTGGTTTTTCAAATGCATCTTATCAGATGTTAGGATCTCTACTTCATAGCAAAGTGACTTTAGCTTTTGTACTAACTAACCACAGTAACTTACCAAATAATATTGGAAGTCAATTAAGGATCAACCCTTTCTATTATATATACAGGATACATCCAAAAAAATAATCAACAGTAGGACTCCCATCCATAAAATTTAAAGATGACTTTGCAGTACACTTGCAGGACCACTTACAATGGCCAGACCAAGCCATGGCTATTAACTCGTACCAGTTAGTAGCCATGGCTTGGTCATAAAAGTTGTCAGTTGTTTATCTAAAACCCACTTGTGAGTGAGAAAACAAATGGATTTGCCACATGGTGGGTTCATGTTGAATATGGAGTTTTTTTGGGGTTTGTGGTTCATGTAAATTTTTGGGGAAATTTGTTGCACTGAATCTTACAGAAACTATAATACCATTCCTGGATGTTTAGCTGTAATCAGCAGGGTTAGAATTGCCAATAATGGTGGCTTTGTTATGTATCAGTCCCTCCACTATAAAAGGATAGGTTCCCAACAATGGGCATCGGAATAGATTAGGGGGAGCTATGTAGAGTGTAAGTTGCTATATGGTGTATACTGTGCTTTATTACGCTAAATTAATCTTGATTACACCGTGGAGGGCTACTTATACTTATGCTTATATTCTTATGCTCAAAGAGACCCAGTATAATCCTTTATAAAACTAGCATTTTGTGTGTTAGCCACAACTATAGTTACTGTTTAGCTGCTGGGCCCTGTACTGCATTTTTTATTTTGCACATTTATTAATTATTTTTTTCTGGGGGGTTAAAAAATGTGTTTAATGGGTTGTAAATGGGTTGAATGGGTAAAAAATGTATTGTTTTGGGGTTTATTTTTCGGGGAGGTATATTTATTTTATGTTCAGTTTCTTGTCCTTTTTTGGGGGCGGGGGGTAGGGGGTTGTTGCTGACACAAAAAAGCTGTCCTTCATCTGAAACATGTCAGCATATACTTTTGGGGTAAAGTAGTGTGCACCAAATCACCCAAGTTGTATCCCCTATTGCCATATTTTTATTAGATTACATCAGTCCAGTTTTTCTTTTTTGTTGAACCAGTGGGCGGGTTGAACGAACAAAACAGATCCAACATTAACACAAGTAATTTTGATGAGGTGCTCTCTCCTGCTGTGTTATTGTATTCTCAGAGGGGGACCCCCCACCAGAATGCACTGATTTTCCAGCATGAATCTTTGGCAGTAGAGATGGGCTCGGGTGTGTATGAGTTTGCACATGCCCAATCCGGCCAGAAAGCCGACACTGCACAGTGTTGGCTTCCTGGCGGGATCAGGCAAGTGTGAAGTTGAACACGCCTGAGTCCATCTCTTTTTGACAGAAGCCGGTCGCTACAGAGAAGAATATAAAGGAGTACACACAGACAGACAGTTGGCCAGTTCTTGCTGAACTGGCTGACTTTTGTTCAATATGTACCCAGTTTTAGGCAATCCTCGTTATTAAAAAAAAATGACTGGCAGACCTAAAGTGAAAGGAAGAGGTTTTGCATACAGAGGTAGCAGAGGGAATGCATGTTCTGCAGGACAAAGCGGTGGTTAAGCCACACCCTTTAGAGGTAAGTTACCTCTGCTTTTTTTGTCTGAGAGTGTCCATGCTATAAAGCCATTTTGTTGATTACATGATCCCTAACTTTCTGCAGATGATTATCTTGGTCATGCACAAGAATTCCTTTCAAATGTTGATGATGAGGAAGATAGTGCCATGACCACACAGACACACTGGCATTTGTTTTCTAAAACTGGAGAGTGCTAAATCTGGTGCTTCTGTACATTGACAACAATTAACTTTCAGATTTCTTTGCTTAATTGAAGAAGCTGAAGTTGCAATCTCCAGTTTTAGTAAATCAACCCGGCTGGATCAGCCTTCTGTCAGCTAGCAAGAATACGGGACAGGGCACACTGCTGAAGCTGGTAGTACTGCCACTACGCTTGTCAGATTGTGAGAGCAGTCACCTCCTTGGATTCTGCCATCCCCCACAAGCATCCAAGAGTCTAAGCAACATCACAGGCTAAGTCCTGTAATTCTGTTATGCATTTTGTATGACTAGGAGGCACTTCTCCTGGCGCAGAGTCAGCAGGAGGTGGGGAAGAATATGAGGAGGAGGAGGGTTGAGGGTGCTGGCAGAGAGGAGTAGTAAAAAAAGGGAAACGCTTTAGGGGTACCTTCAACGTATCTCAAACCCTGAATATCGTATATGGGTAGAGTAAGATTACAGAGGACAGTGTTGTCCTCAGAGACTTTGAAGACTTAGGGTCCTCTGCTGAGGAAATGTATGGCAAATAGAATCTATTATGCTCAAATGCCTGCACAAGGACCCCAAGATTCTAGTCTTCAAAAAGAGGGGCGGCTATGGGATGGCTACCCTTTTCGGTCCCTGATACAAAGGATAAATGGCTGATCTAATGCCACCATGAACAATGTGGTACTTTGAGGTGGTGCTGAACCTCCCTGCCTCATTTCCTGATAAATGCAGGATTTCTTCTGGTGACCAGTGTTCCTCCAATCATCTGATCCCTGAAAGGACTTGCAGTGGTTGCTGCTTCACCTCCACTTTTTAAACCCCAGTGGCCAGGTCCAGCTGCAGTTGGCACTTACAGGCAGTGATTGAACCACATGATTGCTGATTACATTGGGTCAAAAGCTGTGGACACTTTCAAAAGTAAGGAACTCATGGGAGCTTGCACAGTATGTGTTGGAGCTTCTGGTTTTCCCTGCGACCAGGTTTCTGTCTGAGACAGCCTTCAGTGTAGCATGAGGTTTTCTTATGGAATGTCAACTAACAATGTGGACCAGCTCAAGTTCATTAAAATGAACCTGCAGACAAATGCATCTGCAGACAAGGCTATGCTGTCTCTGTTTCCTGACACATCCCACTATTTACTTACTTAACTGAATAAGCTGTAGAATTAGTTGTACTACCAACACCACTGTGAAAGGCCCCTTTTACTTTGATACATTTCACAGAGGTCTGGAAACTTTACAGAAGAGCCCAGATATCTGTCAGGGAAAGCTTGCCCATATACAAAATGGTGCATCAGAGCTCATATGGGCCGGTAAATGACTGTGCATGTGTGTGCAGTATTAAGTATGTGAGCATGCCTGTGCGTGCATGCACACCTGTCACTAATGCTTGTTCCAAACAGACTTTTTAAACAGAGCTGCTGAACTGGTTTCTTGTTGCCTGGTCTAGGGCATTTTCTGTGCTACCTGAGACCCGTTCTTGTGTTTGATCACCCGTTGCTGACCTTGCCTGCCTCTGACTACCCCGAACTCTGCCTGCACTGACCTGACTCATCTTGGGAATCCATCTCTGCCATCCTCTTGTTCCTGACTTGTCCCACTGCTGTTTACTCTGGCCTGAACCTGACTTCTCTCCTGTCTCCTGCTTGTGTCGCAGACCAGCTATCTTAGGCCTGCCAGTTTCGTACCAGCTGCCCATCAATCCACCAGTCAAGTGCCTGCTGATCACCCACCTGCCAGCTTAGTGCCTGTTTTTGTTCACCTGCTCACATCCACCAGGCTCCTTTTGGCCATCTCACAATTCCTGTTGAGTACCAGCCATCATTAGCTGTCCCTGTTGTCTGACTTGACTCCGTGGATGCACCAGCCATCTACCTGCACCAGCAAATGGAAGAACCAGTTGAAGCCATCAGTCAGTCTGCCAACATTGAGAGCACTCACATGCCACTACTATAACATGTTTGTATTTTTGCATGTTTATGCCACATTACTATGATCACTGGATGCCAAACTGGGATGAGTTCAGAGGTCATGTGAGCACTGTTTGGAGGACAATTTTCAGGTGAGTAGAGGTGTATTAAAAAAACACAATGGAGAAAGGTTATGTGATTTTAAGATGGAGCCAGAGTTGTATTTAAAAACTTTTTCCTCAGGGTCAGCAAAAAAGCAAAAAACTCAGATATGGAAGAGGAGATATACAATGTAGTGTCCTTTACTTCCCTCAACTCTTCCCACTGTCCCTGCTATCACTTTACTAAGGATAGGAACAATCACAGCACTCAAGTGCTAAAGTAGCCAGAGGTTATTGGCAAGGCAGGTGCCCCTTCAGTCTAGTCCTGCCCTGCAGTGATTCCTTTATATTGCAATGAGAGCAAGTCTTGCAGGGTTTCTATTATTTATGCCCTTGTGAGGAATCCTCTGCTGAGAAATCCCAGTAAATCTCAGAGTTACATTTGCCAAAGAGATGATAATTACTGCATAGTTAGCTTCTTGTCTCCAAGTGGCCAAGTAAAGTGGCACCGCTGTGATTTTCTTCAATTTGCCGCTACCCGTCGGTTTGATTAGGCACATCTTCTGACAGTAAACCAAACAGTATGTACACACTGATGCTTTTAATTCATGGCAATCCTATTAAATATGATTAATCTGCAATGACAATGGGGATTGTTTGCTGTATAAAATAATTCCCACCACAGCAGGCCTGTTATCACCCAGATAAGGAGCTGAAGTCTATGAATCTATTGTCAGCCATGCTTGGATATGAAGAATACTGTCTTATAGCTGATAATCATGTTTTTAAAATAATCCTATCAGTGTTTAAATGGAATGTACTATCTTGATGAAATATTTATAGTGTATATTTTACAAGTATTAGGATTGTCGTATGGTCTCATTTTGGTTAATCTTCATTTCAAGTTGTATGTTATCTTTTACTAAATATATTAGGCAAAGTGGAAAATGCCACAAAATCTCCTTTAACTGGATAAAAATATGTATACAGCAGTGAACAATTCACAATTTCTAGATAGTTTTTCAATGTAATACAAAACGTATGACTATGTTTTTTAAAACTGTACAAGGAGCAATAAATAATGTGCAATGACCAATGATGTGCAGCCAGCTAGAAACAATATTTAATTAGGGTCACTAGGCTAAAGTGCTCAAAGCGAGTATGTGATTGGCTGTTGAGGGTCACTGCACATCTCTGAACTGTTATTTAATAAAGCTAAAGTAGACAAGTGACCATATTGTCTTTCTATGGAAGGAATGGGTTTGACATACATATTGGGTACACAGAGTAGTCTAAATGCCTTTTACCATACCATACCATGCCATACCATGCCATACCATACCATTACAATGCCATAAATATCATAACATCTGTTTACTTAGTTTTCAATTTAGTTAAGATTTATTCACATATACATCTATCCATCTGCCTATATATCCATCCTTTCTTCCATCCATTTATCCATCCATCCATCCATCCATCTATACATCCATTCATCTATTCATCCATCTCTTCAAAAATGAGGAGGATACTTTAGATACACATAGAAAAAGAAAAGTAGCCTGAAGAAATAGGTTTTTTTTTTGTTCATTTTTTTTTCTAAACAAATATATTAGGAAATATATTAGGGCTTTATAGAAATATCTCGGAGGAGGTTTCTCAATGTATTTTGTGAAAAAATGTTCATATTATCATAAGTAGATGAAATTGATAATGTGTGGATCAGCCTGTTTAAAAAACATATAAACATCTAAAAAAGGAAAGGTGGAGGTCTAACCCGGGGAACAAGGGAACTTGACACACCAGAAAAGGAAGCAGGCCAGGATATAGGAAGTTTTCAAATTGTGGCCCTTAAAGCGTTTGTTATCCTAAAAAAATGGATCCTGTTCCTTTAAAGCACGAATACAGCAAAGTGCTTGTGCTGTGTAATTTAACCCATTTTTAATATAGTATACAACAGCATTTTTTTTTAAATAAAACACATACAGTGGAGACATTGCATTATCTAACACTATGTTTTCAACAAAAGCTATTGTGCTTGTTAAAAGTGGCATTACTAATCACATGAATGAGGTAGCAATTTTGAAGCCTGAATTTTCTTGCATATGGGACTGCATAGCCACAGACTAGTCAGGGTGCCCATGTTGACCCCTGTCCACTGCCAAAAATGCATACATGAGAAAGTGAAGATCAGAACTGTACCACAGAGCAATGGAAAAAAGTGGTCTAGTCTGATGAATCAATTTTCTTTCACATCATGTGGATGGCAGGGTAAGTGTGAGAGGAGATGGCACTAGAAGTCCCAGACTGGCCATAAAGCACAACAGACATCTGCCTGGTGGGCCAGGGCCACTGGATCCTATGTCATTCTAGGTTCCAACTCTCTAGGCAGCTGCTTGGGCCAGCGCCGCTCCCCGCCTCTCCGCGGAGGGCTTGGAGAGGGCTGCATGTCCTTGTGGCTGAGTCTCACTCCCAAGGCAGCTGACCTGCTCCTTGGACCGGCAACACTCATCCGGCTTTACCGCGGCCAGCTCTGCGGCCGTCTGACCTCCCATTCAGCCACGGGGTAGGATATTAGGCGTCAGCTGACCATGAAGGGGGAGGAGCTAGAGGAGACCCCTTGTCGTGAAATGTGTCTCTGCAGCCACAGACACCAGGGCCTCGACTGCTGACAAAGTAAATGCCACTATGCCAGCCTGCATGTTTGCCAAAAAAGACTATTTTTGTACATGATTTATCATAAAAGCATGCTTTGGTTTGGTCACTGTCTCTCTACACATTGTGAATAATGTGTCCTGCATTTAAATTGTATATATGATTTCTTTAACACTGCACTGCATTTACCCAGACAGTACTAAATATACCACAATTTGGGGTCTTTTTTATATAAAAGACTTTTTCAGTTTAGTTTAAAAAAAAGTAGGAAGTGTAAAACATTAAAGTTGCACCCAAGCACTTGACATCCCCGTCAAAAAATGTTGAGCCCCCTATACCCACATACACACCCATATGAAACTAAACACATATTGGGGGTGCCTGTGCACAAAAACATTGATTGCACTACACGTGCAACATATCACCCTGCACCCTGGAATGAGAGCAATAATTCTGGGATCATTATTTATGGTTAACTCTGAACTGATGACCTGTATGATCTTTTAAAGCATTGCCTATGGAAAATATAGGGTACTGAAATGTGTTGCTATTTTTGGGCATGTGTAATTTTAAGGTTTGACATGTTGGGTATTTAATTACTTGACACAAACTAATCTTTTATATTTTACCCAAAAATTCAGTAATATATTTTAAATGTGCCCTAAAATTAACTGTTACCTCTTAGCCTGGGTTCACACTAGATGCGGTGACTCAAAGGATCTGTTAGTGACAGCTTGGTGCTAGATACCACAGCATAGCTTGAGAAGTCTACTGAGTCCATGACTCTATAGGTCAGGGTTGTTTTGTTGGAAAAAGGGGGACCTATTTACAATATTGGGTGGGTGGTCACAAAGTTCTGTCTGATCAGTCTATATTACATCTAATAATTACAAGGCACAGTACTACTAGAAGTGGGCAACCAGTAAGAACCAAATAATATTTCAATTATTAAAAAATAAACATGTGTCCCTATGCATTCTGCATAAAATATTCTCTAACCCACAATCAATGTGTATAATAAATAGTGTGTGTGATTCTTATCCTAGTGCAAGTGACAATACATTAAAATATAATTAAATAAAAAAATAAAAGTGTGCAAGCCTATTTATAGCAACCACCTTACTTTATTGACCAATATAGAGTATAGACCTTAAAAGAAATTAAAAATTGAATAGCTACCGTAAAGTGTTTTCTCTGCAGTCCATCTATTGTTAGAAACATCATAAGATTGCAATGTCCAGAACACTGAACAGCAAGCCAAATCATCAGGAGACCATATTTGTCATCATTTTAAGTAATCAGCGCTCCCTTTCATTTGTAATGAAACATCACAGCAAGAATAATAATCACTGCAATTCCTTTCTAATTATATATAAACATACAATTTTATAAATGCATTATAATGATTTAAGCTGTGCTTAGATTAAAAAACATGAAACAACATAAATATGCTTATTTTTCATGCAGCGAAAAAGCCATGAGTTACAGTTTAGCATGCGTGATGTCGTCAGAACAGTCCAATCTCACGGAATCTTATACGTCCTTGCTTGTTTACAAGTGTTTTAAGGTACTTCTTTCTAATCTAAATAAAAAGTAAATTACATCCATATGTGCTTTAGTATGCTTGTTAATTTTTTTTATCCCTGATCTATTTGGAGCTGCCGCCGAGCAGCCATTGCCCACTACTGATGCTGGGTCAGCACATACCTATATGACCATTATAATTTGTAATCCACGATATCTGGTAAGAGGCGTATGCTAAGTGTTGGTATTTGGTGGCAGAGTTCGTCAGTCAACCTTATCTACACCTCTTTTTCACTTTATAGACACCTTTTTACCTTTAAAAGGACTTTTTGTTTTTAAATTGTGCACAATTTTTTCATCAATCATACTGTATTTTTGATGGTTTACTACTTCTGTGATATTCAGATGATTCACTGTTTGGTTTATATGTGTGGCACAATCGGTTTGTGGTAACCACACGGTAATATTGTATGCGTGTATGGTATATGGTTGTTACACTGCACATATTGACTTTTTATACAGAAAAATTAATGTGTAAAGGTATGTCTGAAATTTCAGCTGGTATATGGTGATTTTTATATTGTGGACTCTGCTGACTGGGCTACTCTTTCAGGCGCTACTTACTGTAGACAACACAGAAAGCGTACATAAACCCAAAACCAGATATGTTTTATACAGTGGGTACGGAAAGTATTCAGACCCCCTTAAATTTTTCACTCTTTGTTATATTGCAGCCATTTGCTAAAATCATTTAAGTTCATTCTTCTTCCTCATGAATGTACACATAGCACCCCACACTGACAGAAAAACACAGAATTGTTGACATTGTTGCAGATTTATTAAAAAAGAAAAACTGAAATATCACATGGTCCTAAGTATTCAGACCCTTTGCTCAGTATTTAGTAGAAGCCCCCTTTTGATCTAATACAGCCAGGAGTCTTTTTGGGAAAGATGCAACAAGTCTTTCACACCTGGATTTGGGGATCCTCTGCCATTCCGCCTTGCAGATCCTCTCCAGTTCTGTCAGGTTGGATGGTAAACGTTGGTGGACAGCCATTTTTAGGTCTCTCCAGAGATGCTCAATTGGGTTTAAGTCAGGGCTCTGGCTGGGCCATTCAAGAGCAGTCACGGAGTTGTTGTGAAGCCACTCCTTCGTTATTTTAGCTGTGTGCTTAGGGTCATTGTCTTGTTGGAAGGTAAACCTTCGGCCCAGTCTGAGGTCCAGAGCACTCTGGAGAAGGTTTTTGTCCAGGATATCCCTGTACTTGGCCGCATTCATCTTTCCCTCGATTGCAACCAGTCGTCCTGTCCCTGCAGCTGAAAAACACCCCCACAGCATGATGCTGCCACCACCATGCTTCACTGTTGGGACTGTATTGGACAGGTGATGAGTAGGGTTGAGCGGACACCTAGATGTCCGTGTTCGACGGGTTCGGCCGAACTTTAAAAAAAGAGTCCGGGTCCGTGTCCCGGACTTTTACCGAACTTTTCCCGGACACCGAACCCCATTGAAGTCAATGGGGACCCGAACTTTAAGGCACTAAAATGGCTCTAAAACACCAAAGGAAAGGGCTAGAGTGCTGCAAATGGCAGCAAAACGTAATTAAGAGCATGGCAAGTGCTCTGCAAACAAATGTGGATAGGGAAATAACTTAAAACAACAAAAAAAAACAGAAAAATAAAACAATGTTCTTCTTCATCTCTGAAGGACGAGGCCCATATGGAGTAGGAGGGAGGTTGAGGTGGTGGTGGATGGGGCGGTGACATAGGCATGCGCACAGGGTGTGCCGGGTGTGCCTGGGCACACCCTAATCACCTAGGGCACATAGCATTGCCAGTGAGGAGATGGGAAAGATCTCCCTCGGACCTGCTCTGCTCTATTTCTCTTTGCCTACAGGTACATGGCCCCGATACATTACTCTCCCTGCTGGCAAACACATGCATGTGTATTTCAACTTTGGGGTGCACACCTTAATGCAATAGGCTGCGCACACCTATGGGCGGTGTAGGTGGAAGCAGCGGTGGAGGAGGACCAGGGCCGGATTAAGAGCATCATGGGCTTGGTGCTGAGGATTTTGAAGGGCCTTAAGGGCCGTGCCTTGCCATGCACCCAGAGGAGGAAGGGTGCAGCCATGCATGCCTAATTCAACATGGGATGCTGTCTCTGAAGCCCATAAACACATCCATGCATCGGCAACTGTCCTTCCTTGTCCGGCCTTCGCGCTGTGTGGGGAGGTTCTGAGGGTGCTGCCTGGGGAAGCGAGCATAGAAGCCAGACTTCTGTGTTTACAAGTGACAGAAGAGCGGTAACAGTGAATATGGCCAACCCGGGGCCTATATAAAAGGTAGGGGCCTGGAGCTGCAGCTCCAATAGCCCCTACGTTAATCTGGCCCTGAGGAGGAGGACGAGGTAGCCAACACTGCTGCTTTTCACAAATTTTAAATGAGGGTACACCCCAAAAGAGTGAGAAAGAGCAAAAATGGAACAATGGGTGGGTAAGGTCGGTATCCATTGCTATTCTGCATAAGGTACGGAAAAGTCCCATGGGATCCATGCCTGGTTCATTTTAATGAACGTGAGCTTGTCCACATTGTCTCTGGACAGGCGGCTGCGCTTGTCTGTTATAACGCCCCCAGCCGTGCTAAATACCCGTTCAGATAATACACTGGCTGCAGGGCACGCCAGCACCTCCAAGGCGTAAAGGGCAAGCTCAGGCCATGTGCCCAATTTGGAGACCCAGAAGTTGAAGGGGGCAGACCCCTCATTCACTACATGTAGGCGTGTGCACACATACTGATCCACCATGTTGGTAAAATGCTGCCTCCTGCTAAGACGTTCCATCTGAGCTGCTGGTGCTGCTGTTTGTTGTGGCGTGCTGACAAAGCTTTTCCACATTTCGGCCATGCTAACCCTGCCTTCTGAGGTGCTGGCGGTGCCCTGGTTGCGTTGGCGACCTCCTCCTCCTCCTCCTCTGCCTTGTGCTTCCACTGCGGCCCCGCTGTCAGATGGGAATGCCAGCAGCATGGCGTCTACCAGCGTGCGCTTGTACTCGCGCATCTTGCGATCGCGCTCCAGTGAGTGAATTAAGGACGGTACGTTGTCCTTGTAACGGGGATCCAGCAGCGTGGCCACCCAGTAATCAGCACAAGTTAGAATGTGGGCAACTCGGCGGTCGTTGTGGAGACACTGCAGCATGTAATCGCTCATGTGTGCCAGGCTGCCCAGAGGCAACGAAAGGCTGTCCTCTGTGGGAGGTGTATCGTCCGTGTCCTCTGTATCCCCCCAGCCACGCACCAGTGATGGCCATGAGCTGGCCTGGGTGCCACCCTGCTGTGAACATGGTTCCATCTCCTCCTCCAGCTCCTCCTCCTCCTCATCCTCCTCATCCTCCAGAACTGTGCCCCTGCTGGACAATTGTGTCCCTGGCGTTTGTGTGTGCAGGAACCCACCCTCGGAGCCCCTTGCGAATGACTGCCCTGAAAGCCTTGGAAATGTTACCTCTTCATCCTCCTCCTCATCCTGTGCCACATCCTCTTCCATCATCGCCCGAATTGTTTTTTCAAGGAGGCATAGAAGTGGGATAGTTAAGCTGAGAACGGCGTCATTGCCACTGGCCATGTTGGTGGAGTACTCAAAACAGCGCAAAAAGGCACACAGGTCTCGCATGGAGGCCCAGTTATTGGTGGTGAAGTGGTGCTGCAGCTGAAACTCCACTATGGCCTGCTGCTGCTCGCACAGTCTTTCCAGCATGTGCAAGGTGGAGTTCCACCTTGTGGGCACGTCACATATGAGGCGGTGAGCGGGAAGGCCGAAGTTACGCTGCAGCACTGCCAGGCGAGCAGCAGCAGGGTGAGAACGCCGAAAGTGCGCACAAACGGCCCGCACTTTCTGCAGCAGCTCTGACATATCGGGGTAGTTTTTAAGGAACCTCTGCACCACCAAATTCAGCACATGCGCCAGGCAAGGGATGTGCGTCAAACCGGCTAGGCCCAGAGCTGCTATGAGATTTCGCCCGTTATCGCACACCACCAGGCCGGGCTTGAGGCTCGCTGGCAGCAACCACTCATTTGTCTGCTGTTCCATGCTCCTCCACAACTCCTGCGCGGTGTGTGGTTTGTCCCCCAAACAGGCAAGTTGTAAAACTGCCTGCTGTCGTTTACCCCTGGCCGTGCTGAAGTTGGTGGTGAAGGTGTTACGCTGTCCGGATGAGGAGGCGGTAGAGGATGAGGAAGCGGAGTAGGAGGAGTTAGGAACAAGAGGCAAACTGAAGCGCCCTGCAATCCTCGGTGGTGGAAGGACATGCGCCAAATTGCTATCCGCCTCAGGCCCATCCGCCACTGCATTTACCCAGTGTGCCGTTAGGGAGATATAACGCCCCTGACCGTGCTTACTGGTCCACGTATCGGTAGTTAGGTGGACCTTGGCACAGATGGCGTTGCGCAGTGCACACCTGATTTTTTCCCCCACTTGGTTGTGCAGGGAAGGGATGGCTTGCCTGGAAAAGTAGTGGCGGCTGGGCACGACGTACTGTGGGACAGCCACCGACATAAGGTTTTTAAAACTGTGCGTCTCCACCAGACGGAATGACAGCATTTCAAAGGCCAATAATTTTGAAATGCTGGCATTCAGGGCCAGGGATCGCGGGTGGGTAGGGGGGTACTTCCTCTCAAGTGTTTGGGAGATGGAAAGCTGAACGCTTCCACGGGACATTGTGGAGATGGTTGTTGGTGACCCAGGTGGTGGTGTTGCTGACAGATCGTCTGTTTGCGGGGTGGCAGGTGCCGGTATCACTACAGATGTGGCTGGAGCGGCCGAGACTGCAGCAGAAGAGGAAGCAGGATGAGCCAGAGACGTTTCTTGGTTTTGAAGGTGTGTACTCCACTGCAGCTCGTGCTTTTCACTTAGATGCCTGATCATGCAGGTTGTGCTCAGGTTGAGAAGGTTTATGCCTCGCTTCAAGCTCTGATTGCACAGGGTGCAAACCACTCGTGTCCTGTCATCAGCACATTTTCTAAAGAACTTCCACGCTAGAGAACTCCTTTGAGCTGACTTTGGTGCGCTCGTTCCCTTGCTGCGTTGGGCAGTAGCGGGCGTAGTGTCTAGGGCACGGCCGCTCCGCTTCTGCACCCTGCTCCCTCTTCTGCTGTGCTGGTGGCTCTGTGCGACCACCGCCTCTTCCTCCAAACTACTCAGGTCACCTGCATGACATTCATTCCATGTGGGGTCGAGGACCTCATCGTCCTCCACATCATCTTCCACCCAGTCTTCACCCCTGCCCTCCTTGTCGGTCTCCACAATGCTGAACGCCGCAGCAGTTGGCACCTGCGTTTCGTCATCATCGGAGACGTGCTGCGATGATCCTTGCATGTACTCATCTTGAGAAATAAGTGGCTGGGCATCGCTGCACTCAATCTCTTCCACTTCTGGGGCAGGGCTAGGTGGATGGCCCTGGGAAACCCTGCTGACAGAGTCATCAAAAAGAAGAAGAGACTGCTGTATGGCTTGGGGCTCAGACTGCTTGCCTGATTTGCAAGGGGGTGAGGTGAAAGACGGTTGGACATCGGCTGCAGGTGCCAACTGTGACCTTTCTGCAGTAGACTGGGTGGGAGACAATGTAAAGGAACTGGAGGCACTGTCAGCAGCAAACCAATCTACTATCGCCTCCACTTGTTCTGGCCTCATCACTTCTAGGGGCGTATGATGCCCTACCAAATACTGATGCAGGTTCTGTCGCCTACTCACACTTGAGGAAGGTGTTTCACTTGTGCGTGTAGCTGGCACAGATCGACCACGTCCTCTCCTTGCAACAGGAGCTCTACCAGCAGCACCACGACCCAGGCCATGGCCCTTATTTGACGGTCTCCTCATATTTCTGTAATTTAAGATCTTGCCCTAGAAAGGTTTTTATTGAATAGCGGAATAGGAAATATGATCCAAAAAAGTGTATGTATCTCGCACGTACAAAACCACACTAGGCCCCAATTACTATTGTTTGTACCCCTAAAAGGATGGTTGAGCAGTAGGAGGAGGAGTATGGAACAGGCAGCACCCTCAAATCTTCAGAAGTATGAGATGAACCCCAAAAACTTGGAAAGGTGGATCTCACACGTACCGACACAGACTATCACGCAATTTAATTGATCCCCAAAGGTTTTAATTGAATAGCGGAATAGAAAATATGATCAAAAAGAAAGTGTATGTATCTCACACGTACACCACCACACTAGGCCCCAATTACTATTGTTTGTACCCCTAAAAGGATGGTTGAGCAGTAGGAGGAGGAGTATGGAACAGGCAGCACCCTCAAATCTTCAGAAGTATGAGATGAACCCCAAAAACTTGGAAAGGTGGATCTCACACGTACCGACACAGACTATCACGCAATTTAATTGATCCCCAAAGGTTTTAATTGAATAGCGGAATAGAAAATATGATCAAAAAGAAAGTGTATGTATCTCACACGTACACCACCACACTAGGCCCCAATTACTATTGTTTGTACCCCTAAAAGGATGGTTGAGCAGTAGGAGGAGGAGTATGGAACAGGCAGCACCCTCAAATCTTCAGAAGTATGAGATGAACCCCAAAAACTTGGAAAGGTGGATCTCACACGTACCGACACAGACTATCACGCAATTTAATTGATCCCCAAAGGTTTTAATTGAATAGCGGAATAGAAAATATGATCAAAAAGAAAGTGTATGTATCTCACACGTACACCACCACACTAGGCCCCAATTACTATTGTTTGTACCCCTAAAAGGATGGTTGAGCAGTAGGAGGAGGAGTATGGAACAGGCAGCACCCTCAAATCTTCAGAAGTATGAGATGAACCCCAAAAACTTGGAAAGGTGGATCTCACACGTACCGACACAGACTATCACCCAATTTAATTGATCCCCAAAGGATTTAATTGAATAGCGGAATAGAAAATATGATCAAAAAGAAAGTGTATGTATCTCACACGTACACCACCACACTAGGCCCCAATTACTATTGTTTGTACCCCTAAAAGGATGGTTGAGCAGTAGGAGGAGGAGTATGGAACAGGCAGCACCCTCAAATGTTCAGAAGTATGAGATTGTGTTCACTGTACCCCACAAAGATTGTGTTCACTGCACCCCACAAAGATTGTGTTCACTGCACCTCAAAAAGGATTTTGTTCACTGCACCCCACAAAGATTGTGTTCACTGCACCCTAAAAGGATTTTGTTCACTGCACCCCAAAAAGATTGTGTTCACTGTACCCCCCAAAGATTGTGTTCACTGCACCCCACAAAGATTCTGTTCCCTGTACCCCACAAAGATTGTGTTCACTGCACCCCACAAAGGATTTTGTTCACTGCACCCCAAAAAGATTGTGTTCACTGCACCCCAAAAAGGATGTTGTTCACTGCACCCCAAAAAGGATTTTGTTCACTGCACCCCAAAAAGATTGTGTTCACTGCACCCCACAAAGATTGTGTTCACTGCACCCCACAAAGGATTTTGTTCACTGCACCCCAAAAAGATTGTGTTCACTTTACCCCCCAAAGATTGTGTTCACTGCACCCCACAAAGGATTTTGTTCACTGCACCCAAAAAGATTGTGTTCACTGTACCCCCCAAAGATTGTGTTTACTGCACCCCACAAAGATTCTGTTCACTGTACCCCACAAAGATTGTGTTCACTGCACCCCACAAAGGATTTTGTTCACTGCACCCCAAAAAGATTGTGTTCACTGCACCCCAAAAAGGATTTTGTTCACTGCACCCCAAAAAGGATGTTGTTCACTGCACCCCAAAAAGGATTTTGTTCACTGCACCCCAAAAAGATTGTGTTCACTGCAGCTCACACACAGAAAAATGGATGTGGATCACTGACACCTGCCTATCTCCTATCCCACACCACACAGCAATATCGATTGTAGTTTGTAGAACACAGTTTCCCTAAAATTCAGCAGCAGCAGCCTCTCCCTAACAGGATTGAGAAGAGATCGTAGATCAGGATTGAGTGCAGAGTCACCCCACCCCCCACACAGCAATATCGATTGTACTTTGTAGAAGACACTGACCCTATAATTCAGCAGACTCTATCCCTAAAATGCCTACAACTCGCCCTGCCTAAACACTCCGACCTGTCCCTCAATTCTATCCGGACACAAATGTTTTTTTCCTGCCTGTCTTTCCCTAATCAGCAGCCAGCACGTTGATGTGTGCTCTGTCCCTGATCTAAGCAGCAGAATGAAGACGCTGCGGCTGCCTGGAACTTATAAAGACTTGGTCACATGCTTCAGACGGCCAATCACAGCTACTGAGACATTTGCAGGCATGGCTGGGATGGCTTAAGGCACACCAGTTAAACGATTGTTGATTGGCTGTTGAAAGCCCGCCATGAAAAGAGCGCCAAAGCATGCAAAACCCGGAAATAAAACGACCGAACACGGATTTTTACCCGAACATACAGTAAAGTGTCCGTGTCCGTGTTCGGGTACAAAAAATCCAATTATTCGGTACGAACACGAATAATACAGTCCGTGTTCGCTCAACACTAGTGATGAGCAGTGCCTGGTTTTCTCCACACATACCGCTTAGAATTAAGGCCAAAAAGTTCTATTTTGGTCTCATCAGACCAGAGAATCTTATTTCTCACCATCTTGGAGTCCTTCAGGTGTTTTTTTAGCAAACTCCATGCAGGCTTTCATGTGTCTTACACTGAGGAGAGGCTTCCGTCGGGCCACTCTGCCATAAAGCCCCGACTGGTGGAGGGCTGCAGTGATGGTTGACTTTCTACAACTTTCTCCCATCTCCTGACTGCATCTCTGGAGCTCAGCCACAGTGATCTTTGGGTTCTTCTTTACCTCTCTCACCAAGGCTCTTCTCCCCCGATAGCTCAGTTTGGCCGGACGGCCAGCTCTAGGAAGGGTTCTGGTCATCCCAAACGTCTTCCATTTGAGGATTATGGAGGCCACTGTGCTCTTAGGAACCTTAAGTGCAGCAGAAATCTTTTTGTAACCTTGGCCAGATCTGTGCCTTGCCACAATTCTGTCTCTGAGCTCTTCAGGCAGTTCCTTTGACCTCATGATTCTCATTTGCTCTGACATGCATTGTGATCTGGAAGGTCTTATATAGACAGGTGTTTTTGGCTTTCCTAATCAAGTCCAATCAGTATAATCAAACACAGCTGGACTCAAATGAAGGTGTAGAACCATCTCAATGATGATCAGAAGAAATGGAAAGCACCCAGGTTAAATATATGAGTGTCACAGCAAAGGGTCTGAATACTTAGGACCATGTGATATTTCAGTTTTTCTTTTTTAATAAATCTGCAACAATGTCAACAATTCTGTGTTTTTCTGTCAGCATGGGGTGCTATGTGTACATTCATGAGGAAGAAGAATGAACTTAAATGATTTTAGCAAATGACTGCAATATAACAAAGAGTGAAAAATTTAAGGGGGTCTGAATACTTTCCGTACCCACTGTATTGCATCTTACTAGTCTTTGGTGTGGTGGCAGCACTTGTTTTCTTTTGCTTTATTTTTTTACCTGGAAATCCTGCAAATAACCCACTTCATGTCCCTGGATGGTTATGTCACTCCTCCACTGTATCAATGAAGGCAGCCATGGTTATTGTAACGGAACCACGACCCACACCGTGCTTGTGGGCTTCCATTAGTATACCGCTTCCTTCAGTCTTGAACATAGGTATCAGATATTTTAGCCACCCTCATACAAAACTAGCCGAGAATAAGTAAGGAAAAGGCCCCTGCGCTATAACGAGTAGGTAGAAGGGAGAATCAGAAATAGGTGATGTTTGGAGACATGGAAAAGCTGCAGCTCCTAATTCAGCCTTTCACAGATAACTGAATATATATGTGTGTATATATACCCCTATACAGAAGTTCAGATGCTATGCCTGCCTCCAAAGACCCCCAAAAAATGCCCCAAAAAACGCCTGCAACCACACACCTGGGCGTTTTTTTTTTTGGCGCAGGCGTTTTTTGGGCATTTTTTGGGGGTCTTTGGAGGCAGGCAAAACATCTGAAATTCTGTATAGGGGTATATATACACACACACTTATATTTATTTATACACATACACACATATAGGTGTGAAAGGAGAGAAGCCATAGGGGTGTTAATTATTTCATTAGCGCAAGCATAGTGTTCTGCTACTTTCACACCTATATATGTGTGTGTGTGTATATATACCCCTACACAGAAGTTCTGATGTTTTGCCTGCCTCCAAAGACCCCCAAAAAATGCCCAAAAAAACACCTGCTACAAAACCGGCAAGGTGTGAAAATAACGGAGCCACTATCCTGTTCTATTGCAATTCTAATACAAACAAACTTTTTTTTTCTGGTTCTGCACATGCTACAGAGCTGAAACTTCACAGGTACACC
Organism: Pelophylax lessonae; assembly: GCF_965119305.1. NCBI lineage: Eukaryota > Metazoa > Chordata > Amphibia > Anura > Ranidae > Pelophylax > Pelophylax lessonae. Next base: position 102,126,261 of record NC_138771.1, on the reverse strand, counting down.
TTTTAGACCCCCCAAACACTAAATCCAAAGAAATCTCTTTTTTTTTTCAATAATTTTTTCAATAATTGGCTCTCTATCAAAAATGACAACTTTTTTTGTGTGATTAATAGTCCCTGAGGCATGACCCAGAACCCTAGGCACTTTTTAGGGGCATTTATTAGGTTTTAGGGCTTCAAAATTGTGTTTTTTGATTACCGAAGTTCGGGTCCCATTGATTTAAATGGGGTTCTGAAATCCGGGCCGAACTTTCGGGAAGTTCGGGTGTTCTGGTCGAACCGAACTTTTGAAAAGTTCGATCATCCCTAGTCTGGATCTCTTCATTTCCATTATATGGGGGTCAGGGCAATTGGTAGATTACAGAAGATAGCTAGATAGGAAGATATACTTCTGCACAGCTCACAGGAAGTGACAAGGACACTGCATTCCAGCCATGGTCAACAGAATCTATCTCTAGTTGCTGATGATGTTTTTAGCTTGAAAAAAAAAAAGAAATCTAAGACAGCCAGCACTTCTAAAACTTTAAGCTGAAATATATATGTAGCACCATGTAGTGTAGAGTGCTAGGTATGTACATAGTTTTTTCTGTATAAACACGTGAACTAGTGATTTCATATTTGTTTGATTGCTACTTAAAGCGGAGTTCCACCCAAAAGTGGAACTTCCGCTCATTTGTTTTCTCCCCCCCTCCGGTGCCACATTTGGCACCTTTCAGGGGGGAGGGGGGAACGGGTACCTGTTTTTGACAGGTACCTTTCCCCACTTCCGGGATACGGCGCCGCGACGCCATCCCTTGGATGTTTGGTCCCCTCCCCCATCCCCTGCCGCCGAGCCAATAGGAATGCGCAGCGCACTTCATGCATGCGCAGTAGGGACCCGACCGTGAAGCTGCAAGGCTTCACTGCTGGGTTCCCTTACCGGCAATGGCGGCGGCAGTACCCGACAGCCGATGGAAAGCTTCGGCTGCGGTGCTGACATTGCTAGACTCCAGGACAGGTAAGTGTCCTAATATTAAAAGTCAGCAGCTAGTATGTGTAGCTGCTGACTTTTAATTTTTGGAGGGGGGGGTGGAACTCCGTGGAAGTCTGCTTTAAGGAGGTATCTTCCCTATTTGCAGTTAAAAAATCGAAAATAAAGATAAGGTGGGACTTTGCATATACTTCCAGAAGTAATAACACATATATTTTATAAAAAAAAAAAATCTAATTTTATTTTAGTATCAAAAAGATAACACACAAAAAGACATTGTGCAAAAGATAAATGCACAAAGACATTGTTTCCATAAAAACAACCCGCCTGTTTGTCACATGTTACATGTGTGTGTTCAAACACAATGATCTAGAGAACCTTCCTAGAGCTTGCCACTCAATGTGTCCCAGATGCATGAAAGGTGAGGTCAATGCGCTTTGCTGGAATACCGCTTCCTCAGGACCTCTTTGGCTTTTCCTATATCTCGCACATGACACAAAACATTGTTAACAATTTTTTTTAATCTTCCAATGGAATAGCTGGCAGTATGCTTCCCCCGTTGCTGACCTGGCGTGTTCTGGACTTGACCTTGGATTCCACTTCTGCCTTTCTGTTACCCTTGACCCGGCTCCGTTCCCAACTTTGGCTCTGCACATGACTTGGTACCTCGCTGCCCACCTGTTGATAACCCCGGCTATTCATGAGACTCTGTTCCTGCCTCTAATCCTGGCTCTCAGAGCTACTCGAGTGCTTGCCTGGCTATCTGCTGCACCAGCCCCATACATTGCTGTATGTTCCAGCTTCCGGAATCCTGACAAGCTGCCTACCCAGAACCATCAGCATAAGCGGAGTGCCCCTTTAGTCTGGACCAGTCTTCTGAACATAACTGCTGTTCCTGCTTCTCTGGTTCCACAGCTTCCTCTGAGTTGCATTCCCTGTTGCAGGTTCTGCAATCAACACCCACAAGCACTCATGTCCCTCCTGTCCCTTGGCTCCCTCTGTCTCATCCTCAGTGGGGCCTGGGCGAGAGATATAAGAGAGGCCGACCTCGTCAATTCAGTCTCCTTTCAGGTACGTGACAGCCTGCAGAGGTGTGCTGGGATCAGTAGCCACAGGAAGGTAGCTAGACACTAGGACTTTTCTACACACCAAAGGGGCCCACGGTCCCTGCCTGTAAAGGACTTTACTGGATCTGGCTTGTCAGATCCCACCTAAACAGTGTTCCAGCTGGGCCTGAGAGTTCTGCAAGTGGTGTGCTGGAGGAAGATGAGGAGTGTATATAGTTGTATATAGGATAATTGTCCCTGAAGAACTGTTGTTAAAGTCAAGTGGGAGTCCCATAATACCCATCCAAGTTTAATACCCCTAATAAACAAAAACAAAGTAACGTTGATGGACTGTTTCCTGGCTCTTGTGTGCTGAGGAAATTTGGCATGCCTGGCTGTGCATGGTGGGGGAACCCCTATTCACCAGCGGCTCCTATGGGAGTAGCATTTTTGTTCTTTGGTTTAGCTATCCTTTAAGTCCCAGGACAAAACAAGTTCCTCCCCTGAGGTATACATCATCATCTTTTCCAATGCATAAATTAATAAACTAAACTATCCTATCGAACATGGCAGTTTCACCAGTAATATTTGATATCATTCAAGCAGAAATACATCAAATACCTTTACACCTCCAGACAGGGTCAGGGCTTCCTTGTAGTAATGAATGGCTTCCTCCAGATTACCTAGGCAGAAATAGGTGGCACCCAGCCCTTCATTAACATGGCACTGCCTCAGAGGATCATCTGTAATATACAGGACAAACAGTAGTAATAATTTTGTTTAGCATAGTTAAATATAGAGTTTTATGGCACAAAGGGTAACAGTGGATAAATGGCTATTACATATGATGGACAACTTTAACATGCCAATCAGGTGCTCTGCAGTGAGAGAATGGTGCTGATAGGAGGATATAGTAGGTAAGGCTGAATAAAAACACCAGTCCATCCAGTTCAATCTTTGTGGGTGGGTGTGTGTATTATTAGGAGGAGGAGACAGCATAGCGAAAAGATGAGCTAATCAGTGTGCTTCTTCTGTCTTTACCGTCCAATCACAGGAAGGGGTGGACAGTAGCTGTAGCTGAAAATGCAGCAGGAAAGCAGTAAGGAGGACAACCCCCCCCCCCCCCCCCCACACACAAACACACACACACACACACACACACACACACACAAGAGAGGTCTGTACTGTGGAGCAGACGTTTGTAAATCTCAGGACTGGATGGACAGAAATACAAATCATATGGCAGATAAAGTTGCTCTCATACATGTATTTCCTCTGTCTATTTAGCTGTTTGCTTGGAGTTCACTTTTAAAATATGATTAGAGGCAAAACTTTTCCTTGGATTTGGACTGGGCCAAGAGGGATTAGAACACCTGCCCATTTTTTCTGCTGTCCGTGTCCCCATTAGGGAGATCCATCCTCTTTTTTTGTCATGTTTATTGTTATTGCACAAAGTGAAAGTAAAGAAAATGCCAAATTTTGAGTTGTCCCCAAAACAGTAATAGAGGGGAAATCTTCCAACGAGGACACTCGTTTTAGTGACAACAAGTAATCCCTTTTTTTGGACGGAGTTCCTCTCACTTCCAATTTTGGCTATGGGACAGGAAGTGAAGAGAAATCTCCCCAATAGGACACATGGCAATAAACCTGATGGGTTATAAGCCTCCTTTACTCAATCCAAAATGAAAAAAAAAAAAAAGTTTTGTTCTACTTTACCCTTAAAAAAGTGGCCACCCTGTAATATGATATTGAAACTTTAAATATGAAGTGATATTGCAGATATTACGAGTTAATATATTTTATTGACTTTAACTAAAGTGGAACACAAAAGGAAACAGATAAGATTCAATTTGATGCATGTTTTTTTAATGACCACACTCCAGAAATGGATATACACAATGATTTTAAACAAAAAAAAAAACAAAAATGTAATATATTGCAGCTTAACAATCATTAGATGTGATGGCTGCATTAGTTTTACATTTTTAGGCTTTCTTCCCTCTTTTTTTACCTGGTGATCTGGCCAGTAACACACCTCCTGTATTAGAGTGCCCACACTTTGGGTGAATGAGCCCAGGGGGCACATTTGGACAGCAGCATTGCCAGTCTGGGGAAGGTGAGTGTTAGATGTACTATCAGATTTAAATTACTAACCAGCATAAGCCAAACTCCAGCTCACACTTTATAATCAGTTACAGCAAACCTATTATTTTGCCTTCGTGATAAAGATTTTACATAAATAAAAGCTGATCATTCTAAGCACTCCTGTCAATAGTAAATGGTTTGTCTCAAAAAACAAAAGTCTTTTTGGCTGGATCACCAAATAAAAAGGAAAAAAGAAAGTCTAAAAAAGATAACTAATACAGCCATCACATCTAAGAATTGGTCCGCTGAAATATAATAATTATTTGCTTTTTGGTATAATACTGCTTTATTTCAATAACATCATTACCATGTATATGAAGGATTTACTGTAGGAATCATATAAAGTATTATATTAGTTCATTAATATTATATTACGACTATGATTATAGACAGATATGCAGCACATCCATAAGTGATCTAGAAAAAAGCAACATGGGGAAACATGGGACTTTTCACTGGTGCTACCTCTTAAAAACACATACACATAATAAGAATTAAACTTTTATTTATATGAAATAATATGGGCATAAATAGTAGTTAAAACTGAATAAAATATTTTTTTATACATGAAGTCAAAGCATGAGATTATGGCATCTCATGTCTCAGTCCCAGTCATATACATTATATTATTACCATGCACATATAGCCTTAAAAACTATGCAAGCACATATACAGAACATTGCATAACATTACAATGGTAGTACTGTGTCTGGGCGAGATCAAATCTCAACGCATTTCGCACTATAGCTTCCTCAGGAGATGCCAAGGTAACAAACTGTTTACCCATATTATCAGAACACATCAAAGCGGCTTCAGAAGAAACCCCAAAGAAGAGGCAAAACCTGAAGCTAAAGGAGCTCCCAATATATTGTAGTGTAAGACACAAGGTGCCATAATATCATGCTTTGACTTCATATTTAAAAAAAACTCTTTAGAACCTGATTGCATTCAGTTTTTAACTACTATTTATTCCCATATGATTATATGTAAATTACCTTTTAAAATTGTGTATGTGTCTTTGAAAGAAATTATGTTTATGTGTCTTTGAAAGGTAGCTCCAGTAAAAATGATCATGTTTCCCCATGTTGCTTTTTTCAAAATTATTTTATTAATGTGTGAGGGGTTAATTTTGTAGGTACTCAACAAATCTCAAACAATCACATTAAAGAGAGAAGAAAGAATGTACAACAGACCACTTGCATCCCTCCTTCTGATGCATTTTACTCATTGTGAGCATTTTTGGAACTCTACAAATAAGATCATTACAAGGGAAACGCGTCATAGAGAGGAGCTCAGGTGGTCTGCTGAAAATTGAATCCATCAATAAATGCAGAGTATGGCTTTTTATTCTGGAGTGCAGCTGCTGTCTTTGACTGACTGATTGTGGGAGGGGAGGACAAACCACATGAAAGCTGGCAGCGCTAGATCTGTGTGTGGAATCATTTGTATTTGTAGCGGAGCATTGGAATGGTTGTGATATTTATCCATTTGCAAATATTATTGCATGGGCTGTTGGTCCATAAATTACAACTAGCTTCAGGATTACTACTGCTTGACTGAGGAAAAGGAGCCATTTTAGGATGCAGAGGAACACTGGCCAACTTCGCCATTTTTTTTTTGGCCCCGATTACCTGAAGGTGGAATCTGCGCATTTCAGATACTCACCCATCCAGTAGATCCAGCGTTGTCCCTCTGAGATCTTTTTATGCACTGACACAACTACGTCCCACGCCGCCATGTTCTCTCTAACTTCATCGAGAGGCCCGCCAGCTCTTCTGGATTCAGTGGACGGGCCTCTTGAAGATGCGCCAATAGGCCCACCCCCTCCTCCTTTCCTTGAATGAAAGGCTATGCCATTTTAAAAGGATATGATGTACTTATCCCGGGAGGCACAGCAGGCAGTGTGCGTTTCATTCGCCTAAGGCGAGTGATGTGTATGGGGAGGTGGGTGGACTTTAAATGAAAAAAAAAAAAGAAGTAAACAAAAGAAAAAATAAAGCAATGCCCTATTTATTCCTGCAGAGGAAGGGAGGAGGGGTGGAAAGGCAGGATCATCCTAAGGAGGCTGAAGGTCCACTTTAAGATAAAATTACAATTCATTTAAGACTTTCATCCATTAAATGTTCTTTTCCTCTGGTAAAAAATGACTCCACACCCAAGTGGTATTTCTGTATTTTTGTGAATTGAATATTTTAGGAGAAAATTATAACAAGATAAAATAATGAATGGGAAAAAACTATCTACAGTTGGCCCTAGACCTACAACCTTCCATGGTTGCCAAACCCTTTTTTTAATCATCTGTGAGTTTGGATAATGTTACTAAATATTACTAAATATTTTCTATGTTTGCTATTGTATTATTGTGTAAAAACGTTTTAATGTAAACAATAAAATCTAATAATTTTAGATAGGTGCCTTTAAAGTCCATTTTCGTTTTATCCAAATTCCAAATTCAGATTTGTAATCTATGGCACAGATGAACCGTAGATGGTGCTCATTAGCCACCAGTGAGCGCCAGACCCATTTATTCAAATTTTAAAGTAGCATATTACATTTACTTTCCATTAAACACATTGAGTGATCGCAGGTCCAATATATTTGATGTACATCTGTAAATGTGTATTTGTTTTGCAGTGTCCTTGTTCCTATATTAGATATCGTTCCAGCCCTATATTGGGTTCTTGAAGTATGTTTTACATCAACTACTTTTTTTGGTGGTTGTACCTTTTTTTAAACAAATTATTTTATACTGAAAATAAATTGTTTTTAAAGAGGAAATTAACAAATGATGAAAGAGAACAAATATTAAGGTAGGCTGAGGCTGCTCCTTATAGTTTGTTCACCTGGGCTGGTCGGGAGAAGCGGTGTTCCTTTCCTCTTTACACCTACTAGCCCTCGAGATTGGTGTCAGAATAAGCCAGCACCCCATGCTCTGGGACACAGGGATATACCTTCACCTCTTTGAGCGGTGCCAAAAGCAATAAAATAAATTGTTTGTTATAGGCAATGTTGTTCCAGCCCTATATTGGGTTCTTGAAGTGTGTTTTACATAAACCACTTTTTTTGGTGGTTGTTCCTATTTTTAAACAAATTATTTTATACTGAATCAAATTGGTTATGTTTTCTTTTAACATTTTTCCAGTAATGTAGACTACTTCTAGATCTTGAAAGTCTCATGTATTCTCAATAGTATTTTTTTTTTCCAAACAGTGAGTTTATTGAAAACTTTAGTGCAGTACAATTAAAATAGCTCAGTAAAAGAGAAACTGAACAAGTACAACAATACACACAGTGTACAGTAAATAAAGATTGGGAAGGGCAACAGCCAAAATGCAGGTATACAGAGTACAACCGGTTAGTGCTAGCCAATATAGGTCGGTAGTGGTGCATGAAGATAAACAAAGACAGAAACCATGTAAGGCGGGCAGTATTCAGAACAAACTTATACATTAGTGTCTGGACAACTCATCCACCTGTCCCAAATTTTATCGAACTTGGCGGGACATCCCCTGTGTTTATAGAGCAATTTGTGAAAGGGAATATTGGTATTCACCTCACGTATCCACCTAGCCAAGGTTGGGGGATCGCTGCGCATGAAAGTCCTAGCTATAAGTTTCATAGCCACAAACAGCGTCTCCTGCAAGAATATGGACATAAACTTATTAATATCCCCATCAGGGTATATACCCAGGAGACACTGCTTGGAGTCCAGTTGCAGCGGAGACCCCATCTTGTCATGTAGAAAGGCTACCGCCTGCTGCCAGTAGCCCCGGAGCTGTGAACAACTCCAGAGCAAGGGGAAAAAGGTGCCTCCAGCCGCCTGGCACATTGGACAGACAGGATCCCAATCAGGTTGGTATCTGGACATCCGAAGGGGTGTGAGGTAGGCCTGATGTATAATAAACGTCTGGGTAAGTCTATCAGACAATTTCGGGGACACCTTCTGACAGGTCTCTAGTGCCTCCCCCCACTCCTCATCCTCAATAGGTCCCACATCCCGGGTCCAGCGAGTCTTAAGCCCATAAGCTATCTCAGTGGAGGAGGGCTTGTGGAGTTTGGCATAGAAAAGGGAGATCAAGTGGGCAGGCTCCTGGCACTTGTTCAACTCCAAGAGCAACACAGATTTCAGGTTAGGCTGAGCTGTCGAAAACTGGGTGCGGAACGCGTGGGCCAGCTGTAAATAATAGTATTTTTTTTAGTTTATTCTGGATAAGGTATGTTATTTAAGTTGGTTGGAATCATTATGGCTTATTTTTCCCTTATATACATTTTATTCCTATCTGTTTTAAGCACAGCCACTGTATGTTTAGGCTTGTTGAAAAAGAGTAAACTGCAATCTGTGATTTTAAACAAAAACAGCTCTAAAAAAAAAAAGAAAAAAAAAAAGGAAAACAGTAAGCAGCATGGATTTTTATACTGTAATTTGCATGCTGCATTAAATACCAACAAGCATGTGGGAAAATATCAGATGCTCTTATGAACTTAAGATGGCTGGAGTCCAATGTCAACAACAACAGAATGGAAAAAAACTTGCAGTGAATGTGTTGAACTTCATTGCAGGATGCATTTATACAGCTAGGCTGAAGGATGGCTCATGCTGCTTTGCTATGAAGCCTGTGCTGCGGATATCTTATTCTAGCCATTCCAAAGGGAGATTCACAATCATTTACTATTGATCCAAATCAGTATGAAGTTGTATCTGCTGAGGATTTGCTCAGCCCTGCCTGTGACTGTTCCTGAATAAAAATTGTTTTAGACCTAGAGAGTCTTATTTTAAAGCGTCTCTTTTAGTTTTCTCTCAAACGACTCAATGAGTCATGGAAATTGTATGTGACATTTGTGATGTGAATGGATTTACTTTACGCTTCAATCACAAAAGCTTTACTACCATTTAAACAGGTGTTGCAAGGGTATATCTCTTGTAATGATTAGTTGTAGAAAAAGTCAGGTTTCATTAGCCTACATTTTTAGATGTTTTTTTAGCCATATGGCTTGTTGGAATATTGCTAGATTACTTAAAGTGGTAGTAAACTCCCCTTGATGTCTCATACCTACAGGTATGCCCCTGGCGTCCCGGAGATGACACGCCCTCCTCCGGATACCTTGATTCTCTCCATCTTCTCAGGGGTCACCTGGCTTTCTAATCCATGGTGTCCGGGACCTGAGTTATCCATCCTTGCCCAAAATCATCCGCTGTTCTTTCCACCTGTTGGGCTTTGTGATCCATGTGAACCTGCCTCATTTGCCCCTGCACTCTGCTGACCTGGATCTTTTTTAAATGTATGCCTCTGTTCTCATGCGTTTTTGGAATATACTGTGAATTGTTTTACATTTGTTCTATTTTTGGGCTCTGGTTCTCGTTATTCACTACCCAGTTAGGATAAGAGCTCCTACTTTGGTGTTTTTTATTATTATTTCCATAATGATCATAATGGTATGAGTTTACTATGACCCTGCATCCATGTGGACGTTTGCTCTGTGCCTGTTTTTTTGTGCTTTTTTTATTCTTTGCAAAAAGAAGCTTCACCTCATTTGCTAAGCTCTGGGAAAAATGCCCTTGCAGAGTTCATTCTTTTTCCCCTTATTAAAGTAGAACTATAGGCAATACTTTTTTTTCATTTTGGATAGAGCAAGGGAGGGTTATAAGCCCTGTCAGACTTTTTTTTTTTCGCAGTCTATGTGCCATTGTAGAGATTTCCCTTCACTTCCTGTCCCATAACCAAACAGGAAATGAGATGAAATCCCTGTAAATCAAGGGAAGTCCTTAGAAACCCCCAGGTCACCAGAACTAGTGTCCCCACTAGATTTTCCCTCTATTACTTTTCTGGGGACAACCCACAATTTGGGTAGTTTCTTTTACTTTGACTTTTAATGATAATGGTAAACAAGACCAATTGAGAGGGTGACTCTCCTTAATGGGGGCACAGATCGCAATAAAAACTGACAGGGGTTCTAATCCCTCTCCACTTTACCCAAGATTTAAAAAAAAACATTTTGCCTTTAGTTATACTTTAACTCAACCCCCAAGTTCACAAGCTTGCAGCTTTTTAGTCTAGGGTAAAGCAAAACAAAACAGTCTGTATAAATGTCCAATCATTCCTCTTGAGGGAAAACAAAAACTTCTTGACCCCATAATTGTTATGAACTAAACACATTTGTGGAATAAATATTGAATCCTGTAGCTAACATTTTTTTGTCAGGTATTGATTTTCCCATTACTACCTAATATAGAAGAGTACCTTTGATTCACTTACACTGTCTACTGTACTCTACACCGTAGTCTCCTCCACCCCTCTCCCAGTCTTGTAATCACCTGTCCCCAATCCTGCGAGATATTAGCTGTACAGAATCAGTGATTTATCAAAATGTTTCCAGTCAGGCCCGCCTTTATATGCTTTCATCATTAAATCCTATGGAGATTTTTGACTCGGGACTAACTAATGTATTTTGATGAGTTAAAAGTGCAACGAAACCACAATCCACACTGCGCTTGTGAGCTTCCGTCAGAAGACCGCTTCCTCCAGTCTTGAACATAGATATCAGATATTACAGCGCCCCCATACAAAACTAGCCGGGAATAGCTTGTATAGATCTGGAACCTTTATTTGAACAAACTCACACTGAATATATACCTCACAGGAGGACATCCCCGTTCTAATCAGATTACCCTACCAGGTCAGGTGTCTGATTACATTATGCTATGCAGATGAAATTGTATATAGAAATATAATTAACCTGAACTAATTACCTAGCCATCTGGACAGAAACAATATGTGAGTTCATTAACAATTAACAATTGGACAGAGAGGCTTAACAGAAAACACATGACACCTTAATACACAGACAATAGCAGGACACCACCAGCACCAGACTGTCTGTCTCTTACATTGAAGAACATGGAACAGAGGCTACATAGTTACATAGTTAGTGAGGTTGAAAAAAGACATCAGTCCATCCAGTTCAGCCTATGATGTGTGTGTGTGTTTGCTGTTAACCGTACATTGTATACCCCTGTATGTTGTGGTCTTTAAGGTGCCCATCTAATAGTTTTTGAAACTATCAATGCTCCCTGCTGATACGACTGCTTGCGGAAGAGAATTCCACATCCTTACTGCTCTTACATTGAAGAACCCCCTGCGTATTTTAAGGTTAAACCGCCTTTCCTCTAGTTTTAGTGAGTGGCCACGTGTCTTATTGTATTCCCTTTCTCTGAATAGGTTTTTCCATATGCTAGGGTTGCCAGTACAGTATTTGTACATTGATACCATATCCCCGCCCCCCCCCTCCCAATCGTCTCTTCTCCAGAGAGAATAGGTTCAGTGCTTGTAGTCTTTCCTCATAGCTGATGTCCTCCATTCCCCTAATTATTTTTGTTGCCCTTCTCTGGACTTTCTCCAGTTCCAGCACATCCTTCCTGAGGACCGGTGCCCAGAACTGGACAGCATACTCCAGATGTGGCCGGACCAGAGTCTTGTAGAGAGGGAGAATAATCTCCTTATTTCTGGAGTGAATCCCCCTTTTTATACATCCCAGTATTCTGTTGGCTTTGCTTGCAGCGGCTTGGCATTGCATGCCACTGCCAAGCCTGTTGTCTACCAGTAGCCCCAGGTCCTTTTCCATCCTAGATTCACCCAGAGGTTCCCCCCCTAATGAGTAGCTTTCTTTCTGGTTTCTGGCACCCAAGTGCATTACTTTACATTTTTCAACATTAAACCTCATCTGCCATGTAGTTGCCCACCCCATTATTTTGTTCAGGTCCGCTTGTAAGGTTTCCACATCCTGCCCAGAAGATATTGGCATGCTTAGTTTACTATCATCCGCAAATACTGAGATTTTACTCCCCAGTAATCACCACCCTTTGCACTCTCCCCTGGAGCCAGTTCTCTATCCAGGTACTCACCTTATGGTCTATACCTACCTTCCTTAGTTTGAACAGTAAGCGTTTGTGGGGAACGGTGTCAAAGGCCTTTGCAAAGTCCAGATACACCACATCCACAGGCTTACCTTTTCCTAGGTGGCAGCTCACTTTATCATAAAAGGTTAATAGATTGGTTTGGCAAGAATGATTTTTCATGAATCCAAGCTGATTACTACTAATAATACCATTTTCATTACTAAAGTCTTGTATGTGGTCCCTTAACATCCCCTCAAAAATCTTGCAGACTACTGATGTTAGGCTGACCGGCCTATAGTTACCCGGGATATATCTCGGCCCCTTTTTAAATATCGGCACCACGTTGGCTTTTTTTCAATCAGCTGGCACCATACCCGTCTGTAAACTATCCTTAAAGATCAAGAATAATGGTCTGGCAATCACCTGGCTGAGCACCCTTGGGTGCAAGCCATCCGGTCATGGTGATTTATTTATGTTAAGTTTCTCTAGTTTAGTTCTAAGTCTATCTTCTGTTAGCCATGGCGGTATTTCCTGAGGTGTGTTGTTTAGTTTGGCCTTACAAGCTGGGTTAGTGTAGCCCCCCAATTCTTTTGTGAAGACTGAAGAGAAGAAATGATTTAACACTACCGCCTTTTTCCTGTCCTCTGTGGCCAAAACTCCCTTATCGTCTTTTATCGGGCCAATGTGTTCTGGCCTTGCTTTCTTACGGTTTATATACTTAAAGAATTTTTTGGGGTTCTTTTTACTCTCTTCTGCTATATGTCTCTCATGTTCTACTTTAGCTGCCCTGATTTCGTCTTTACATTTCTTATTACACTCTTTGTAATGCTTGAATGCTGCCAATGACCCCTCAGTCTTGTATTTTTTGAAGGCCTTTCCTTTAGCATTAATATGCATTTTTATGTTGGAGTTTAGCCACCCAGGGTTTAGTTTTGCTCTTTTAAATGTATTTCCCTTTGGAATGCACTGGTCAATCCCTTTGTTAAGTATGCTCTTGAAGCACTCCCATTTTTCCTCCGTGTTCTTTGTTCCCAGGGTTCTATCCCATTTGATATTTTCTAGCAGAGAGCGCAGTTTTGGGAAATTGGCTCTTTTGAAATTCAGTGTTCTTATATTGCCCTTGTGATTCCTATTACTATAATTAATACTAAAACTAATTGACCTATGGTCACTGTTTCTTAAGTTGCCCCGTATTTCTATATCCGTGAGCAGGTCTGTATTGTTGGTAATCAGTAGGCTAATGTGATTAGCTCTTTCAATGAACATGTTCGGAATCAAACAGGTCAGGAATAGTCTTCATATATTTCTTGAGACATATGGTTGATAAATATTACTGTCCCATTTGAAGTAATCCAAACCATATTCTCAGTGTCCATTAAGTACCTTTCCATCATTTCCTTGGTCACTCTGTGTCCCTAATAGACACAGGGTGATTTCCACATAACAGGGGCCTAGGGAGCTGAGAGAAGAAATTCCCAACCTCTCTAAGGTAAGCTGTGTTCCACAGGCCCTCCAACCAAAGTGACTCCTGTCACAAAAAGTATTTTACTTACACTAAACCTTTTAAGATTTTAAATGCTTTTGTAATATGCCTAACCATAACTAAAACTGTACTTGTGTTTATCCACAGTGGTTTCTTTTCATTCCTAAAAATGCTCTTCCTATAGAATATATTCTTGTCATAGTGGATATTTAAAATATCTGCTAAATATCTAGTTAGTATATATCCTTACATAAGAGCACACATTCCCAGCCTTCATGCTCAAAATCAGCCATTCCACCTCTAATGCAATGCTAAAGGTATATATTGATAAACCTTGGGACCTCCACTAATACCCACCACTTCAGCTTCACACTTACCACTTTTCTATTTTTATTTTAACTCCTACACTAAGTGATCAAACAAAAAACTATATGTCAAACTCTGTGTTCAGTAGCTGCTGAACACCTATTAGTGATTTCACTACACTAAGGAATAATCAATATATAAAACATATGGTGCTGAATATTCAATAATGTGAACAACCATTAAATCACAAAAGACAATAATGAATGAATAAACATAATAAACATATAAATGTGTAAAGTAAAAGTCCTTTACAAATATATATTCCATCCCCGTGCTCAAATTTTCTTAAACAAATGAGTTTGTGCCTCCGCCACCAGGTAAATTGAACGCTGCAAAATAAGTCTGTTGTTAACAGGAGTGAGGTGAGAGTTCAATTTACCCGGTGGTGGTGGCACAAATTCATTTGTTTAAGAAGATTTGAGCATGGCTGTGGAATATATATTTACAAAGGATTTTTACTTTACACAATTATATGTTTATTATGTTTATTCACTCATTGTGATTTAATAAGAGTTGTTCACAGTATTGAATATTCAGTAGTGCTGCACCATATGTTTATATACAAAGTTAAATTGGCTTTAAGCTTTCGGGAGGAAACTACCACCTGGATTTGCAAATTGTCTGTAAAAATTGGCCAGACGTGTTAAATTCTTTATATATTAGATAACACTTCTTAGTGAAGGATACACCAGACTATGAGGGCAGACAATCTAAACAGTGCATACATTCCTTATCCTTTGGGTTACTTTTTCTCCTTTAGGCCTGGGAGGAAAAGTTCAGTTGCCAATCAAGATAAGGCTTGCAAATTTTAAATGTCGTAAAATACCAAAAGTTAGATTTTTTTGTTTATCGAAAAAGCTTTCAGATTCCGATGATACTAATGTTCACACTTTATTATGTTTATATTGTATTATTGTTTCCTTATGTGAAGAATCAAATCATACTGTAACAGACGGTTTGACTGCTAGACTTCTCACTTCACTTTTGTGGTAAAAATTACCACAATATGGAAATCATGGTTTACATGGACATAGAGGAGATATAGTAAATCTATTTTAGGGCGTTAACTGCAAGGGATATAAAAAACAAAGACAGAGAAATGTATCATTTATTCAGATTAGATAATTAATCATACTGCATTCAGGGCCAATTTAATTTTGTATTGAAATTAATGTAAAAGGAATTTCGCCATCATACTTAAAAAAAAGAAACTGCTGCCAGGTATACAGTTTGGTGCATGTACCTAGAGGTGCCTGAACATATCCAATTTCCAGTCAATATGCATTGTTTTTACAGACAAATCTCCACTAGTTCTTCATGTGTCAGCGTCAAGTTTGCCCACCTCCACCTACCTACTGCACATACCTATTAGACAGTGAGGCGGATCATCATTTTGATGGGCCACTAGGAAAGTGGGGGTTGTAGGCAATCTCAAAACTATCAGTAAGTGTGTGGGCATTGCCCTTCAGAAAGGTCTGATATTCAGGCATAATTACAAGAACTTGGAGGAAGAGATGGGTCCCTGCACCATATGCTGTGTCTGGTAACAGTATAGGGGTTGTGTCAGCTAGTTTGGGCTTGTGTCAATGGGCAAATACAGTGTGCTTTTAGGTACATTCCTTGTGCATTTGATATCAGACCAAATCGCTCCTGAGATCATTCAGAATTCATTGACTGGTGCATTTAATCTGCAGTTGACCTCCCTCTTATCTGCATCAACCTACTTTAGGTGTCTTATGCTTTCCCATTCAATTTTATTAAGAAAGACGAAATACTAAGGCAAATAAAAGTCCATGGACACAGGTTCTGATTTGTTTAACCACTTTACCACCGGAGGATTTTCCTGCTTAAAGACCAGGGGTTATTTTGCGATTTTTTACTGCGTGACTTTAACGGACAATTGCGCGGTCGTGCGACGCTGTACCTAAACGAATTTCACGTCCTTTTTTTCCCACAAACAGAGCTTTCTTTTGGTGGTATTTGATCACCTGTGCGATTTTTTGATCACGCGCTATAAACAAAAAAAGAGCGTAATTTTTGCAAAAACAACAATATTTTTCACTTTTTTTTATATGAAATTCCCCCAAAAAAAAATGTAAAAATCAAAATTTTTTAAAATTTTCGGCCAATTTGTTTTACGCTACCTATGTTTGGTAAAAAAAATCGCAAAAAGCGTATTTTGATTGGTTTGCGCAAAAGTTATCGCATTTACTAACAAAGGGAAAGATTTTTGTCATTTTTGGTGTTTTTTTTTTTAACGAGTAATGGCGGCGATCTGCGATTTTTTTTGCGGTACTGCGACATTGCGGCGGACAGATCGGACCCTTGACTGACATTTTTGACACTTTTGGGGGTACCAGTGACATTACTGCAGTAATCAGTGCTATATATATGCACTGTTACTGCAAAAATGACACTGGCAGGGAAGGGGTTAACAGTATTGGACAGGGAGGGGTTAAGTGTGTCCTAGGGGCGTGATTCTAACTGTGTAGGGACAGGTCTACTAGTGTAAAAACAAAGATCAACAGTTCTACATAGTAGAACTGTTTGATCTTCACTTTTACACAGGGAGAACTGACAGGTGGCTTGTTTACACAAGCCGCTCTGTCTTTCTCCCGCTGTAGCGGCGATCGTAGTGTGACCGGCGGACATCGGGTCCGCCAGTCACACTCCCGCACTCCTCCGTGAACGAGCCGAGGCGGGCGCGCGCCTCAGCGGGCGCGCGCCCGCCCGCTATTGGCTCTGGAAGGAGTGACAGGCGAGCGACGTAGACCTACGTCACTCTGCCTGGCCGGGGCCGACTGCCGCAGTAAATATACTGTGCGCAGTCGGCAAGCGGTTAAAGTGGTTGTAAACATTCATCTACTGATTGTACCTATAGTTAAACCTATAATAAGGCTTAGCTATAGGTACTGTAAATATCTTCTAAGCTTGCACCGTTTAGAAGATATTTACTGTATACTGCGCTGATCATGTCATTGGTGCATGCCCTTTGAAGGAACGGCCACCCGTGCCATTTCTTCAGAGCCCTTTGCCGTGACCGGTGGCTCCCATGCGCATGAGCCACCAGGTGTCTTTGAAGTACAGGAATTCCTCGAAGCGCATCAGCCCACGGGGTGTTCAGTGACTGGTATATCTATACGTGTTGATACATTGGATGGAACTTACTGAGATCTGTGATGCATATTTTACTGTTGCTTTTGTGATTAAAATACTTACCATGTTTTTATACAATAAATTATTTAGCTCGAGATAATGCACTAGGTCGGTGCACCCCCTGTGTGTTTTGTATAGGGGTGAAGATGGATGCAGCCTTCAGAGGGAATGACGAGGGCTTCGTTTACAGGTAAGTGTCACATAATGTGCTAGTAATGCAAACTAATAATAGTAATTGCTAGTATAGTAATAGTATTGTATAGTAATACAATAGTAATAAATAAATAGTAAATAGTAATGTGCTAAATAAGTAATAAATAGTAATAAATAAATAAGTAATAAATAAATAAATAAGTAATAAATAGTAATAAATAAATAGTAAATAGTAAATAGTAATGTGCTAGTAATGCAAACTAATAATAACTAGTTTGCATAATGCAAACTAGCACATTATGTCTTTACTTTGTAGGTAAAAGAAAAGAAAAAAAAATAGCAGACTTTATTTCCTCTTTAACCACTTCCCGCCCGCCCTATTACAAAATGACGGCGGGAATGTGGTTGAGTTATCCTGACCGGACGTCATATGACGGCGGCAGGATAACACCGCTCTGGGCGCCCCCCCGGGGGCGCGCAGAGCGGCGATCGGTGATGCGAGGTGTCAGTCTGACACCCTGCACCTCCGATCTCGGTAAAGATCCTCTGACGGAGGCTCTTTACCATGTGATCAGCCGTGTCCAATCACGGCTGGTCACATAGTAAAACAGGAACAGCCGTTGATCGACTTTCCTTAGTTCGTGCCTGACAGGCACGAGTAAAGGAGCGCCGATCGGCGGCTCCCCTGACAGGGGAGGGGTCGGCACTGGTAATCAGATCATTGATTACCAGTGCAGACCCTCGGGGGGGGGGATGCCACTAGAACCACCAGGGATGCCCACTATGACCCCAGGGATGCCCACTATGACCCCAGGGATGCCCACTATGGCCACCAGGGATGGCAATCAGGGCTCAGGGAGCCCCCCATTGCCCTCCCCATCAGTGATGCCCACCAGTGTCCTCCCTATCAGTGCTGCCCACAAGTGCCCATCATTGCCATCCTTTAGTGTCGCCCACCAGTGCCCATTATTGCCCACCAGTGCCGCCTATCAGTGCCCATTAGTGCCCATCAGTGCCGACCGTCAGTGCCGATCAGTGCCGCCCATCAGTGCCCACCAGTGCTGCCTATCAGTGCCCATTAGTGCCCGTCAGTGCCACCTATCAGTGCCCGTCAGTGCCGCCTATCAGTGCCCATCAATGCTGCCTATCAGTGCCCAGCAGTGCCGCCTATCAGTGCCCACCAATGCTGCATATCAGTGCTACCTATCAGTGCCACATATCAGTGCCTATCAGTGCCGCCTATCAGTGCCACCTATCAGTGCCGCCTATCAGTGCCGCCTCATCAGTGCCACCCCATCAGTGCCACCCCATCAGTGCCACCCCATCATTGCCTCCTCATCAGTGCCTGTCAGTGCAGTCTCATCAGTGCTCATCAGTGCAGGAAAAAACTTATTTATTTACAAAATTGTATAACATAAACAAAAAAACTTTTTTTTTTTTTCAAACTTTTCTGTCTTTTTTTATTTGTTTAGCAAAAAGTAAAAATCGCACAGGTGATCAAATACCACCAAAAGAAAGCTCTATTTGTGGGGGGAAAATGATATAAATTTGGTGTAAGTACAGTGTTGCATGACCGCGCAATTGTCATTCAAAATGCAACAGCGCTAAAAGGGGAAAATTGGCCTGGGCGGGAAGGGAGGGAAGTGCCCTGTATTAAAGTGGTTAAGTAGAGTGGCAAATAATAAAAAACAGGTCGTATTTACAAAGAAACTTTCATTTAAAATGGACATAGCCACTCTGGATAGCGGTGAAAACCTGACATGGGGTTCTAAACTTTCACTGTTCTATCCAAAACTAAGAAAAAATGATTTTGCTGGGCACACACATTTTTAGTGAAACTAAGAATCTTCTGTTTTTAGGTAAGACTAGTGTGTGGAAGAGGGCATTATGTAATCTATATTCAGTAAAAAGTCCAGATTTCAGTTGATATTTTACCTGCATCCACAAATGCTTGGAGTGCCTGAAGGTAATAGAACTCTGCAAAGTCATAGTTCTTTAGCTGGCTATAGGCAAAAGCCAAGTTACATAGGCACTGCCCTTGTGCATTCCTTTCACCCAGAGAACCTGCAACACATAAAAGGTACAAATGACACAGATCCACAGGAAAGAAAAGATGAGCTAGAATACCTAAGAGGAATATGGTAAACATAACTTGAAAAAAATATTTCACATAAAAGGGAAGAGCAATAAAATAGGTATGTTTATTATAAAACATAATACACCATTTCAAGAAATTACTAAAAAAAACGTTAGATTGGCTCTGGCGAAGGCAAATTCCATTCGAAGGTGATTGTTGAGCAAGAGAATGGTGTCCGCTGGTGTGGGGGGTTTCGGTGATTTCCAGGCTCTCGCCAGTGCTACTAAAAAAAGTGTTAAAATACCAAAAAAAAAAAAAAATGTGTTAACAAAACATATCTTTATTATTGACTTTTATATTTATGCACAGACACTTTGAGGCAGAGGCGTAACTAGAACCTTCAGGGCCCCGGTGCAAGAAACCATGAAGGGCCCCTCGGACCCATGGCCGGGGCCCTTCCCTTCAAGCCTGGGGCTCTTCCCACTGATCTTTGGACCCTTTACTCTCATTGCGGTGCCCTTTATTACGGACCCTTTCACAAGTCCTGCAAAGACAGCAGAGGACAAGTGAACTGGATGGGAGGAGTGGCGGGGGCAGCATACAGAAGAACCAATCTCCTTAATTTTCCTCCTGCAGCTACAGGGGGAAAAAGGAGGACAGTGATTTCTCTACATGCTGCCCCTCCTATCCAGGTGTACTGGGGAGCTGCGCAGGCCCCCTGGAGCATGGGGCCCAGTTGCAATTGCACCCCCTGCAACCCCTGTAGTTACGCCCCTGCTTTGAGGCAAAGAACAGCCACTTTGCTCCTGTTGGGTCTGAGCCTATCCATAAATATTACCACAGCTTGGCTACAATTACCCATTAAAGATTTCCTTTACCTGGGTGCTGTTAACCCAGTCTCACTTTAGCCTTGTTCAAGTGATCTTTAGTGTGCTTCTTCAATGGAGATGCACAGACTTTCTGCAGAAACTGTCCCCACCAAATGGTTTTCTTGTTGTGCATATAAGCTGTGGCCCCTTTCCTTACTTTAGTGAGCCCTACTCATTGCAGCCTCCAGCAGTCCTAAAGAGTAGGATTTGTTTGGAGGTCCCTCTGGCATTTGTGGGAATTGAACCAGTTTCTGGATATTGGCCCTTGGTACAGCAGATTAGCAGAGGAAAGGGGGGAGGGGGAGGTCAAAGTTCTGATTTCACCCCAAAAGTTCCTAGTCACACTCACACAGGTTCCATTTCTTTGGTCATAGGCTGGACAGGGGTGCTTGGTATTTTTTTTTATATGAAAGGCCTATACTACACATGTGGTTCAAGGTACCTAGGTGGCCAGGTGCAGCGGAATAACCCTCATAGTCACTGCCAACCAACTGACACACCATCACCGATTCTTTACCACCGCTACCGTGGATCCATTTGCTAACTGGGGATTCTCCAGGTATTTGCTGTGCACATTGTAGGGCCACCTTGCTGTTGTCCAACTGTCTGCAACCATGAACCATTTATGCCCACTTTACATGCAGTTATCTTCACCACACAAAATGTAAGGTGGTCTGTCTTTTTATAATTCTTTACTAAAGGTAAACTTTAGTTTCAAACATTTGGAAGTGTAAACATGGACCAAAACGTCTCTTCTCTCTGCCCAGAATTGAACCTAGAACTAATTCCTCCCTCTGCTTAAATAGTAGAGGGTCAGGACCTACATGAACAGACAGACACACTCCCAGGAAGGCAGGATAAACTACAGGTAGTAATCCCTTGTTATAGGTTCTCTTAGGAATAAATGGTGCCACAGCATGTATGCACATGAAAAAGAGTAAACTTTTGGGAGAAAGTCTGTGGTGCTCCAGGTGGAGCAGAACAGTGAAGATTGCTGGAAAGGTACGTCTAAGGCTGACCATACATGTTCAATTCCCTTGTACAATTTTCTTTTAGATTTACCAAAAACCATATAATATGAGGTCAAACAAACTAAACAACTTTCAATTGTATCCAATTAGGCAGGCCCTTGCACTACATAGTTTAAGGTAAATCGTACAAGAAAATGTAACATGTATGGCCAGCCTTAGACTGGGTCAGCAGAGAGTGTTATATCAGCCCAGCCCAATTCCCCTCTGTAAACTACAGAACACCTCCCCCTTATGTTAAAGTCAATGTCTAAGTACTGAAAAAGGCCCATCCTATCTATCAAATCCTTCTATTTAAAAATGTCTTCATGGTAGTTAACCAGGCTTCCTGTACATTAGGCAAATGCTGTGATCGATAGCAGAGTCCTGAAGATCTCTGCTTACTTTGTGCAGTGATGTCGGTAGCAAGTCCATCCATCATTCCTGACCACCTTTCTTTACCACCTCTTTTGAGTTTGACAGAAGATAGCACACAGATTCACTGTAGTCAGGAAGGGGGGGGGGTAGTAAATAGAATATAAAATATGAATGGGTTGAGCATAAAATTCACTAGCAAAGGCTTTATTTCTTACTGAAAACTACCATTCTGGTACAAAAAGGTGAACTAAGACTTTCAGATGAGGAAAGGTAGAGATGTTTTATAGTCCAAACTAACACATTTACTGTCCTAGGATGACAAAGATATGCTATGGTGAATGAGAATTGTCAATCCTTGGACAAATAGCTCAGCAGATGAAAAATAAGAGAAGAAACTCTGAAAAAAAAATAAAAAATAAAACAGCCACCTTATAAAAAGAATGCAGTTACACCAACAATGACAACAAGAGAGTGCTGAATGGACCCAAGATTTTTCAAGTCTTGACAAAGGGCCACACCCAAAACACGTTGTCAAGACAACAAGTGATGACAGTGACCTCCTCCTGTCTCTTCCTTCCCCATCCGCGCTTCACCAGCGGCTCAAGTCTTGCTCCAGACGGTCACTTCTCGAGGGTCTGATGTCACGCTCGGGCTGTTTTCCCACTGTATACATAGCTGCTGGTTGGCTCCACTGGCTC
This sequence comes from Pelophylax lessonae, assembly GCF_965119305.1. NCBI lineage: Eukaryota > Metazoa > Chordata > Amphibia > Anura > Ranidae > Pelophylax > Pelophylax lessonae. The sequence continues at coordinate 102,104,023 of NC_138771.1, read as the reverse complement.
CCTCAGGAGCTCCACTGGTTGGTACATCTCCTGCCTTCCTTCTGCCTGGCAGAGTGTGGTCCTTCTCCCATCTCTGTGACACACCCGCCTGTATTCCATTCTATTGCCATTTCCATAGCTTGGAGAAGATTACGGCCGCCTGCACCGCAACACCGCCCTGGCTGGTCATGGTACACTGGCAGAACGCCAGAGGGGATCCATCCTGTGAGTTTTTACCCATCAGGGTTTAAAAGTGCGGGTCAAGGGAGTTTGTGCATGGTTTATCACTGTCCTGCATCATGGATGCATGAATTAATTATGGAATTATCCCCAAATAAACTTTTCAATGTTTGGATTTTTTACACAATGTCATCTGCATTCATTTACATTGTTCTATATCATCATTTACTATCCAGTTGGTCCATTCAGCGCCCCCTTGTGGTCATTGTTGGTGTAACTGCATGCCTCCAGCACCTTCCCTGGTGCATTACATCCACACTGCTGCTTTATGACCCCCGGGTGGCTTTTGTTTATTATTATGGAGGGAGAGCAGATCCTGTTTTCCTAGCGCAGGACCGTTTTGCTTTTATAAAAAGAATGGTAGGCTGAATATATATTAGGTTTCTATACATGGGTTTAAATAGAACTTAAGGTAATTGTAGTGTTACTAATGATGAAAAATGTTGGCTTTGCCTATGCTGTCTACAGGAACACTTCTATTGAGGGAGATTTACTAAAACTGGTGCACAAAGAATTTGGTGCAGCTGTGAAAAGTGACCAATCAGCTTCCAGGTTTCATCGTCAAAGTCTAATTGAACAAGCTGAAGTTAGAAACTGACTGGCTACCATGCACAGCTGCACCAGATTGTGTGTGCACCAGTTTAAGTAAATCTCCCCCACTGCATCTAATGGTAAACCCACCCCCGACTCTATCAATACTTGGTACCTTGGTACTGGTTGTTATCAGAACACCTCTGTGACAGTGGAGTGATATTCAGCACAGCCTCAATCCATTTCAAGGGCTTTTTTTTAGTGCACGTGATCAATGCAGTATTCCAGTTGTTCAATGATCCTATCATTTTTCACCTACTTATTCAATAAAGCAGCCTCAGGAGTAAATATTTAGGCTGCATTCACACCTGGGCGTTTTGAATTGTGGGCAGGTTTGCTGTGATTCTGCCCGCAGTTTCAAAACATCCAGGTGTGAATGACAAATCCCACAACACACATTTCAGATACCTTTCATTTAATGGCACCTAATGGCACTGAATGGAAGTTAATGCGGTGCGGTTCTGCCATGATTGTGGAATGATAAATCACGCTGTAATCATGGTGAACCTCATCGAGTCACCCAAAAGAAGCTGCTGAACTTTTTTTGGGTGACGAACTTCATGTCATGCGCTTTGCCGTGATTGCAGCATGATTTATTGCTCGACAATCGAGGCAGAACCGCACTGCGTTTTAGGTGCCATTCAAATTAATGCCATCTGAAATGTGTGTTGTGCAATTTGTCATTCACACCTAAGAGTTTTTGAATTGCAGGCAGAATTGCAGCAAACTTGCCCGTGATTTAAAATGAGCAAGTGTGAATGCAGCAGACAATGCAGTGACCATTAGAGAGTATTATATATATATATATATATATATATATATATATATATATATATATATATATACCTACGCTAATGCGGGTGTGCTATACAGGTGGATAAATAACGAAACAAACTGAAAATAAGTGAATAATTAAACTAAATAAAGTTTTATTCGGTGATTCGGTGAGGTCGCTGCTCCTTTGAAAGGTGTAGTGCCTTTAAATCATGTGCATATGTGTAAAGAGCGCTCCCACTGATATTCTGATTAAATACTATTATCAATAAACATAAATCAATCTCAAACATATCATTAAACTCAAATCTTCAGTAAATCAAATGTCCAAAAAAGTCCATCATTATATCATTATAGGTGATCTTCTTAGAAAATATTAAGTTTCCTTCTTGACTTAAAGTGCTGTAGAGCCAAGTTCTATAAACATAAATTGGTGCAATCCGTGCTCCCCTCCTGTGTACCCACTCACTCACCAGCTGCCACAGGCTCCCATGACAGAAGTCATTTGTGTTTATAAACACAATATCTTTTCTTTATGGAATTCCGTTTATTTAGGCATAATGAAAACGAGGTATTCCATTCACATGAGAATATAGTTCAGGCATAAAAACTGGAACCGGAAGTGCGCCGCGACTTGCATGTCACCGGCTGGATCTGACGTCACCACTCGCGGTCATCTGACATGTTTCGTCCTTCCCATGGGACTTTATCAAAGGTTATAACCTTTGATAATGTCTCGTGGGGGAGGGGGATGAAACGTGTCACTTGACCGCGGTTGGTGACGTCAGATCACCGCGGGTGGGGAGGTCAGATCTGTCCGTTGACACGCAAGTCGCAGCGCACTTCCGGTTCTGGTTTTTATGCCTGTACTATATTCTCATGTGAGTGGAATACCTTGTTTTTTATGCCTAAATAAAAGCAATTATGCTATATATTCTTCCCTTTCTTTACCATTAATACCACATATGATTAAACCTTCATCTGCAAATAGGAAGCCAAGTTGTAGGACTGCAAAGCTCAGCATTTTGAGACAATTTATAAAGTGCAAATTACTTCTGTTGTGGGACTCTGTGGCAGTTGGTGAGTGAATAGGCACACAGGAGAGGAGCACAAATTGCACCAATTTATGTTTACAGCACTTGGCATTAAAGCACTTTAAGTCATGATGGAATCTTAAAATTTCTTAAGAAGATCACCTATAATGATGGACCTTTTTGGACATTTGATTTATTGAAGATATGAGTTTAATGATATGTTTATGAGATTGATTTATGTATAGTGATAATAGTATTTAATCAAAATATCAGTGAGAGCGCTCTTTACACATATGCAAATGCAGTGACCATACCAATCACATAATCTCATCATATTTACAGTAAGTGAAATTGCTAAAAGGTGACTTTTGATTGCTTTCGGTATAAATTAAATAAATCTAAAGAGTATCCTTTGAGGGTTTGAGTTTTCCCAAGTGAATGATGAGCAACCCTTGTACAATACATTACAGTAGGATTTTCTGTTTAGTCTCTCAAGCCAATGGCTGCCAAAGAATTTAATGTAGTTTGTATGCAAATAGCTACTGTATCAAAGAAAAAAACGAAACAAATGCCTTCTATTTTATTTATTTTTGTAATGACGACAGATTACGTATAGAAATCCACACTCATTTCAATTCGTATCTGCAGGTTAGATGGTTTCAGCCAGCTGAAATGTATTTATTTCAGGACATATAATTCCATTTTTAGTGGTAGTAAATCACTTTAAAACCATAATATAAAACATTGTTTATCGTCCAGTTACTCAAGTAAAAGGAAAGAGCTATTTAATGGAAATATCGATTGATCTGGAAGACTGCTCTAATTAATACACGTAATGAATATGATACCTTACCATACATATCTGCTGCTTCTGCATGACTCCGGAGAGATTTTTCATATTGGTAAAGAGCATTGTCAACAGCTCCCAGGTTCTGCAGTAATACAGCCATTTTTCTTATAGAAAATTGTTTTCCGCTACACAGATTCAGACTTTCTGTAAAGCACTTTTCAGCTTCACTAAAACATTTCAATTCAGCATAATGAAGGCCAACATGGTTATAAAGTGTCCCTAAAAACAGAAGGCAGAAAAAATAAAGCATATTCATGTGTATCAAGGCAGAACTGAGACTAAAACCAAAGTATGCTCAGCATATCAATGTCAATCTATTCCATCCATCCATCCGTTCCATCCATTGTTCACTTAAAGTGTGTTTAGTTACTAAACATTGAAATGGTATTCTATTAAAAGCAGACATACCCTATATTGTCAAAAGTATTGGGGCGCCTGCTTTTACACGCACATGAACTTTAACGGCATCCCAGTCTTAGTTCGTGAGGTTCAATATTGAGTTGGCCCACCCTTTGCAGCTATCACAGCTTCAACTCTTCTGGGAAGGCTGTCCACAAGGTTTAGGAAAGTGTCTATGGGAATGTTTGACCTTTATTCCAGAAGCACATTTGTGAGGTCAGGCTTTGATGTTGGACGATAAGGTCTGGCTCTAATACATGCCAAAGGTGTACTATCGGGGTGAGGTCAGGATTCCAAGCAGGCCAGTCAAATTCATCCACCCCAAACTCGCTCATACATGTCTTTATGAACCTTGCTTTGTGCATTGGTTCAAATCATTTAGTGGAGAGGTTGTTATGATGTGGGGTTGTTTTTCAGGGGTTGGGCTTGGCCCCTTAGTTCCAGTGAAGGGAATCCTTAAGGCGTCCGCATACCAAGACATTTTGGACAACTTTATGCTCCCAACTAAAATTACCCCTGTTATAGTCACCACTCGTTCTTTCACAATTAGCTATCTTAAATGTAACAGCTTCAACTCTTCTGGGAAGGCTGTCCACAAGATTTAGGAGTGTGTATATGGTAATGTTTGACCATTCTTCCAAAAGTGCACTCGTGAGGACAGGCACTGATGTTACATAGTTTGTGAGGTTAAAAAAAGACATCAGTCCATCCAGTTCAACACATGTGTGTGTGTGTTTGCTGTTAACCGTACATTGTATACCCCTGTATGTTGTGGTCTTTAAGGTGGCCATCTAATAGTTTTTTGAAACTATCGATGCTCCCTGCCGATACTACTACTTGTGGAAGAGAATTCCACATCCTTACTGCTCTGACAGTAAAGAACCCTATACGTATTTTAAAGTTAAACCGTTTTTCCTGTAGTTTTAGTGAGTGGCCACGTGTCTTATTGTATTCCCTTTCTCTGAATAGTTTGTTCCCTATGCTAGGGTCATCACCAGTACAGTATTTGTACATTGATATCATATCCCCCCTCAAGCGTCTCTTTTCCAGAGAGAAGTTCAATGCCTGCAGTCTTTCCTCATAGCTGATGTCCTCCATTCCCCTAATTATTTTTGTTGCCCTTCTCTGGACTCTCTCCAGTTCAAGTCTCCGGCTGGGGTGTCATTAAAGTTCATGTGCATGTAAAGGCAATCGTTCCAATACTTTTGGCAATATGTTAATGCCACTATGTTAACCTCCCTGGCGGTATGATTATGTCAGGAATTACATACCAAAAGCGGTACAATTGTTTTCATGGAAATTTGGTGTTATGTATTATAGGCCTACAATTCTTAGTAATTACTGACTTAAACCTGACCAAAACAAGAGTCTAGTAGACATCCCAGATGTGATAAATTTGAAACACAAACGCATGAATTATAATCGAATCAATAATATAATTTTATTATTTAATATATAATATACATAATAAAATTATATTATTGATTAGATTATAATTCATGCATTATATATTATATATATATATATATATATATATATATATATAATATATATAATATATAAAATATATAATATATAAATATATAATATATATATATATATATATATATATATATATATATATATATATATATATATATATATATATATATATATATATACCGGTATATATATATATATATATATAAATATATGCATATATATATATATATATATGCATATATATATATATATATATATATATATATATATATATATATGCATATATATATATATATATATAATATAAAATGTGTTATGTGTTTGTGTTTTGTGCAAAGTTTTTTTTTTTTTGAATTTCCCTCCCAGTTCCGCTCCCATGCAGCATTGCTGCTGCAGGGAACGGAACTAGGAAGTCATCACACCGACGGAGGAGCGGCGGGACTCTCGGCTGGCGGTCACAGCAATGAGAGATCATCGCTGGATCGCCAGGATAAGGTAAGAGAACACCGCTGCGCTCTCTGCACATCCACCCCAAGCGTGACTCGGGGATACCGATCCTGACCTAAAAAATGCACCCCGAGTCACGCTCGGGATTACCGCCAGGGGGGGTTAATGCTGTACACATACATAAAATATACAGATGGGACTCCTTTTGTGTTGGTACAGTCCTGGGCACACGTGAGACAATTCTACCACAATAAATAAGTTAGTTACCCATCAGTTTTGTGCAGGAGTAAAAAGTCCCATTCCAGAAAAAAAAATTTCTGCTGAGCTTGAAAACTATGTGCTACAAACCATTACAAGGTTTCTAAATACCTATTATATAGCTTTTTATGGCAGTTGTACATGACAACTACATGTAGCACCCTCCTAGGTAGGTGCTAGAAGAGAGAGTATTACCTGGAAGATTGTCAGGTACATTTATATTGCTCTCTGCCTACCAGAGAGCAGGATCCATTGGTAGGGTCTTCTCATGGTGCTCAGGTGCAGCTTAGCTTGTCTGAAATGTTTCACACTGGTCCACTAGGGAGGCATATTGGACAGTGGGAGGAAACCTGACAAGTGAGGGCACAGGCATTATTACAGCCCTGGTGATTGGCAGAGCAAAGTGCCTCGGCTGGAGAGTGGGGTCCCATAGGGTGGTGGTGGCTGCCTCTTCTCTGTAGAGGCTTTCATGCGGCCTCCGGTGGTCGACCTGAGGGCCTGAATGTTAGAGAGGAGCTGAACCCAGAGGTCTTTCAGAGCTGATTGGAAGAGAGACACTGGAAATGATCTGATTCTGCCTACAGTGAGTAGAGATCTGTGTCATAGGGCCTTTCATGTAAAGGACCATCCCTTCAATAGAAGAGTCAGTGGATGGGTGTCAGTCAAGGGGATACTAGAGAGTGTCCTGAAGATAAAGTAGCTTGCATCAAGTCTGCTGCTAGAGAGAGTAAAGGACTTAAATCCTTCCATACAAGTGGCAGTATGGTTAAAGCAGTGTGTCTGCTTCCACAAATAACCTGATGAGGCCAAGTGAGAGTTGTCCTCATCTACTGTAATAGTTCAATTGGAGTATCCCATTATTTCCTTCTACCATCCAAGTTCCCCAATAATCACAAAACCAAATACCCTGGACTGTTTATTGAGTAATGATCAAATGGGAATTAGGATAGATGTGTGAAAAATCCCCTAGTGACTGTCTGCAGGTAATCAGAGGGAGACCCAACAGACGGGGGCAGTGCCACCAAATGATGTAACCGGGTGACCCCGCCCCTTGCCTATAAAAGAGCTGTCAAAACTCAAGAGCGTCATTCATGGAGATGCTTCTGAAGAGGCGGAAGCATCTTTGAATTTTTTTCTATTTTTGGGATGCGGTGAGCTTCATGATTGACGATGGATTTACATCGGGGGGACACTATTTTTTTATTTTTGAATAAAGGACTTGTCAAAAACTGTCTTTTTTTTTTTTTTTTTTTTACACTTTTTTGGTGAATTGGTAGGGGTATGATATAACCGATACCAATTCACATAGGTGGGCAGGATCCGGGGGCCCCCTTGTTAAAGGGGGCTTAGAGATTCCGATAAGCCTCCATGTGCAGACCCCCACAAGCACAGCCCAAGGTTGTCGGGAAGAGGCCCTTGTCCCCCTCAACATGGAGACAAGGTGCTTTGAGGGGCACCCCAAAGCACCCTCCCCATGTTGTGGGAAAGAGACCTAGTATGGTTCAGGGGGGACGCTCGCTCTTCCCCCCCCCCTATCCTGGCCTGGCATGCTCGGCTAAGGGTCTGGTACAGATTCTGGGGGGGGCCCCACGCTGTTTTTTGTTTTTTTTGGAGTGGTGTTCCCCTTAAAGTCCATACCATACTGAAGGACCTGGTATGGACTTTGAGGGGGGGGGGGGACCTATGCTGTTTTTTTTTTTCATTTTTTTTTTTTCATTTTTTT
>NC_138771.1:101923746-102091246 GCF_965119305.1 Pelophylax lessonae | reverse complement strand
ACTATCATGGATAGCCGATCAAAGCCAATCCTCGCTTTGTTTGGTTGTCTGGCCAGCCAGCGGACAAAACAGCTGGCTGGCCAGACACTTGGGTTTCACAATGGTACAGGGGAGCCCAAGCAAGTCGTGGAAGGTGGCGGGAGGGGATGTAATAGCATGTAAAAGCAGTCACAGCAGCTGCATCCCACTACAACCACTGAAAGTCCAGTAACATACGGGTATGTCGCTGGTTGTTAAGTGGATATACTATATTCCATTTTATTACAGCTTCCAAATAGGACCATCTAGAAGTTTTAGATAACTGTTATGGACCTATGTTTGAACTGGGGCCCATATTTTTTTTATTATTTTTTAAAATCTGGAGGCAGCTACAAAAACGGCAACCATAAAGACTACAGAAACCAGAGCCAAATATTGTCCAGTGTTCTACTATAAACAAAACTAAACCGATTTTTTTACCTGAATTTTGGATATGGCAAAAGGATTAGGACCAGTGTCAGAAATGTTTTGGTGTCAAGTCAGGGAGATTTCTTTTCACTCCCGGTTGTGTCTCCAGGGCAGAAAGTAACAAGAAATTGCAAAACCAGTGTCCACGCTAGACAAGAACAGTTACAAAAAAAAAATTGAAGACACCTGCTGGCACTGGCAGAGGTCAAGAGATACCAACCAGATCAATATAACACAAACAAAGTGCAGCGCTTATCATAAATAGGTGAAAAACAATACAAAACAAAACAATCCTCAAAAACAACCCATAAAAAATAAAGTTTATACAAATAAACTAAATATTAATAAAAAGTCCAAAAGAGTGTTCCCTATCGTGACTTAGCTATAAAAGTCTAAAAGAGATTGCATATCATGCCCACACTATCCATAGCTAAAATCCTTATAACAATCTACAACTATTATCTGCTTGATCAAGACACAAAAAGCTCTCTGTCCACTAAAGTCAGTTTTTTCACTTGATAATATAAAGACTAGTTATTGCAACATGATTTTTTTTTTATTTTAAATGTGAATTCTGAGCTACAACGATAAGAAATAGAACAACCGGAAGGCACATATCAGTTTTTTTATCTTTGATTATGCTCTTGAAAATCAGAATATGACATGTATAAAAAAATAATTTTGTATTAAAAGACTTGGCTGAGTGCAACGTGTGTACACCGACTGTTCTATAATAAAAAGTCTGCTGATTCCATTGTGACTATGGCTTCAGCTACCCAGGGAGCTCATTAGCGCCTCATTAATTGTTTGATATAAACATACCACTTTTTACGGTGTTAACCCTAAAATCAACTCTTAACTGTTCACCGCTGACTCATGTTTTGAGTCTGGTAGATCAGCTAAGTAAGTGGCTGCATAATTAACGTAATATAATTGATAAGAAAAATAAATATAAAAGCGACAACAGATTTCATTGTTCCCGTATGACTAAATTTAATTTTGTATTAACATAAAACAAAGCACTTTACTACTTGTGATGCATTTAGAACAGCTTATTGCAGCTCCATTTGCCTTTTAATGCCTTTTTCTTGCATTAAGGGTTATCCCAAATGTATCATTTGGTTACTGGCTCATTTTGGCTCTGGTTAACCCAGCACCATGTGTAAGATCTATGGAGGTGTTTAGTATTTTGATGATTCTGTAAATAGCTCTGTTTTTACACTCATTTTATTTCAAACTACTTCCTGAAATGCAGGTGGGAAACAGATTCAACCACTGGAATAGCTAACTGCTGCAATAAAATGTACTGTATAAATGTATTCTTTAAATAACATGGTAGGAAATTCTGACTAGATAACATATCAGATCAAAGGAAATTGTTTCATGGTAATGGAGTAATATGAGGCAAGAGCTACATCTCCAAAGAAGAAATATCACTCTTATTTTTAAATCAGTGTGAATCCCCCAGGGCACTGGCCTTTTTGCCTTTTGGCACTTGTTCGGGCAATGGCTGGTGTTAATGCTTCATTTATTACTTCACCATAGTTGATTTGGTGTCAGGATGATTTAAGCGCATTATTTATATTATTACATTGTAATATAGCATTATTCACCATAATGCAGAATCGGTGGAACCCTAAATGTGTGTCACATGTCACCGTCACCTGCCTTCAGATGCAGCTTGTCACTTGCCACTGTATCTTGCCACCAGATGCAGCTTGTCACTTGTCACATTACCTGTCACCAGATGCAGCTTGTCACTTGTCACTGTCGCTTGTCACCAGATGCAGCATGTCACTTGCCACCAGATGCAGCGTGTCCCCTGCCACCAGATACAGTGTGTCACTTGCCACCGTATATTGCCGCCAGATGCAGCTTGTCACTTGTCACATTGCCTGTCACCAGATGCAGCTTGTCACTGTCGCTTGTCGCCAGATGCAGCATTTCACTTGCCACCAGAGGCAGTGTGTCACTTGCCACCAAACGCAGCGTGTCACTTGCCACCATCACTCACCATCACCTGTCATCAGATGCAGCGTGTCACTTGTCACATTGCCTGGCACTAGATGCAGCTTGTCATTTGCCACATTAATTGTCACCAGATTCAGTGTGTCGCTTGTCACAAGATGCAGCATGTCACTTGCCACAGTCGCTTGTCATCAGATGCAGCGTGTCACTTGCCACCGTCGCTTGTCATCAGATGCAGCGTGTCACTTGCCACAGTCACTTGTCACAAGATGCAGATTTGTCACATGTCACCAGATGCAGCATGTCACTTGCCACCGTCGCTTTTCACCAGATGCAGCGCCACTTGCCACCAGATCCAGCGTGTCACTTGCCACATTCGCTTGTCACAAGATGTAACATGCCACTTGTCACTAGATACAGCATGTCACTTGCCACCGTCACTTGTCACCAGATGCAGCATTTCACTTGCCAGAGTCGCTTGTCACCAGATGCAGCATGTTACTTGCCACCATTTCTTGTCACCAGATGCAGAGTGTCACTTGCCACCAGATGCAGAGTGTGACTTGCCACCATCGCTTGTCACAAGATGCAGCGTGTCACTTGTCACAAGATGCAGCTTGTCACTTGTCACCAGATGCAGCGTGTCACTTGCCACCGTTGCTTGTCACAAGATGCAGCGTGTCACTTGTCACCAGATGTAGCGCGTCACTTGCCACTGTCGCTTGTCCCCAGATGGAGCATTTCACTTGCCACCAAATGCAGCATATCACTTGCCACTGTCGCTTGTCACCGGATGAAGCGTGTGACTTGCCCCGTTGCTTGCCACCAGATGCAGCCAACACTTTTTAGCGTAGCGACAGTCTTATGGGGCAGACTAGGCTGGGGGGCAAAATCAGTCTGGAACCCCCATAAAACGGCCTCACTACTGCTGGTATGATAACTGGCCTGACATATGGACAGACCGCACTTAATACAACTGGTGGCCTCCAATACTAGTAGGTGTGGCACTGGCAGCAGGTCTTAGCAGCCTAATGCTCTCCTATCCTGCTCCACAGCATCCTTGGGCAGAAGTTACGATATGTATTGTAACTTCCTCACAGGGTTCTCTGTGTTAATAGCACAGAGAAGAGAGGAGGGAAGTCCCCAGGTATGGCAGCAGAGGGTATTTTTTTTTCTTTTCATTCTCACTGACAACTCTGAAGAGGGCATTTAGGTGGTTTCCTTCCTGCTTGATAACTTTGAAGAGCTATATAAAATGAATATGAGATTATTTCCTTGTGAGTCATATTTTGAGCGCTAATGAAACTTACCTGGGATCCAGAACTTGATAGGGTTCAATCTTGAGAGCTCCGGTGTTGGTGTGTTGAAAATACTGGGCTTTTGTAGTCTTCTGGATGAGAAGTAAAGCTGGAACATATACTTTTTTGCTCATGGTTTTTATAACCTGCTAATTTGTCCTAGGTTTGTCTTTATAGCAACATCTTTATGCCAGTTAATCCTGTTTTATTTAGCAAAATGTATTGTAATTAAACATACACAGGTTAAAGGTCTTTCAGTCTGTGTGTTGACATATTTTGGGTAATTTGTAGCCTGATTGAGTCCTAATTCTTTGACTATGTAACTGGTTTGTGAATGTCACATGACCACCATCAAATGGAACATTAGTTGGGCAGGTCCACATCCCCGGTGTCCTCCTGGGATAAGTGGCACCGACAACCAAGAGGAAAAGGTGGAGCCTAAAGAGAAAGGGGTGTAGTTTACAGATGACAGATAAACAGGAAGGGGTGTGGCGTTGACCGGAAGGGGTGGAGCATATTTAAGTTAGGGGGTGCACGGTTTTAGTCAGGCCTAGGGCAGCGCAAAACCTAAATACACCACTGGATGCAGCGTGTCACTTGGCACCATCGCTTGCCACCAGATGAAAAGTGTCACTTGCCACCGTCGCCACTCGTCTATCCTGCCATTAGATGCAGCTTCCCACTATAGCCTACCAGCACAAACACCAGATGCAGCTTGTCCCTTTAATTTGTAAAGGTTTTTTTTCAGTAAAAACACTTACATGTATGCTCTTGCAGCCTCTCCCCACCGGTGTGGCATCCGGAGCATCCCGCATTCAAAAGCGGGGAAACCGGCACATGCGCAGTAGCTATGCTGTCGTCCTCTGACAGTCGGTAAGCAGAACTGCGGGGCGGGCGGGGAGAAATTATGTAATCTTTCTGCTCCCCAGCCACACCTCCTTCAGTGCAGCCTTTGCAGCCCGGCTGCAAACAGAGCACGGACCAGTAACGGTATCGGTTCTCGAACTGGGGTTTGGGGACCCCTGCCCCAAGGCACCTTGCACATGGAGACTTGGTCGGGTCTGATCCATGATCCAGTCACTGAGCTAGAATGGTAAATAAAACGTGCCTTCCTTCCCTCACCACTGTCCAACTGCACTGCTAGCTAGGGGATTGATAATTATGTGAGTATAACAGGCACAGAGATGAGAGGGGAAGTGATAGACAGCTTACACAGAGTTGGGGAGGTGATGACAGCACATACAGAGGAGAGGAGCACCTGCAGAGCTCAGATCCACCAGCCTACTATTGTAGAGAGAGGGATTAGAGTAGTATTAGCAGGGGCGGACTGAGAACCCTCAGGGCCCCCGGGCAAAATAAATCAAGGGCCCCTTTCAGGCCCCACTCATGTTCAGCCTCCAGACACACCCTTGCCACACCTCCATGCACACCCACACCCCACCTCCAGCCACACCCACAATAAAACAACACAACATAGCTCTCTGATACCTAAGCCAAGTTGGCTCCTCTTACCTTATTTACAGTTGCTGGCTGGCAAGCTGTGGTCTTGCTGGCTACCGCTGGCAGGCTGTGGTCTTGCTGGCTACTGCTGGCAGGCTGTGGTCTTGCTGGATACCAATGGCAGGCTGTGGTCTTGCTGGCTACCACTGGCAGGCTGTGGTCTTGCTGGCTACCGCTGGCAGGCTGTGGGCCTGTGGCTGGCACTGGCAGGCTTGATGGCTGGCTGTGGCTTGCTGGCTGTGACTGGCACTGGCAGGCTTGCTGGCTGGCAGGCAGGCTGTGGCTTGCTGGCTTGGTGGCTGGCAGGCTGTGGCTTGCTGGCTGTGGCTGGCACTGGCAGGCTTGCTGGCTGGCTGGCAGGCTGTGGCTTGCTTGCTGGGTGGCTGGCAGGCTGTGGGCCTATGGCTTGCTGGCTGGCAGGCTGTGGGCCTGTGGCCAGGAGCGGACTGAGTGGTCGCGCACTTCGGACGTGGTCCGAGGGCCCGGCCGGGAAGGGGGAGCCTGGCCGGCAAGGGGGCCCGCCGCTCAGTACAGGATTAGCTCACCCGGCGATACGTAGTGAGAGGAGGGGAGGGGCCCGGCAGCCATCGCTGCTTCAGTGAGAGGAGGGGCCCAGGCTAGCGCTGGATTTCCATGGTGTCCTGTGTGCGGGGGCGTGTCGGCGTTGCATACTGATGTGACATCGACGTGCCCGGCCTCCACAGGCCATGATACGGGTAACGGTCGGTAACCTCACCAGAGACGAGTTCCTGGATGCCTGCGATTGCGAAGGAGTGCCCTCTTCGTCTTCTTCAATCCTTGCCTCATCCCTCGATCCCTGGCAGTTTCTGTTTGATTGTGAGTAGTTCTTGTGACATATGGCCTCTATGTGAAATCCATCTCAACTCAATGGTCTCTCCTGTGAGGAATGATGTGTACATACATTTGCATTATCCCACACAATTTTAATAAAAATATATGAAAAATATATGATTCATATATTTTTATTAAAATTGTGTGGGGTAATGCAAATGTACACATTATTCCTCAGAGGAGAGACCATTGAGTGGAGCTGGATTTCAAATAGATGCCATATGTTACAAGAACTACTCACAATTAGTGTTGAGCGAACACGGACTGTATTATTCGTGTTCGTACCGAATAATTGGATTTTTTGTACCCGAACACGGACACGGACACTTTACTGTATGTTCGGGTAAAAATCCGTGTTCGGTCGTTTTATTTCCGGGTTTTGCATGCTTTGGCGCTCTTTTCATGGCGGGCTTTCAACAGCCAATCAACAATCGTTTAACTGGTGTGCCTTAAGCCATCCCAGCCATGCCTGCAAATGTCTCAGTAGCTGTGATTGGCCGTCTGAAGCATGTGACCAAGTCTTTATAAGTTCGAGGCAGCCGCAGCGGCGTCATTATGCTGCTTAGATTCAGGGACAGAGCACACATCAACGTGCTGGCTGCTGATTAGGGAAAGATAGGCAGGAAAAAACCATTTGTGTCCGGATAGAATTGAGGGACAGGTCGGAGTGTTTAGGCAGGGCGAGTTGTAGGCATTTTAGGGATAGAGTCTGCTGAATTATATAGGGTCAGTGTCTTCTACAAACTACAATCGATATTGCTGTGTGGGGGGTGGGGTGAATCTGCACTCAATCCTGATCTACGATCTCTTCTCAATCCTGTTAGGGACAGAGTCTGCTGAATTTTAGGGAAACTGTGTTCTACAAACTACAATCGATATTGCTGTGTGGGGGGTGGGGTGAATCTGCACTCAATCCTGATCTACGATCTCTTCTCAATCCTGTTAGGGACAGAGTCTGCTGAATTTTAGGGAAACTGTGTTCTACAAACTACAATCGATATTGCTGTGTGGGGGGTGGGGTGAATCTGCACTCAATCCTGATCTACGATCTCTTCTCAATCCTGTTAGGGACAGAGTCTGCTGAATTTTAGGGAAACTGTGTTCTACAAACTACAATCGATATTGCTGTGTGGTGTGGGATTGGAGATAGGCAGGTGTCAGTGATCCACATCCATTTTTCTGTGTGTGAGCTGCAGTGAACACAATCTTTTTGGGCTGCAGTGAACACAATCTTTTTGGGCTGCAGTGAACACAATCTTTTTGGGCTGCAGTGAACACAATCTTTTTGGGCTGCAGTGAACACAATCTTTTTGGGCTGCAGTGAACACAATCTTTTTGGGGTGCAGTGAACAAAATCTTTTTGGGGTGCAGTGAACACAATCCTTTTTGGTGTGCAGTGAACACAATCTTTGTGGGGTGCAGTGAACAAAATCCTTTGTGGGGTGCAGTGAACACAATCTTTTTGGGGTGCAGTGAACAAAATCCTTTTTGGGGTGCAGTGAACAACATCCTTTTTGGGGTGCAGTGAACACAATCTTTTTGGGGTGCAGTGAACAAAATCCTTTGTGGGGTGCAGTGAACACAATCTTTTTGGGGTGCAGTGAACACAATCTTTTTGGGGTGGAGTGAACAACATCCTTTTTGGGGTGCAGTGAACAAAATCCTTTTTGGGGTGCAGTGAACAAAATCATTTTTGGGGTGCAGTGAACACAATCTTTTTGGGGTGCAGTGAACACAATCTTTGTGGGGTGCAGTGAACACAATCTTTTTGGGGTGGAGTGAACAACATCCTTTTTGGGGTGCAGTGAACAACATCCTTTTTGGGGTGCAGTGAACACAATCTTTTTGGGGTGCAGTGAACACAATCTTTGTGGGGTACAGTGAACAGAATCTTTGTGGGGTGCAGTGAACACAATCTTTGGGGGGTACAGTGAACACAATCTTTGTGAGGTGCAGTGAACACAATCTTTGTGGGGTGCAGTGAACACAATCATTGTGGGGTGCAGTGAACTCAATCTTTGTGGGGTACAGTGAACACAATCTCATACTGAAGGTTTGAGGGTGCTGCCTGTTCCATACTCCCCCTACTCCTCATCTAGCCTTTTAGGGGTACAAACAATAGTAATTGGGGCCTAGTGTGGTTGTGTACGTGTGATATACATACACTTTTTTGGGATCATATTTTCTATTCCGCTATTTAATCAAAAACCTTTGGGGATCAGTTAAATTGGGGGATAGTCTGTGTTGGTACGTGTGAGAGAGATCCACCTTTCCAAGTTGTTGGGGTTCATCTCATACTTCTGAAGGTTTGAGGGTGCTGCCTGTTCCATACTCCCCCTACTCCTAGCCTTTTAGGGGTACAAACAATAGTAATTGGGGCCTAGTGTGGTTGTGTACGTGTGATATACATACACTTTTTTGGGATCATATTTTCTATTCCGCTATTTAATCAAAAACCTTTGGGGATCAGTTAAATTGGGGGATAGTCTGTGTTGGTACGTGTGAGAGAGATCCACCTTTCCAAGTTGTTGGGGTTCATCTCATACTTCTGAAGGTTTGAGGGTGCTGCCTGTTCCATACTCCCCCTACTCCTAGCCTTTTAGGGGTACAAACAATAGTAATTGGGGCCTAGTGTGGTTGTGTACGTGTGATATACATACACTTTTTTGGGATCATATTTTCTATTCCGCTATTTAATCAAAAACCTTTGGGGATCAGTTAAATTGGGGGATAGTCTGTGTTGGTACGTGTGAGAGAGATCCACCTTTCCAAGTTGTTGGGGTTCATCTCATACTTCTGAAGGTTTGAGGGTGCTGCCTGTTCCATACTCCCCCTACTCCTAGCCTTTTAGGGGTACAAACAATAGTAATTGGGGCCTAGTGTGGTTGTGTACGTGTGATATACATACACTTTTTTGGGATCATATTTTCTATTCCGCTATTTAATCAAAAACCTTTGGGGATCAGTTAAATTGGGGGATAGTCTGTGTTGGTACGTGTGAGAGAGATCCACCTTTCCAAGTTGTTGGGGTTCATCTCATACTTCTGAAGGTTTGAGGGTGCTGCCTGTTCCATACTCCCCCTACTCCTAGCCTTTTAGGGGTACAAACAATAGTAATTGGGGCCTAGTGTGGTTGTGTACGTGTGATATACATACACTTTTTTGGGATCATATTTTCTATTCCGCTATTTAATCAAAAACCTCTGGGGATCAGTTAAATTGGGGGATAGTCTGTGTTGGTACGTGTGAGAGAGATCCACCTTTCCAAGTTGTTGGGGTTCATCTCATACTTCTGAAGGTTTGAGGGTGCTGCCTGTTCCATACTCCCCCTACTCCTAGCCTTTTAGGGGTACAAACAATAGTAATTGGGGCCTAGTGTGGTTGTGTACGTGTGATATACATACACTTTTTTGGGATCATATTTTCTATTCCGCTATTTAATCAAAAACCTCTGGGGATCAGTTAAATTGGGGGATAGTCTGTGTTGGTACGTGTGAGAGAGATCCACCTTTCCAAGTTGTTGGGGTTCATCTCATACTTCTGAAGGTTTGAGGGTGCTGCCTGTTCCATACTCCCCCTACTCCTAGCCTTTTAGGGGTACAAACAATAGTAATTGGGGCCTAGTGTGGTTGTGTACGTGTGATATACATACACTTTTTTGGGATCATATTTTCTATTCCGCTATTTAATCAAAAACCTCTGGGGATCAGTTAAATTGGGGGATAGTCTGTGTTGGTACGTGTGAGAGAGATCCACCTTTCCAAGTTGTTGGGGTTCATCTCATACTTCTGAAGGTTTGAGGGTGCTGCCTGTTCCATACTCCCCCTACTCCTAGCCTTTTAGGGGTACAAACAATAGTAATTGGGGCCTAGTGTGGTTGTGTACGTGTGATATACATACACTTTTTTGGGATCATATTTTCTATTCCGCTATTTAATCAAAAACCTTTGGGGATCAGTTAAATTGGGGGATAGTCTGTGTTGGTACGTGTGAGAGAGATCCACCTTTCCAAGTTGTTGGGGTTCATCTCATACTTCTGAAGGTTTGAGGGTGCTGCCTGTTCCATACTCCCCCTACTCCTAGCCTTTTAGGGGTACAAACAATAGTAATTGGGGCCTAGTGTGGTTGTGTACGTGTGATATACATACACTTTTTTGGGATCATATTTTCTATTCCGCTATTTAATCAAAAACCTTTGGGGATCAGTTAAATTGGGGGATAGTCTGTGTTGGTACGTGTGAGAGAGATCCACCTTTCCAAGTTGTTGGGGTTCATCTCATACTTCTGAAGGTTTGAGGGTGCTGCCTGTTCCATACTCCCCCTACTCCTAGCCTTTTAGGGGTACAAACAATAGTAATTGGGGCCTAGTGTGGTTGTGTACGTGTGATATACATACACTTTTTTGGGATCATATTTTCTATTCCGCTATTTAATCAAAAACCTTTGGGGATCAGTTAAATTGGGGGATAGTCTGTGTTGGTACGTGTGAGAGAGATCCACCTTTCCAAGTTGTTGGGGTTCATCTCATACTTCTGAAGGTTTGAGGGTGCTGCCTGTTCCATACTCCCCCTACTCCTAGCCTTTTAGGGGTACAAACAATAGTAATTGGGGCCTAGTGTGGTTGTGTACGTGTGATATACATACACTTTTTTGGGATCATATTTTCTATTCCGCTATTTAATCAAAAACCTCTGGGGATCAGTTAAATTGGGGGATAGTCTGTGTTGGTACGTGTGAGAGAGATCCACCTTTCCAAGTTGTTGGGGTTCATCTCATACTTCTGAAGGTTTGAGGGTGCTGCCTGTTCCATACTCCCCCTACTCCTAGCCTTTTAGGGGTACAAACAATAGTAATTGGGGCCTAGTGTGGTTGTGTACGTGTGATATACATACACTTTTTTGGGATCATATTTTCTATTCCGCTATTTAATCAAAAACCTCTGGGGATCAGTTAAATTGGGGGATAGTCTGTGTTGGTACGTGTGAGAGAGATCCACCTTTCCAAGTTGTTGGGGTTCATCTCATACTTCTGAAGGTTTGAGGGTGCTGCCTGTTCCATACTCCCCCTACTCCTAGCCTTTTAGGGGTACAAACAATAGTAATTGGGGCCTAGTGTGGTTGTGTACGTGTGATATACATACACTTTTTTGGGATCATATTTTCTATTCCGCTATTTAATCAAAAACCTTTGGGGATCAGTTAAATTGGGGGATAGTCTGTGTTGGTACGTGTGAGAGAGATCCACCTTTCCAAGTTGTTGGGGTTCATCTCATACTTCTGAAGGTTTGAGGGTGCTGCCTGTTCCATACTCCCCCTACTCCTAGCCTTTTAGGGGTACAAACAATAGTAATTGGGGCCTAGTGTGGTTGTGTACGTGTGATATACATACACTTTTTTGGGATCATATTTTCTATTCCGCTATTTAATCAAAAACCTTTGGGGATCAGTTAAATTGGGGGATAGTCTGTGTTGGTACGTGTGAGAGAGATCCACCTTTCCAAGTTGTTGGGGTTCATCTCATACTTCTGAAGGTTTGAGGGTGCTGCCTGTTCCATACCCCCCCTACTCCTCATCTAGCCTTTTAGGGGTACAAACAATAGTAATTGGGGCCTAGTGTGGTTGTGTACGTGCGAGATACATACACTTTTTTTGATCATATTTCCTATTCCGCTATTCAATAAAAACCTTTGAGGATCAATTGAATTGCGGGATAGTCTGTGTCGGTACGTGTGAGAGAGATCCACCTTTCCAAGTTGTTGGGGTTCATCTCATACTTCTGAAGGTTTGAGGGTGCTGCCTGTTCCATACCCCCCCTACTCCTCATCTAGCCTTTTAGGGGTACAAACAATAGTAATTGGGGCCTAGTGTGGTTGTGTACGTGCGAGATACATACACTTTTTTTGATCATATTTCCTATTCCGCTATTCAATAAAAACCTTTGAGGATCAATTGAATTGCGGGATAGTCTGTGTCGGTACGTGTGAGAGAGATCCACCTTTCCAAGTTGTTGGGGTTCATCTCATACTTCTGAAGGTTTGAGGGTGCTGCCTGTTCCATACTCCCCCTACTCCTCATCTAGCCTTTTAGGGGTACAAACAATAGTAATTGGGGCCTAGTGTGGTTGTGTACGTGCGAGATACATACACTTTTTTTGATCATATTTCCTATTCCGCTATTCAATAAAAACCTTTGAGGATCAATTGAATTGCGGGATAGTCTGTGTCGGTACGTGTGAGAGAGATCCACCTTTCCAAGTTGTTGGGGTTCATCTCATACTTCTGAAGGTTTGAGGGTGCTGCCTGTTCCATACCCCCCCTACTCCTCATCTAGCCTTTTAGGGGTACAAACAATAGTAATTGGGGCCTAGTGTGGTTGTGTACGTGCGAGATACATACACTTTTTTTGATCATATTTCCTATTCCGCTATTCAATAAAAACCTTTGAGGATCAATTGAATTGCGGGATAGTCTGTGTCGGTACGTGTGAGAGAGATCCACCTTTCCAAGTTGTTGGGGTTCATCTCATACTTCTGAAGGTTTGAGGGTGCTGCCTGTTCCATACCCCCCCTACTCCTCATCTAGCCTTTTAGGGGTACAAACAATAGTAATTGGGGCCTAGTGTGGTTGTGTACGTGCGAGATACATACACTTTTTTTGATCATATTTCCTATTCCGCTATTCAATAAAAACCTTTGAGGATCAATTGAATTGCGGGATAGTCTGTGTCGGTACGTGTGAGAGAGATCCACCTTTCCAAGTTGTTGGGGTTCATCTCATACTTCTGAAGGTTTGAGGGTGCTGCCTGTTCCATACTCCCCCTACTCCTCATCTAGCCTTTTAGGGGTACAAACAATAGTAATTGGGGCCTAGTGTGGTTGTGTACGTGTGATATACATACACTTTTTTTGGATCATATTTTCTATTCCGCTATTCAATAAAAACCTTTCTAGGGCAAGATCTTAAATTACAGAAATATGAGGAGACCGTCAAATAAGGGCCGTGGCCTGGGTCGTGGTGCTGCTGGTAGAGCTCCTGTTGCAAGGAGAGGACATGGTCGATCTGTGCCAGCTACACGCACAAGTGAAACACCTTCCTCAAGTGTGAGTAGGCGACAGAACCTGCATCAGTATTTGGTAGGGCATCAAACGCCCCTAGAAGTGATGAGGCCAGAACAAGTTGAGGCGATAGTAGATTGGTTTGCTGCTGACAGTGCCTCCAGTTCCTTCACATTGTCTCCCACCCAGTCTACTGCAGAAAGGTCAGAGTTGGCACCTGCAGCCAATGTCCAACCGTCTTTCACCTCACCCCCTTGCAAATCAGGCCAGCAGTCTGAGCCCCAAGCCATACAGCAGTCTCTTATTCTTTTTGAGGACTCTGTCAGCAGGGTTTCCCAGGGCCATCCACCTAGCCCTGCCCCAGAAGTGGAAGAGATTGAGTGCAGCGATGCCCAACCACTTATTCCTCAAGATGAGTACATGCAAGGATCATCGCAGCACGTCTCCGATGATGACGAAACGCAGGTGCCAACTGCTGCGGCGTTCAGCATTGTGGAGACCGACAAGGAGGGCAGGGGTGAAGACTGGGTGGAAGATGATGTGGAGGACGATGAGGTCCTCGACCCCACATGGAATGAACGTCATGCAGGTGAACTGAGTAGTTTGGAGGAAGAGGCGGTGGTCGCACAGAGCCACCAGCACAGCAGAAGAGGGAGCAGGGTGCAGAAGCGGAGCGGCCGTGCCCTAGACACTACGCCCGCTACTGCCCAACGCAGCAAGGGAACGAGCGCACCAAAGTCAGCTCAAAGGAGTTCTCTAGCGTGGAAGTTCTTTAGAAAATGTGCTGATGACAGGACACGAGTGGTTTGCACCCTGTGCAATCAGAGCTTGAAGCGAGGCATGAACCTTCTCAACCTGAGCACAACCTGCATGATCAGGCATCTAAGTGCAAAGCACGAGCTGCAGTGGAGTACACACCTTCAAAACCAAGAAACGTCTCTGGCTCATCCTGCTTCCTCTTCTGCTGCAGTCTCGGCCGCTCCAGCCACATCTGTAGTGATACCGGCACCTGCCACCCCGCAAACAGACGATCTGTCAGCAACACCACCACCTGGGTCACCAACAACCATCTCCACAATGTCCCGTGGAAGCGTTCAGCTTTCCATCTCCCAAACACTTGAGAGGAAGAGGAAGTACCCCCCTACCCACCCGCGATCCCTGGCCCTGAATGCCAGCATTTCAAAATTATTGGCCTTTGAAATGCTGTCATTCCGTCTGGTGGAGACGCACAGTTTTAAAAACCTTATGTCGGTGGCTGTCCGACAGTACGTCGTGCCCAGCCGCCACTACTTTTCCAGGCAAGCCATCCCTTCCCTGCACAACCAAGTGGGGGAAAAAATCAGGTGTGCACTGCGCAACGCCATCTGTGCCAAGGTCCACCTAACTACGGATACGTGGACCAGTAAGCACGGTCAGGGGCGTTATATCTCCCTAACGGCACACTGGGTAAATGCAGTGGCGGATGGGCCTGAGGCGGATAGCAATTTGGCGCATGTCCTTCCACCACCGAGGATTGCAGGGCGCTTCAGTTTGCCTCCTGTTCCTAACTCCTCCTACTCCGCTTCCTCATCCTCTACCGCCTCCTCATCCGGACAGCGTAACACCTTCACCACCAACTTCAGCACGGCCAGGGGTAAACGACAGCAGGCAGTTTTACAACTTGCCTGTTTGGGGGACAAACCACACACCGCGCAGGAGTTGTGGAGGAGCATGGAACAGCAGACAAATGAGTGGTTGCTGCCAGCGAGCCTCAAGCCCGGCCTGGTGGTGTGCGATAACGGGCGAAATCTCATAGCAGCTCTGGGCCTAGCCGGTTTGACGCACATCCCTTGCCTGGCGCATGTGCTGAATTTGGTGGTGCAGAGGTTCCTTAAAAACTACCCCGATATGTCAGAGCTGCTGCAGAAAGTGCGGGCCGTTTGTGCGCACTTTCGGCGTTCTCACCCTGCTGCTGCTCGCCTGGCAGCGCTGCAGCGTAACTTCGGCCTTCCCGCTCACCGCCTCATATGTGACGTGCCCACAAGGTGGAACTCCACCTTGCACATGCTGGAAAGACTGTGCGAGCAGCAGCAGGCCATAGTGGAGTTTCAGCTGCAGCACGCACGCGTGAGTCGCTCTGCGGAACAGCACCACTTCACCACCAATAACTGGGCCTCCATGCGAGACCTGTGTGCCTTGTTGCGCTGTTTTGAGTACTCCACCAACATGGCCAGTGGCAATGACGCCGTTCTCAGCTTAACTATCCCACTTCTATGCCTCCTTGAAAAAACAATTCGGGCGATGATGGAAGAGGATGTGGCACAGGATGAGGAGGAGGAGGAGGATGAAGAGGTAACATTTCCAAGGCTTTCAGGGCAGTCATTCGCAAGGGGCTCCGAGGGTGGGTTCCTGCACACGCAAACGCCAGGGACGCAATTGTCCAGCAGGGGCACAGTTCTGGAGGATGAGGAGGATGAGGAGGAGGAGGAGCTGGAGGAGGAGATGGAACCATGTTCACAGCAGGGTGGCACCCAGGCCAGCTCATGGCCATCACTGGTGCGTGGCTGGGGGGATACAGAGGACACGGACCATACACCTCCCACAGAGGACAGCCTTTCGTTGCCTCTGGGCAGCCTGGCACACATGAGCGATTACATGCTGCAGTGTCTCCACAACGACCGCCGAGTTGCCCACATTCTAACTTGTGCTGATTACTGGGTGGCCACGCTGCTGGATCCCCGTTACAAGGACAACGTACCGTCCTTAATTCACTCACTGGAGCGCGATCGCAAGATGCGCGAGTACAAGCGCACGCTGGTAGACGCCATGCTGCTGGCATTCCCATCTGACAGCGGGGCCACAGTGGAAGCACAAGGCAGAGGAGGAGGAGGAGGAGGTCGCCAACGCAACCAGGGCACCGCCAGCACCTCAGAAGGCAGGGTTAGCATGGCCGAAATGTGGAAAAGCTTTGTCAGCACGCCACAACAAACAGCAGCACCAGCAGCTCAGATGGAACGTCTTAGCAGGAGGCAGCATTTTACCAACATGGTGGAGCAGTATGTGTGCACACGCCTACATGTAGTGAATGACGGGTCTGCCCCCTTCAACTTCTGGGTCTCCAAATTGGGCACATGGCCTGAGCTTGCCCTTTACGCCTTGGAGGTGCTGGCGTGCCCTGCAGCCAGTGTATTATCTGAACGGGTATTTAGCACGGCTGGGGGCGTTATAACAGACAAGCGCAGCCGCCTGTCCAGAGACAATGTGGACAAGCTCACGTTCATTAAAATGAACCAGGCATGGATCCCACGGGACTTTTCCGTACCTTATGCAGAATAGCAATGGATACCGACCTTACCCACCCATTGTTCCATTTTTGCTCTTTCTCACTCTTTTGGGGTGTACCCTCATTTAAAATTTGTGAAAAGAAGCAGTGTTGGCTACCTCGTCCTCCTCCTCAGGGCCAGATTAATGTAGGGTCTATTGGAGCTGCAGCTCCAGGCCCCTACCTTTTATATAGGCCCCGGGTTGGCCATATTCACTGTTACCGCTCTTCTGTCACTTGTAAACACAGAAGTCTGGCTTCTATGCTCGCTTCCCCAGGCAGCACCCTCAGAACCTCCCCACACAGCGTGAAGGCCGGACAAGGAGGGACAGTTGGCGATGCATGGATGTGTTTATGGGCTTCAGAGACAGCATCCCATGTTGAATTAGGCATGCATGGCTGCACCCTTCCTCCTCTGGGTGCATGGCAAGGCACGGCCCTAAGGCCCTTCAAAATCCTCAGCACCAAGCCCATGATGCTGTTAATCCGGCCCTGGTCCTCCTCCACCGCCGCTTCCACCTACACCGCCCATAGGTGTGCGCAGCCTATTGCATTAAGGTGTGCACCCCAAAGTTGAAATACACATGCATGTGTTTGCCAGCAGGGAGAGTAATGTATCGGGGCCATGTACCTGTAGGCAAGGAGAAATAGAGCAGAGCAGGTCCCAGGGAGATCTTTCCCATCTCCTCACTGGCAATGCTATGTGCCCTAGGTGATTAGGGTGTGCCCAGGCACACCCAGCACACCCTGTGCGCACGCCTATGTCACCGCCACATCCACCACCACCTCAACCTCCCTCCTACTCCATATGGGCCTCGTCCTTCAGAGATGAAGAAGAACATTGTTTTATTTTTCTGTTTTTTTTTGTTGTTTTAAGTTATTTCCCTATCCACATTTGTTTGCAGAGCACTTGCCATGCTCTTAATTACGTTTTGCTGCCATTTGCAGCACTCTAGCCCTTTCCTTTGGTGTTTTAGAGCCATTTTAGTGCCTTAAAGTTCGGGTCCCCATTGACTTCAATGGGGTTCGGTGTCCGGGAAAAGTTCGGTAAAAGTCCGGGACACGGACCCGGACTTTTTTTTAAAGTTCGGCCGAACCCGTCGAACACGGACATCTAGGTGTCCGCTCAACCCTACTCACAATCAAACAGAAACAGGCGATCTGAGGAAGAGGGAACTCCTTTGCAAATTTCAAGGCATCAGCAACTTGATCCCCCCCTGACAAACCTAAATCCTTATCTATCACTGCAACTCCATTGGAGCCTTTGAATGCAAATAAGGGTAATCCCTGACAGGATTCTGTGTGTGGTTCTGTACTGGAGGGATCTGTTGCTGTGTGGGGTGGGCGGTACGCGGCCTGGGTGTGGGGTGGAATGCTCCTGAGGTCTATTGTGTGTTTTAAAGAGTAGGGGCGTGGTTTATATGGGATATAGTTCACAGGCCTCTGAACATACCTCTATTTTTGTTTGTATGGTATATAAATTGTCACAACCTTAATAAAGTATATTTTTACTTGTTTTTCTACAAACCTGTGTTTGAGCCATCATTTGCAACTCATTTTTGTTCTCTTTTCCAAGTACAGTGTCTAGTTGCTTGGCTCACCGTCCGGTTACATTACCGATAGGTATGAAAACAATATAGTTGTCACATTTCCGCCATTATCTTCACAGGGCAGCTGTTTTTTACCCAGGGATTATTTCACCCCTCCCCCTTATCCCTCCTTATTCTATTGATGTACCCTCAGTTCATCTCTGGGTGACCGGATTGGTGTGCTTCGGACCCGGCGGCCTACTCACGCGTTTCGTCACATCCGATGACGTTTTCAAAGGTCCTTCAAACGACCTTTGAAAACGTCACCGGATGTGACAAAACGCGTCAGTCAGTGGAACGCACAACGTGATGTACACTGCAGCGTAAGCTGGAATTACCTCCGCTCGCCACTCTGCACAGTTGTACAGCATAGTTTCATATATTTTTATTAAAAACTTTTAAGCCTTTTTGCCGATCATTGCTGTTTATCTTGACTGGAACCTTGCTATTTATGGGATTAAAACCCTTTTAAAACGTTATCACGCTATCTGGAGCTTTTATCTTTTTTACACCAACATTGTATGCTGACATATGGAGCGGTGAGGAGGGAATCATCACCAGCACACCCAGGAGGCACCACAAGGGGACCTACCGTGGCTCTGAGGGCCTACAAGCGTGATTGGTCTCATTATCGTATGATATATGAGACCCATTTCATCTGGTAAGTCACCCAACTTCTAAAATATATCACAGGATAACGGAAACCAGCACCTGCACTTTTAAGAAAAGTCACCATAAAATTGTGGAAAATATCACTGAGCACCTTAACTTTATTATCCAGTTACTTGAAGAAAGAAAAAACGACAAAAATTGGAACTTTCACTATCGCTTATTTATTTATATCATGTGATGAACTTTTAAATATAAAAATGTTTTATGCTTTTTATGTCACATTTTGATACAATTTTCACATGATTTATTTATTTCCAATATACCGTATATATTTTCAACAAATATTGGGATCACTTTGCTATATATTGCACAGTATTTTTGCACAACTTGAATATTTATTTACATTAGCAAGCGCTGTAGATAGTTCCTACTAGGACTATTTTCTTTCATACAATTTTTCACTACTGCTGCTGCTACATTCACAATTATTTACTATTTTTTAAAAATGTTATAAACCAGTACATTTTAAAACACCAGGCGCGGGGAGTGCACTTCTCTAAGTGTTACTTTACATATACAGAATACAAATTGGCCTAAAATGATAAAAAAAAAAAAAAAAAAATTTATTGGGAATGTTATATAGCAGAATGTGAAAAAGTATAGTTTTTTTTTTTTTTTTTCAGAATTGTCGCTCCTTTATTTGTTTATAGCATAAAAAAAAATTTGCACAGATGATCAAATACCACCAAAAGAAAGCTCTATCTGTGGGGAAAAAAAAGGACATCAACTTTTTTTGGGTACAGCGTCACACGCCTTCTGGTTTAGAAGTGGTTATACTCACCCCCTATCCAGTTCTCCATAACATACAGAAGTTGTTCTGAGGTCCAAGATATGAACTGGGAAAACTAGAAAGAAACGTCATAATGAACCCAAAAATTTAATATATTGCAGCTTACCAATCATTAGATGTGATAGCTGCATTCGTTTAATTTCTTTTAAGACTTTTTTCTATCTGTTTTCACCTGGTGATCTCACTACTAACACACCTCCTGTATGGAGTTCCCTCACTCTGGATGAAGGGGCATCGGGGTACCTTTGGACAGCATCATTGTCAGTCTGGGGGGAGAGGAATGTTAGATGTACTAGCAGATATAGATAAATTAACAAATTGAAGCCAGACTCCAGCTCAAACTGCACTTCCAGAAGAAATTACAACAATTCTTTTTTTTTTTTTTTTTTTTTGGGATAAAGTTTTTTTTTTTAAATAATTAAAAAACAACAAAAAGAAAAAGAACAAGAGCAGCTTCACGTTTTGGGTAGAGCTCCGCTTTAAGCTTAATCCCACACATTATTCTCATTTATTACTTGGGTGTTGAGTAACACTCGGGGGTTAATGCTAAGGAGAATACATTCCAGCATGGCAGACCGGAGGGAGGATTGGTGAACATCTACTCATTACATTTCTGACCACTGGCAACCAATCCTCCTACTTCATTCTGTTTGCTTGTTGCAGTTGACGAATTCTGGTTGCCAGTGGCCAGAAATGTAAACAAATAAAGTTCTGTCTGTACTCAGTTTGTCTGTAAGCAGTGTAGGGGAGATATCAGGAATTTTATTGATATTCAATACTATTTAGAAGCTCCATGCGGTGATTGTTACTAATTTAGTTTAAACATACACTGATCGGCCCAAGCATTATGTCCATCCACCATAACATTGCGACCTCCCATCTAATATTGAGTAGGTCCTCTTTTCACTGCGAAAACTGCCCTGACCCATTGAGGCATTGACTCCACTAGACCTTTAAAGGTATGCTGTGGTATCTAACAACATGCCGTCAGTAGCAGATTCTTTAAGCCTCACTGGCTTGTTTTTTTCCCATGGTGCACCCTGGTGCCATCTCTTCCCCAAATAAGCGAAACACCCAGACATCCACATGCACCCAGACATCTGATGTAAAAGAATATCTGATTCGTCACACAAGGCCACCTTCTTCCATTGCTCCGTGGCCCAGTTCTGATGATCACATGCCCATTGTAGGCACTTATGGCTGTGGACACGGGGCAGCATGACCAATAAAGTGCGAAGCACTGTGTGTTTTGACACCTTTCTATTGGAATCAGCATTGACTTTTCAGCAATCTGAGCTGTAGTAGCTCCTCTATTGGATCAGACTACACAGGCCAGCCTTCACTCCCCATGTACATCATTGAGACTTGGCCGCCCATGACCCTATCACTAGTTCGCTGTTTTATTTCCTTAGACTACTTTTGGTAGGTTCAACCCACTGCAGACCAGAAACATCGCACAAAAGCTGCACTTTTGGAGTTGCTCTGACTTAATCGTCTGTCCATTACAATTTAGTTCTTGTCAAAAGTCACTCAAGTCTTTATGCTTGCCCATTTTTTCTGCTTTAAAAACATCAGCTTTAGGTAAAACATGTTCACTTGCTGCACAATGTATCCCATCCATTTTCAGGTGCCATTGTAACAAAATAACCAATGTTATTCACTCTACCTGTCAGTGGTCAAAAAAGGTATGGCCAATCCATGTATTTATTGAGATACAATGCATATACTCTATGTAGTAGTAGACACTGTTTGTGTTTTCTGGCGGCAAAATTCATTCTCATTTGAATTTGTTTTCAATTTTTCTTTACTAATATTTTGAGTCATGTGGCACTGCTGAAAGCCCAACGTGTGTTTTTCAAAAACTTCATGGGTAACAAACATCTTTATAATGACGTTGAAAAGATTTCAATGCTAATTCCAAAGAGAACAATGAAAGCTGTTTTGAATATTACCAGTTTTAGACCAATGGTCTGAACAGTTAAATTGGACTGAATGTATTTCTTCATGTTAGAAGGATAATCTTTCATATATTGCTCACCCCCGAAGGGGTCGCTGAGAATATGCCCAGGTATCCCTTGCTAGTACAGAAGCTGCGAGTCACACCACAGTCTCACATACACCATCAATACAGGCTCCACATAGGGGATGTCTTTTTAGAATTTAATTTTTGAAGCACTTGAACAGGAGGGTTTGGGGTCACAGGATAATCTAAAATTATAATAGTAATCAATAGAAGGACAAACACTACAGTACCAAATTAGGTCTTAATCACAATGCCACAAACCCACTACAGTACCAAATCAGGTCTTAATCACAAAGTTCCAGGAACTGTCTGCTACCCAGCTTCCTCAGGTTAATCCTCAGTGAGGAATAAAAAAAGATCCTTCTCCAGACCAGGACTTTAGAAAAATGCCCTCCATCAAAAAACAGTATCAATCTCCTACAGGCCCTCAGCCCATCTCCTGTTGAGGCCCAGATTACAACTTCCTGTTTCAGTAGCCCCCTCCAAGGGGCAGCAGTCCCAGGAGAACTCAAACCCTGCTTGGAGAGGAAAGAGAATTCTGTAAAGGCCTCCCAAACATTTATTACCTCCCCAGTCACCTTCTGGATGCCTCCTTTCAGGGATTGGCTGAGGCATGATAAATATTTATACTGGTCATCTGACTCACCCTGCTATATTTTCTGGAACCTTTTTCCAGAAGCAGGTGAGAGAAATCAAACACCCAGCTTTGAATCCCTGACCAGACAAAAACAACTAATTACTGCTCTACTGACTGCTGTGAGGTCAAAAACTAAATTTAATCTAGCAACCTAACTAGAGAAGAGCACTTCATTTAGTAATATTAATATTACTAAAGTAATATGAGAGATCAGACACTGATTTGGCCAGTAATTTACTTTAACCACTAACCCCTTCATGTGCAGGATTAATTGAAAACTTCATTAACTAAATTTACTTTGCATTTATTTTTTTATAAGCACAGAAGTGGGCAAAATATTTTCTAATGTTTAAATTTTATAATGTTTAAAATAACTAAGAATACTGAAAGCATATTTATCTACAGCAGTGTTTCTCAACTCCGGTCCTCAGGGCACACCAACAGGCCAGATTTTAAGTATTACCTTGGGGAGATGCAGACTAGAGTACTGCAATCACGGAGCAGCAAATGATATCACCTGTGATGTATTTCAGATATCTTGCAAACCTGGCCTGTTAGTGTGCCCTGAGGACCGGAGTTGAGAAACACTGATCTACAGTATATTAGACCCAAACGAAATGTACAGGTGCCGTTTAAAGCTTCACCAAGTCCTTTTATTAAGCAATCGACAAGGCAGACAAGGACAGACCTTGTCCCAGCTCTACACATCTAAAAGAAAGGCAAAAGTCGTGGAAGTCGCACATCTCTGCATAAAAAGATATATGACAGCCTCAGCCGGGCTTCAACCAGGCCAGAGAGGTGGACAGAGTGAAATGTTTTGGGGTCATGACCTAGTTGGAGCCCAGGCTGAGGCTATCATATAGCCTTCTTATGGGGTTTTGCAGAAATGCATAACTTCCGGGACTTTTCTCTTTTCCATTAGACATTTACCTATATATTTACTTGTTTTGTCCTGATTAAAAGAATGCTGAACATGTGGAGATTTTGAACCATATGACACTAAGAGTGCGGGACTAGAATTTTTTGCAATATGTTTGTAAAATGCTGTAAGAAGTGCTGTTCCTCAAACCCATTCCTTAAAAGAGAAGTGAGAGATTAACAAAACAAACATTTATACTCACCTATGTGGCTGTAGCATTGATATGATGCTATAGCTGTCCCCTGTCGGTTCTAACACCGGGAACAGAGCAATCAAATGAGCGCTCAGTCTTCAGTGAGCAGAGAGCGGGAACTGTAAGTCACCGGTTCTCTGCTCTTCCCCTCCAGCTCTCACTGGAGCACCGGGTTGAGAGGGGGCGCAAACAGTGCCAGCTTCCAGTCAAGCATCTGGGTGGATTTTTACATTATTTTTGGGATCCATATGGAGCCTGGACTGGTTCTGTGACAGCTTTAGCCCACTGTCAGCTGAGTTTGGGTCACGGGAGTGCAGAACTAGGTCCACTCCTGTGACCCACAGTAGAAGTATGGCTAAAAGAACTTTGGCAATTATTCTTTAAGTACCTTCAACAGGTAATATTTTTTGCCATTTATTTAGCTTTAATAATGAGTTATTCATTAAAGGCTCACCAGGGTGGTGAGGTTCACTGAATTGATGTGTGTTATATGTGTGCAACCCATTCATGTCAATGGACTGCCAATACACCCCAGTAATGTAAGAGGACTACCAATGCACCTAAATGGACCACAAAATTGTACATGCAGCAATTTTGGTTGGTGTAGTGCTCCACAAAGCATGGTAGTGTGTTATCGCGTTTTGCTGTGTACTAAAATGCAGGTGTGTCGGAGTGCCATTCACAATGAATGACACTGCAGTGCACAAACACACATAGGCACCACAGCACACTGGCTGACCTGTCCTTCTGTTGTTTTTGAAAATAAATCTTTGCTTGACTGCATTGACTTAGCTTGGTTACCAACCATCATATGATGTGCTCTTCCTGAATCTTGGCTTGGGTACTGACCACAATCCTAAGCTACATGCCATGATACTTGGTTTGTCTACTAAACATAATACTATGTTGCCTACATTAACTTTCAACACTACCAGCGATGACATGGGACTGTTTATTATGATCTCTGGGGGGGTCAACAAAAAAATCCTGAGATGCCTGCAAGGGTTCTGACTGTGATCTTCTCCTTCCTACCCTAACTTTATTGTTATTTGAAAGTGTCTATAGCCCCCCAAGGTGCTCCGGTCCAGTCATCAAGTCTTGTTATTTTATTAGAAGGTGCAGATGTTACCATATTGTTCACATCTACAGTTTTTTTCCACACAACAGTTAAGGTACAAGCTGAAATTCCCTCTTTAGCAAAGCATTTATTTACATTAATTGTATGCTCTCAGCAACCAGCTGTATAAAAAGTCTAAAAGTGACTTTTACGAGGCCTACTCTTGTCCTAACAACTCATAGGGATGTGATATGAATTTAATGTATTATTTAGGGTGTATAGTGGTTTTAAAAATAGTTTGTCTATTTATAATGACCATGGCTAAAAAAAAGAAATTACGTGCAAGGAAAAAATTGTGTAATTTTGCTTGCACATGATTGGGTGATGAAAGTCCGCAGAGCTTCACCCCATTCACTACATTTTGAGAAAAATTCCCTTGCAAAGTGAACAGCCTATTTACTTTAGTAAATCAACCCCAGTGACTCATCAGCAGTTATCTATTTCTTTTATCACCCTAAAGTTTCAATCAAACAAAACATGCCTCAAATAGACTCAGATAGGCTGCCTGCCTTGTGCTCTCTTTAGCCAACACTGATATAAACAGTCACAAGACTATAAAATATAAAATAACAGCGTAAAAAGTTATATTTAAAAGAAAGTGCAGTAAACTAAATTTGACTACACACCAGAATTTCACTGTAGGGGGAATTTACAAAAACTGGAGCAGGCAGAATCTTCAGCTGTGCATAATTACAAATCAGCTCAAGAAAGAAAGAAAGAAAGAAAGATAGAAAGAAAGAAAGAAAGAAAGAAAGAAAGAAAGAAAGAAAGAAAGAAAGAAAGAAAGAAAGAAAGAAAGAAAGAAAGAAAGAAAGAAAGAAAGAAAGAAAGAAAAAGGAAGGAAGGAAGGAAGGACGGAAGGAAGGAAGGAAGGAAGGAAGGAAGGAAGGAAGGAAGGAAGGAAGGAAGGAATAAATAACTATACATTACCTTTAAATCACTATCCAATACAATTTGTAGATAAATTGTGCAGCAATTTCATGTGTTTGTTCCTCCATGAAATTGCATTTAAAGAGGGTTTTCTTATATTTGTTCTGGTTCAAGGAGAAGATTTGTATCAGTTGGATATATTCCCTCCCAAACTTCCTGCAGTGAAATGCAATAGATGATCAAAATGTCTCAGAGTTGACAAATTTGGTTATCTCATTTATCTAGTCAAATTGCACATTTTTAATTTACCAGCTTTGCATGTACTCTTTTGTTTGATCTTCTTTTACAAAATAATTTTATTGCAAACAAAAAAATTGACAAATTAGTTCAACAATGAGATGGTTACATCAAATATGGCATAAGGAAGGGCTCCCAAAAGAGGGACACAAAAAGAATGTTACATCATTTCCTAATGTAGTATGTCATACTGATTAAAGTCCTGAGACCTTGATGGGGAAAGCTCAATATTCCAGACTGTGATGGATGGTGAATTATAACCTAAACACTAAAACATATTAATTGAGGACACAAGGCAGTGCAACTAGTTGAAAGTGAATATTTATGTAAAGAAGTATATGATACACTAATAAAAGATGTGATCATTGTAACCATCCTCGCGAGAACCATGCCTGGCGGCCTGGTAGGCTGTAAGAGCTGTTATACATAAAAGGAGAACTGAAGGGAAAGTTAGAAAGTAGAAGGGGCAGAGAAAGAAGAATAGACAAGAGGAGAGGGGAAAGAAGGGGGAGGGGGGAGGGAGTCCGACGGGGTACGCAATAGAGGATCACTCAAATTGAGAGGAGCCTATTATAGAATCTGGAATGTTGAACATATGCTATTCATGGTTGCCAGACCCTGATGAGTTTGTCATGGATGTCTGAAGCACAGGCCGTCAGTTTCTCATTGATCATGATATCATTCATAAGATTCTTAACTGCAATAAAGCTAAGCTCTGGGGTTTTCCAAGCCTTCGCAATGGTCAACTTAGTTGAAGTAAAGAGATGCAAGGCCAATTGGCGCTCCGGGTGAAGCAGTTCTGAAATTTGTTTACAAAGGAGGGCCTCGTAATGGTCCCTTTTGAGGTTGGTGTGGAATATGTTGCAAAGAAGGATATAAACCCTGACCCATAGTCTACATACCTTAGGACATGCCCACCAAATATGAGCCATGATTCCTTCCTGAGGGCATCCCCTGAAGCAAAGAGGGGAATAAGATGAGATTAATCAGGACAGTCTAGCTGGTGTATTGTACCACATTATAACACTCTGTAGGCATTCTCCAATATTAGGACATTATTGGAGCTTTTTGAGAGGGCTATTATCTTGATATGCCAATCCTCTGGGTCTAACCGTCTTCCCAGATCTTTCTCCCATTGTAAATTATAGGGCCGCACCGGGGGTGTTCTAAAGTATATAATTGATGAGTAAAGTAATGATAATAATCCCAGGGAATAAGGTTGCAAAGGCTTTCGAAAAGATTTAACGTGTATGGTGTGGGTCAAGGTTTTTTGAGTTGTTTGATGAAGTGTCTGAGTTGTAGGTATCTGTAATGTTCTTGCAAAGGAATATCATGGGAAGATCTAAGGGTGAACAAGGAGTGAAGATCAACGAATACGTTATCAGTCCACCAGGAGAATTGCTTAGGATTTTCACAACTGGGGGAAATAAAGGGCAATGGGTAAGGTGAAGTAATGGCAAATGGGGAGAAATCAGGCCAGAGGAAAATTTGACGGAATCCCTCAAGCAAAGAGAGTGGGTTAAACATGGTCCTACTTTGGTCGGACGATGTATAAGGGGGAGCAAGGGCAGGGGGAAAATGGGGATAGGGTGAGAATCTACCAGGTCAATTTTGGCCCATAATGGCAGTTGGTAGGTTTCATGAAGGTGTGACAATGGGGCAATATTTGCCGTCGTATAATAAGCTTTTAAGTTAGGGACCGAAAAACGGCCATTAATCCTACGAGCGTATAAGACCTGCTTATTAATTAGAGGGCATGTGGAACCCCAGAGGAATTTCAAAAGTTTGCGCTGATGAATATGCAAGATGTGCTAGGGGATTGGGACTGGCAATATTCCAAAGAAGTATAGTAATTGTGGAAGATAAGACATATGAACTGCCGCGATCCTGCCAAACAATGATAACAGAAAATGAGACCAAGAGGAGAGCATGTCAGTCATTTTTCTAAAAAGAGGTGGGAAGTTGGTCTGATATAGTCCTTAATACTTTGGGGTGAGCCGAATTCCTAAATAGGGCAAGGAAGAAATCCATTGAAATGAAAAGGCTGTTTTCAAAGAGGCCAGTTCGGAAGGTGAGAGGTTAACTGATATTGCTTTAGACTTGGTGGGGTTAACGTGCAAGCCTAAAAGGGACGCAAAGGTGTCTAAAAGGGCTAGTAAGTTGGGCAGAAAAACTCTAGGTGATGTCAGGGTCATCAAAATATTGTTGGCAAATATGGAAATCTTAAAAGATAGCACTGTGGAGCCCCCCAACTGCCCAGACTACATAGGGAGCAGCGGCAAGATAGTTTGGGACTTGGTGCCACCCTTATTCGGAAAGGGGTACCATTTTGACAATTTTTATTTAAGCTTGCCACTTTTTAGTCCCCTGCTTGAATTTCAAATTGGCGCATGTGGCACCATGCGACCTAATCGTTGGGGCTTCCGCCAATGGCTTGTATATTCCCGTCTTAGTCGGGGGGAGAGAGCCTGCTTGAAAACTGACAAATTGCTTGCAGTGAAGTGGAGGGATACACGGAATGTTTTCTTTCTGTCCTCCCTTCATGCAGACACGACAGTCCAAATTCATATGGCAACTGGTGTTTTTGAGAAACCCCTCTGTGTCCATGACTATAACCTTAATATGGGAGAGGTGGACCTCAACGACCAGCTTTTGGCGACGTACTTAGTTGCTCGTAAGGCTAGACGCTGGTACAAAAAACTGTCTGTTTATTTATTCCAATTGGCTTTGCTGAACGCTTTTGTGCTATGCAAAGCGTCAGGGAGAACTGGATCATTCCTACAATTCCAGGTTGAGATGATCAGGGCCTATCTGTATCCAGGGGGTGCCCCTGCCCAAGTTTCCCTAGCAGATGCAATGATCCGGCTGAATGAGAGGCATTTTCCAGATGCCATCCCGAGTACCCCTACCCAAAAATACCCCTAAAAAGAGATGTGTTGTCTGTAGTAAGCACGGATTTAGGCGTGATACCCGTTATTGTTGTCTCAACTGTTTCCGTCACTACCACACACTAGTGGAGTATTAGCGTAGAGTACAGCACGGCACAGTCTAGGGCACACTAACACAGGGTCTTGAAAGATGTTCCATGGCTACCGTCATTTTGAGAGACCCTAAGCTGGAATGTTGCAGTTGAAAAAGAAGTGTAAAAAAAAGTATAAAAAAAATTACAAAAAAATATAAAATAAAAAAGCCAAAAATAGTTGTAATTTGAGTTATTTTTCTGTTCTTACTCTGCTATTCTACTTCTACTCTTTCTACTTTTACTGTACTTTGTTACTGTTTTTCATTGGTAACCATGTTTTACTTTTCAGGTACCAATGTAATCTTTTCTTTCTATTCTATTGTTAACCAGTTTGCCTTGCAGCTACACTCATCAACTGCCACACTGATTTTATATATTCTGACACAAACAGCGTTTGCGCTCAGCATATATGGAAATCTCTGATGGCAGCGCTGAAGGAGGTGATTTCACCACCACAGTTAAAAAAAAAAATTAGGTATTGTCGGGATTATTGGGGGTTGATTAAAATAATAATAGGTAAAAAGAAAAATGATTTTAAAAGCCATGTATATTTCATATTATGCATATAAGAGATTCTGAACAGGATGGCGTCCATCTTGTTTTTAAGGTGAAACAAAGTTCATATATACTTGTTAAACAAAATGTCTCTCACAGGCTTACAAAGGGTCTATGGTTTCAACAGAGATCTTTGTATTTTTTTATGTAATCGTAAATAAGATGTCTTTTGACATATTTATCAGATAAGACTCAGTCAGTCTGACGCTATGTTAAGGGGGGATATCTCAGTCTGTCTATAAGTATATAACAATGGACAATACCCCAGTATATTCTAGCAGACATTTAAAGATGAACCATATAAGTTTTTATAGAAAACATCATCATATGTAAGATGTATATTAACGATAATACATTGTATTCTTATTAATATAGAAGTGTGAACTTGATACTTATATAATATTAGATATATAATATATATATATATATATATATATATATATATATATATATAAGTATACTTTTCTATGATGTGTAAGGACTTGTGCGTCTTAAAAACAAATTACTTCATGTTAAGGCATGTGGTAGGAGTGTTTATATAAGAATTGCTTTGGACTGGTTTAGTGCTCAAGGTGTCGTAAATATTCCCAAACCTAGACTATATCTGACAGCCCTTTGGCATGGTCAAATAAGTAATTGCTTTTCACTAGCCGACAGGTCAGAGGTCATGAGATAAGAAGGATGGGTAATTGTTTCAAATTATGTTAAATACAAAATCTAATGAACGGTACGATACTGCCCTCTGGAGGCGAAATACCAGGTGCAGTCTTGAGATAATTTTAGATATTTCCATATAAAAATATTATATTGTCTTAAAAATATAATTATTGAAATGGCATTACTTGCCAAGGTGAATGATGGAGACACAGGTGGACATTTATGTATGTACTGGAAGTCTGGACAAAGTTTTACGTTGTGTTATATGATTAATCTCACATATAGAGAAATCATCATTTAATTTTATTATCCAAGTATGGGGTTAATTATCAAAAGAGGTGTGTCTATGACCTCACCAGTTTAGGTATAGAATATCCCGACCAATTGGGATAATGTTTCATCCCTCTGGGTTTTACTTATGGTAATTTTTATAGCTCTTTGTTCTTACCATATAAAAGACCAACCCAGATGAGAGAGAGGACACATTACACTACTGACAACACACCTCACACTTACACCACACACGCTATTACATTTTTCGAAAGACTCATCCAGACATACTCCCTGGTCCATCATTCATCTGAAACTTGAAGGGAATCCACCATCTTAAGAAAGGCATCCATCTTAGGACTCTGGTAACGATTTGAAGCTAGCGGCTATCTTAAGTGTGGTAATTATGCCTTGCTATGTTATTTGATTTTATTCAACAATTGTTTATTCTTTCCTTATATGTTTTATATTGCATATTTAAGGGTAATGAGATTACAATCCCAGCCGTATAAGCCATGGTATATTTTTCTCTAAAAGGCTGATTTTTGTCTTTATACATTTTTATTAATATCAGATTAAGTGCATTATTTGCAATTTTAAGTCTTCCGTTTTGCATGGCTTATTCTCATTCCTTCTGCAGTGGAATGACTTTGGGCCCTGTGATTCGCAGACCATTGTAGTCTGTTTATATAGAACATTAATTTATGGCTTATACTATACCTGGGAAGAAATGGTAATCTTGCTTTCGTTTTGCTTTCACTTTCACTTTGTTTCAGTTTCACTTTCATTATTGAGCTAAACATCACATTGCATTGATTATTTGAAGTTAGTATTTTTCTGTAGAAGTTATCTTTTTGTGTCATTTCTTGTTTGATCATATATCGTGTTTGCATGTCTTGAGAATAAATATTTTTATATATATTCCACGCTGTAGACTGTACTCACTAAGATTGGTATATGCTTTTAAAAAGAAATTAATCAATTAAAAAGAATTCACGACATTGATTCATGGCAATAGGTGAAGACTCTCCTTTTTCACAGATCTTTGCTTATTAACCATAGACACTGCTATATTCAGAGCAGTATAAATATTCTGACATAAGTACGAGCGCAAGATATTTATTATTAAATATTCTTACATATAATGGAGGCACTGCTGAGATAATTATTGATTTCTTACATATGCCAATCAAAAATATTGATCAGGTGACATAATCAATAACTTAAAAAAAAAAAAAAATTTTTTTTTGGAATTTTTTTTTTATTAATTGTGAATGTGATAGAAATGCCTTAAAAAATGTCAACAGCAGGTAATGTTCACGCTGCCAACTCTGGCAAGGTGTGAGTCCCTAGTGGTAATGCCACAACCCCAGTAGATTTGGCACAGATCATAAATGTGTGGAAACACCTCTCTGAGTCTGAAATGGTGGAATATGTAAATGCTGGTTAGAGTCATATATCAAAATCCTCAGAAAGTCGGGCCAATAAAGGGCATCTGACATGGGTAGAGGACAACCTGTATGTATGAACTCACCAATAAGCTTATCTAACACCAAAAGACATCAGGAAGTGTAATCACATACTTTTTGGTCATGGCTAATCTTACTGTATCTTTATGAGGAACTGCACCAGAAGGCTCAGCAAAAGGGAGTTTAGTAAAGTTTCAATCTCCACTCCAAATAAATGAGAGTATGAGATTAGGAACCTCCTTGAGCAGGTGAAAGTGACCTCTATTGGGACACATCAGTTAAGAGAATGTAGCGTGAAACTGCAAAATGAAGTAGAACTGTGGCAGAAGTCTTATCACAAGAAAATTATAATGAAAGTAACCATGTGAAAGAGAAATGTAAATGATTAATGCAATAATTAGGAAGTTTTGAGCAAGGAAAAATGTTTTCTAGCAAAAAGTTGCCGAGTAACCAGCAGTGGAAAATTTAAAAAAATAAATAAATAAATAAATAAAAATGTAACAGTTCATGTCATGACAGGAACTCATCAGTAAATACATAGGAGAGTTCCAATAGGTCATGGTGTCCATACAAAAGGGCAATGCTTTATTAGTCCTGCATTATTAAATATGAAATAATTATTCATAGACCCAGGTATGATTCCCAGTCTGTTGGTTATGACCCAGACAAGGGGGGGGAATCAGGCAAAGAGTCCATGTCCTACCCCGGCCATATTCCTAAAATAGGAGGGCAGAAAGTGGGCAGCCATGCATAACTAGGTATGAGTCATATCAGGTCACTGCAAAAAGACGAGCACCCCTAAAAAGATACCATGCACCTCCAGAATTTAAAAGGTTTTTAAAAGAATACTGTCCTGATTTTTGTCATGAAAAAGGTCCTTAGACATTAGTGATTACCCTGAGGCCTATGAAAACAACTTTCTGTGTTGTGCCTGCAGGATGTAATTTAAAAGTCAGCCCATACAAAAACCTAACTGCTGCTAGAGCTGTTATCTACAATTTAAAATGTATACAGTACCAAGCCCCATTGAATTTTTTTTTTTTTGCTGTACTCAAAAGTGCCTAACACCCTTCAATGAAGGAGCTGAGTACAACCACCTGGGATTTAAATTCCTGTGCTTTGAGGCATTGCCCATGCATATAATAATAACAAGTTTGGCAAAGGAGCAAGACATGCCACCTAGGCCCCAAAGGGGAACACCGGATACCTTAAGGAGGACACCGGACATCCTATTAACAAGGGGGGGACACCCACAAATAAATAGGGATTTGCCCCATTTTAGGGCTCCCCAAAATCCTCGGGAAGTTCAAGTGACATTTAGGCCCAGACCTCACGCCAGAACCAAGTAACTGGTTCTGATGGGGATCTGTCCCATCTGTCTGAACCCGAGACATAGGCAGCGCAGGAGGCGGAGCCAACAATTCAATTCTGTAAAGGTTTTCAGCTGAGTAGGTGCCAAATTGATCAGCTGATCACTTGATTCACTTTGGGCACTGCAGCCCAGAATTAAAATAAATTCCTTTTCAGGAACAAATCCAATGGCCAGCCAAAGGCCACAAAATCCTTAAATGCCCAAATGGCAGGAATCAGTAGGAATACACTGAATAGAGGCATAGAATACAGAGGTTCTAACACCATTTTATTCCCAGGTCACAGCATTGAGGATCCTGAAACCCTATCAGGGGATCTTGGTTGTTAGATACTAACTACCCTCCTATTTTTCAGTGGTCACTTCATTCCTCTGACTCAAACAGGTCGCTTAAAGCGGGCACATTTTGAAAAATCGCCAATGACTGTGATACCAAGGAGGATCAAACCCTAATGACGTAATGCAGTCAAGAGGTTAAAGGTTGTATACGGTAACCAAGAAGGAATCCTCAATGCCAGGTAGTTTTATTGCCTACAATAAATTGCATTGATGCCCCATAGGGGGAGATATCATATTTTTTTTTTTTCTCCTAAGTAGTAGGTAAAAATTATAACAAAACATTAGATCATTGTATTATTGTCCAATGTGTAGTATCCATGGCGATAAGTACATCTCCATGCTAATAAGCCCCAGAAGTCAGTCGCCCTAGGAAAGGTCGCATATATAGTCTCACCTTCCCTGGTGTCATATAAAAAGACTGATCACACGGTGGACTTAAGGAGAACTCCGAGGAAGCTTAGGGTACCTACATCGCATTGAAATGTCAATTGATAAGAATGTATATTCATACTATATGTTTCATCCAATAGGAAGAGATTAACCTTCCATGCCAGGTCGTTGAATGGTACAGACGATGATGTTTGCCAAAGACACAGCGATCGGATGGGTCATCTCTCCCTAGAGCACAGCTCAGGATGGAACCCCTCATTGAATCGGATCCCTCTACAGGAATCAAGCTGCGAGACGCCCCAGATTCTTGTTGACGGAGAGGAAGATTTGTTTCAACAGATCTTTGTGCATTTGATCCAAGGAAATCCATTGAGAGGAATCACACTACCTCCTGTTTTCAGTTGAAGGAGATGTGAGAATGGTGCATTGCACATGTGAGCAAAACCTCAGTCTAGGTGTATGACACTCTAGGCCATGCTGAAACCATTCATTATCCAACCAACATCCAAGGTTGAACGTCCAAACAGATTTCTCTGATTCCTGATTGCCAACAATGTTTTACTGCACTTTGAATGGTAGTTGCCAATGCCATGGCAGCAGTTCACTTCTGTCTCCATCAAGACTTTACAAGCTGATGTTGCAGATTTTCAGGAACATTTGCGTTTCTTTACCAGGAGATCAGAATTCAAAGAGACTAATAAGGAACAGTTTGTGACATAGCTAACACCAGCAAAGTCGCTACGAACTGACATTTTGAACTGATTTTTTTTTTCTCATTTTTTACCGCTTTACTTAAAAGTTATGAACAATTCCCAATATGAACTATTCTCTTACAAAAAGAGAACAAGATTTTTTTTTTCCCACTACTCCTTAAAAAGCTTTCTTTCCAGATAGGCCTAAGTTGCTCACTTGTCTACTGGGAAGAAAGGGGGGGGATATGTCGGGATTATTGGGGGTTGATTAAAATAATAATAGGTAAAAAGAAAAATGATTTTAAAAGCCATGTATATTTCATATTATGCATATAAGAGATTCTGAACAGGATGGCGTCCATCTTGTTTTTAAGGTGAAACAAAGTTCATATATACTTGTTAAACAAAATGTCTCTCACAGGCTTACAAAGGGTCTATGGTTTCAACAGAGATCTTTGTATTTTTTTATGTAATCGTAAATAAGATGTCTTTTGACATATTTATCAGATAAGACTCAGTCAGTCTGACGCTATGTTAAGGGGGGATATCTCAGTCTGTCTATAAGTATATAACAATGGACAATACCCCAGTATATTCTAGCAGACATTTAAAGATGAACCATATAAGTTTTTATAGAAAACATCATCATATGTAAGATGTATATTAACGATAATACATTGTATTCTTATTAATATAGAAGTGTGAACTTGATACTTCTATAATATTAGATATATAATATATATATATATATATATATATATATATATATAAGTATACTTTTCTATGATGTGTAAGGACTTGTGCGTCTTAAAAACAAATTACTTCATGTTAAGGCATGTGGTAGGAGTGTTTATATAAGAATTGCTTTGGACTGGTTTAGTGCTCAAGGTGTCGTAAATATTCCCAAACCTAGACTATATCTGACAGCCCTTTGGCATGGTCAAATAAGTAATTGCTTTTCACTAGCCGACAGGTCAGAGGTCATGAGATAAGAAGGATGGGTAATTGTTTCAAATTATGTTAAATACAAAATCTAATGAACGGTACGATACTGCCCTCTGGAGGCGAAATACCAGGTGCAGTCTTGAGATAATTTTAGATATTTCCATATAAAAATATTATATTGTCTTAAAAATATAATTATTGAAATGGCATTACTTGCCAAGGTGAATGATGGAGACACAGGTGGACATTTATGTATGTACTGGAAGTCTGGACAAAGTTTTATGTTGTGTTATATGATTAATCTCACATATAGAGAAATCATCATTTAATTTTATTATCCAAGTATGGGGTTAATTATCAAAAGAGGTGTGTCTATGACCTCACCAGTTTAGGTATAGAATATCCCGACCAATTGGGATAATGTTTCATCCCTCTGGGTTTTACTTATGGTAATTTTTATAGCTCTTTGTTCTTACCATATAAAAGACCAACCCAGATGAGAGAGAGGACACATTACACTACTGACAACACACCTCACACTTACACCACACACGCTATTACATTTTTCGAAAGACTCATCCAGACATACTCCCTGGTCCATCATTCATCTGAAACTTGAAGGGAATCCACCATCTTAAGAAAGGCATCCATCTTAGGACTCTGGTAACGATTTGAAGCTAGCGGCTATCTTAAGTGTGGTAATTATGCCTTGCTATGTTATTTGATTTTATTCAACAATTGTTTATTCTTTCCTTATATGTTTTATATTGCATATTTAAGGGTAATGAGATTACAATCCCAGCCGTATAAGCCATGGTATATTTTTCTCTAAAAGGCTGATTTTTGTCTTTATACATTTTTATTAATATCAGATTAAGTGCATTATTTGCAATTTTAAGTCTTCCGTTTTGCATGGCTTATTCTCATTCCTTCTGCAGTGGAATGACTTTGGGCCCTGTGATTCGCAGACCATTGTAGTCTGTTTATATAGAACATTAATTTATGGCTTATACTATACCTGGGAAGAAATGGTAATCTTGCTTTCGTTTTGCTTTCACTTTCACTTTGTTTCAGTTTCACTTTCATTATTGAGCTAAACATCACATTGCATTGATTATTTGAAGTTAGTATTTTTCTGTAGAAGTTATCTTTTTGTGTCATTTCTTGTTTGATCATATATCGTGTTTGCATGTCTTGAGAATAAATATTTTTATATATATTCCACGCTGTAGACTGTACTCACTAAGATTGGTATATGCTTTTAAAAAGAAATTAATCAATTAAAAAGAATTCACGACATTGATTCATGGCAATAGGTGAAGACTCTCCTTTTTCACAGATCTTTGCTTATTAACCATAGACACTGCTATATTCAGAGCAGTATAAATATTCTGACATAAGTACGAGCGCAAGATATTTATTATTAAATATTCTTACAGTATACATGAAATTTGTCATGTATACCCATCATTAGAAAGTGGGTTTGGATGTTTTTGGCGGTTAATGGTGGGTATACTACACAATTTTCTTGCAGAGATTTCTGTTAGGTTCTCTTTTTTTTTTGTGAAAAAAAAAAAAAAAAACTACGATATACAGTATGCCAAACAAGGACCAGCAATGTACTGGTACATTACTAGACTTTGAGTGGTTTTACCAGGATGATGCCTGCAGATTTAGGCATCATCTTGGTATCTTTTTTACAGCCAGCGGTCGACTTACATGTAAAAGTGATCCTAGCAGATAATTGGCCGCTAGA
Source organism: Pelophylax lessonae (assembly GCF_965119305.1). Lineage (NCBI taxonomy): Eukaryota > Metazoa > Chordata > Amphibia > Anura > Ranidae > Pelophylax > Pelophylax lessonae. The sequence goes on along the minus strand of NC_138771.1, from coordinate 102,054,256 downwards.
CTGCTTTTACAAGCAGTGGAAGGGGACTCCCCCTCCCTCCCGCCGCCGGTTTTTCTTGGGCTCTCCTGTCCCACCGGTTAACCCAAGAGTGAAGCCGGGGGTTCCATTATCTGACCATAAAGCTGATTGGAGACGAGAATGGCTCCAATCATCTCTATGGCCTAAGATACCGGAAGCTACGAGCATTTCATGACTTCTGTTTCGCCAGAAATAAACAGCACCGTTGGGAAATTGGGAAAGCATCTTATCACACCAATCTTGGTGCGGTCAGATGCTTTAAGGTCAGAGGAGAGATCTAGAGTCTAAAAGACCCCAATTTTATAAAAAAAAAAGAGTACCTGTCACTACAGATTGCTATCATAGGGGATATTTAAATTCACTGGGATAACAATAAAAATTATTTAAAAAAAAAATGAAAGGAAAAGTGTCAAAATAACATAAAAAATAAAAATAAAATCAAGCCCCCCCTGTCCCCCTGTGCTTGTGCACAAAGGCGCATGCAAGCATTGGTCTAGTGTCATATGTAAACCTCAATAGCATGTGAGGTATCGTCCCGAATGCCAGGTCGAGGGCAGTAATTCTTGCAGTAGACCTCCTCTGTAAGTCCAAAGTGGTAACCTGTAAAGGCTTTTAAAGGCTTTTAAAAAAGTACGTAGTTTGTTGCTGCTGCACGGGCGTGCGCAATTTTAAAGAATGTCATGTTTGGTATCTATGTACTCCGCATAAGATCATCTTTTAAATTTTATCAAACAATTAGGAAATATATAGTGTATTTGTGCATTAAATTAAAATAAAAATGTATTTGTTTCACAGAAATTGTGTTTGGAAAATCTGTGCGCAAATATCGTGTGACAAAAAATTTGCAACATACACCATTTTGTTCTGCAGGGCCTCTGCTTTAAAAAAATATATAATGTTTGGGGGTTCAAAGTAATTTCCTAGTACAAAAAAAAATTGTTCATGTAAACAAAAAGTCACAGAAAAGGCATGGTTTTCAACTGGTTAGAGGAGTGGGTGTGTGGCTAAGATTGAGCATAAAATGCCAGGACAGTTCAAATACCCCCCAAATTACCCCTTTTTGGAAAGTAGACACCCAAAGCTATTTTCTGAGAGGCATATTGAGTCCATGGAGTATTTTATATTTTGCCCTAAGTTTTGGGAAGGTGACAATTTTTTTTATTTTTTTTCACACGAAGTTGTCACTAAATGATAATTTGCTCACGCATGCCATGGGTATATGTGAAATGACACCCCAAAATACATTCTGCTGCTTCTCCTGAGTACAAGAATACCACATGTGTGAGACTTTTGGAAGCCTAGCTGTGTATGGGACCCCGAAAACCAATCATCACCTTCAGGTTTTCTAATGGCGTAAATTGTGCATTTTACTTCTGCACTACCTGTCACAGTTTCAGAGGCCCTGAAATATCAAGATAGCACGAAACCCCCCCAAATGACCCCATTTTGCAAAGTAGACACTCCAATCTGTTTGCTGAGAGGCATAGGGAGTCCATGGAATATTTTATATTTTGCCACAAGTTCCGGGAAAATGATTATATATATATATTTGTTGTTTTTTTACACAAAGTTGTCACCAAATAATATATTTCTCACACATGCCATGGGTATATGTGAAAAGACACCCCAAAATACATTCTTCTGCTTCTCCTGAGTACAGGGATACCCCATGTGTGAGACTTTTTGGCAGTCTAGCCGTGTACAGGACCCCGAAAAACCAATCACCGCCTTCAGGCTTTCTAAGGGCGTAAATTGTTGATTTCACTCCTCACTACCTATCACAGTTTTGAAGGCCATGAAATGCCAAGATAGCACAACCCTCCCCCTCCCCCCTATTACCACTTTTCGAAAAGTAGACACCCCAGGGTATTTGCTAAGATGCATGGTGAGTATTTTGAATCTCTCATTTATTTTGGAAATTTTCAAATTTCAAAACTTTGTGACAAAAAGTGAGATCTGCAAAACACTCAACATGCCTCTCTGCAAATAGCTTAGGGTGTCTACTTTCTGAAAAGGGGTCATTTGGGGGGGGGGGGTTGTGCTGTCTTGGCATTTCATGGCCTCCGAAAATGTGATAGGTAGTGAGGAGTGGAATCAACAATTTACGCCCTTGGAAAGGCTGAAGGTGGTGATTGGTTTTCGGGGAACTTGTGGCAAATATATAAAATATTCCATGGACTCACCATGCCTCTCAGCAAATAGCTTGCAGTGTCTACTTTGCAAAATGGGGTAATTTGGGGGGGGGTTTGTTCTATCTTGAAATTTCAGGGCCTCTGAAACTGTGACAGATAGTGCAGAAGTAAAATGCACAATTTACACCATTAGAAAACCTGAAGCTGGTGATTGGTTGTCGGGGTCCCGTACACAGCTAGGCTCCCAAAAAGTCTCACACATGTGGTATCCCTGTACTCAGGAGAAGAAGCAGAATGTATTTTGGGGTGTCATTCCACATATACCCAACCCATGTCATGTGTGAGAAATGTATCTTTTAGTGACAACTTTGTGTTAAAAAAAAAAAAATGTAAAAAAAATGTAAATTTGCCAAAACTTGTGGCAAAATATACAATATTCCATGGACTCACCATGCCTCTCAGCAAACAGCTTGGGTGTCTACTTTTCAAAATTGGGTAATTTGGGGGGGGGTTTTGTGCTATTTTGACATTTCAGGGCCTCCTAAACCGTGATAGGTAGTGAGAAAGTGCCATGAGAAATTTACGCAGTTTTGAAATTCTGGGGTCCTATACACAGCTAGGCTCCCAAAAAGTCTCACACATGTGGTATCCCTGTACTCAGGAGAAGCAGAAGAATATTTTTTGGGGTGTGATTACACATATACCCATGGCATGCGTGAGCAATATATCATTTCAATGACAACTTTGTGAAAAAAAAAAAAAACATTTTTTTTTTAGTCATTTTTCAAACCCCTGTGACAAAAAAATGTAATATTCAATGAGCTCAACATGCCTCTCAGGATATTTCTTAGGATGTCAACTTTCCAAAAAGTGGTAATTTGGGGGGGGTCGTACTGCCCTGCCATTTTAGCACTTCATGAAATGAGCTAGGCAGTCAGAAAGTAAAAGCTGCATAAATTCCAGTATTTACACCATAGTTTGTAGATGCTATAACTTTTGCGCAAACCAATAAAAATACATTTATTGAGATATTTTTTTGTCAAAGACATGAAGCTAAACACATTTTGGCCAAAATATATGACAAAAATTGAGTATATTGGATATTTTTTAAAAGACAAATTAGAAAATGTCATTTTTTCTCAAAATGTTCACTCTTTTTTTATTAATATCGCAAAAAATAAAAAGCGCAGAGGTGATCAAATACCACCAAAAGAAAGCCCTATTTGTGGAAAAAAAAGGACGTAAATTTAGTTTGGGTAGAGCATTACATGACTGCTCAATTGTCAGTTAAATTCATGCAGTGCCAAGTTAAAAAAGTGGCCTGCTCATTGAGCAGCAAATTCCTCTGGTCCAGAAGTGGTTAATGAATTGCATAAATGGATTGCATAGATTGAGCATATACATAATATTGTCAAAAGTATTGGGACACCTGCCTTTACACGCACATGAACTTTAATGGTATTCAATGATGAGTTTGCCCACCCTTTGCAGCTTTAACAGCTTCAACTCATCTTGGAAGACTGTCCACCAGGTTTACTAGTGTGTATTTGGGAATGTTTGACCATTCTTCCAGAAGCGCATTTGTGAGGTCAGGCACTGATGTGGACGAGAAGGTCTAGCTTGCAGTCTGCTCTAAATTATTCCAAAGGTGTTCTATTGGGTTCGAGGTCAGTACTCTGTGCAGGCCAGTCAAGTTCTCCCACTCCAAACTCGCTCATCCATGTCTTTATGGACCTTGCTTTGTGCACTGGTCAAAATCATTTGGTGAAGGGGGGATTATGGTGTGGGGTTGGGCTTGGCCCCTTAGTTTCAGTGAAAGGAATTCTTAAGGTGACAGCATACAAAGACATTTTGGACAATTTTAATTCTCCCAGCTTTGTGGGAACAGTTTGGGGTTGGCCCCTTCCTGTTCCTACATGACTGTGCACCAGAGCACAAAATAAGGTCTATAAAGACATTAAAGACATGGATGAGAGAGTTTGAGGTGGAGGAACTTGACTGGCCTGCACAGAACACCTTTGGGATGAATTAGAGCAGAGACTGCAAGCCAGGCCTTCTCTCCAACATCAGTGCCTGACCTCACAAATGTGCTCCTGGATGGATAGTCAAACATTCCCATAGACACACTCTTGAACCTTGTGGACAGCCTTCCCAGAAGAGTTGAAGCTGGTATAGCTTCAAAGGGTGGGCCAAGTCAATATTGAACCCTACGGACTAAGACTGGGATACCATTAACCACTTCCCACTTTCCGCCCGCTATATAGCAAAATGATGGAAGTGGTTGCTCTATTCTGACTGGCCGTCATATGACGTCCAGCAGGATAGACCATGCACAGCGGTGATCGGTGGTGTGGTGTGTCACTCTGACTCACTGCATCTCCAATCTCGGTAAAGCGCCTAATAATGTAGGCTCTTTACCATGTGACCAGCTGTGTCCAATCACAGTTGGTCACATAGTAAATAGGAAAAGCCGTTGATCAGTTTTCCTCAGTTTATGCCTGACAGGCATGAGTAGAGGAGAGCCGATCGGCGACTCTCCTGACAGGGGGGGCCTGTGCTGGTAATCAGAGCATTGGTTACCAGTGCAGACCCTTGGGGGGGAGTGCCACTAGAGCCACCAGGGATTGCCCACCAGGGATGCCCACCCATGACCACCAGGGATGCCCACCCATGGCCACCAGGGATGCCAATCAGGGTTAAGGGACCCTTTCGGTGCCCTCCTCATCAGAGCTGCTCATGATTGCCATCTATCAGTGCCGCCCACCAGTGCCCATTATTGCCTATCAGTGCCGCCTATCAGTGCCCATCAGTGCCACCTATCAGTGCCCACCAATGCTGCATATCAGTGCTACCTATCAGTGCCGCATATCAGTGTTGCCTAGCAGTGCCCATCAGTGCTGCATATTAGTGCCACCCCATCAGTGCCTCCTCATCGGTACCTGTCATTGTGGACTCATCAGTCCTCATCAATGCAGGAAAAAACGTATCTATTTACAAAATTATATAACAAACAAAAAAGCGTTTTTTTTTTTTTCAAACTTTTCCGTCTTTTTTTATTTGTGTAGCAAAAAAGAAAAAACCTTGCGGTGATCAAATACCACCAAAAGAAAGCTCTCTTTGTGGGGAAAAAAATGACATAAAAAATTGGTCTGGGCAGGAAGGGGGTAAAAGTGCCCTGTATTGAATTGGTTAAAGTTCATGTGCGTGTAAAGGCAGGTGTCCCAATACTTTTGACAAAATAGTGTATATACCTATATTTTATAGTAACCTAAACACTTCTAATCCACCTTAAAAATTACACCAATTTGCTTTATTCTTTTAAAAGAAACCATTTATAGCCATAATAATCAGTGTTTTAAAACTCTTTCAATATATGTATACAATATTAGGAGCTTACTTTTTAATATGATATAATGTTTTATTGTTGTGGGTTTGATGTTACAGCTTTAATACAAAAAAATAAAAAAATAAAAATTATATATATATATATGTTACAGAAATGAACAATTTGGTCTTGTCAGTTAAAAATGAAATATTTCACTTACCATAGGCAAGATATAGTTCCTCCAAATTCTAATTCCAAACACTGAGTTGTTTAATCTTGTACAGACTGTGTGCAAAACCAAAATGTGCTTTATGCTTCAGCTCAGTTGAGATTTGTGAATGGAGTGTTTGTGGTTACCTTAGCAACTGCAAGCAGCAATCAATGTATCTGAGTCATCAGTGAACCTAAACATACCTGTACAAGGAGTGTCTCTGGCTCATTCAATTTGAAGTATCATAAGCCTGCAAACTTCTGATACACAAGTAACATGATATCATCTAAAATGTTTATTAATACATTTTATGCAAGTGAACAATGGCTGAACAATACCATGCATTCATTTCCACCGAGTGGTATTAAAGAAAGGTGGAAAAATTGATCAATAATTTCAGTATGGAAAGTAAAAACCATGTGTTGGAATTTTCTGATCACTTTCAACCAACCAAATTACCGCAGCTCTGTATTCATGCATACATTATTTATTTATTTATTTTTAATGGAAGAAGTTTAAGTACATATATTTGACCAGGTATCAGCAGTTCCTTTACAGCAGAGCTCAGACTGGGGGAAGGAGAAGCAGCACAAGAGGATAATTAGATGTGCCGCAGTGCAGAAATGATGCCGATAGGAGGAGACAGTCAAATGAAAGAGGGAGGAACTCATTAGTCTTCTGCTTCTTCCTTCATTATTCAGTCACATGAAATGGCCATACCTGAATAAAAAGTTTCATGTGAACATTTCTTCTGGCTGTTATTTGACGCAAAATTGCAATGTGTATAACCGACATAACAGGGAGGATAACTTTAATATGATAAGGAAAAACAATGTGCAAATTATTTTAAAATAATGAACTCGAAAAGTGAAGGTTTTCTATATATTAGGGAACATCTAGGTGATTGTAAGAATTCTCACCACTGAAACATTGGAGGTTGATATACTAAAACTGGAGAGTGAAAAATCTGGTGCAGCTCTGCATAGTAGCCAATCAGCTTCTAACTTCAGCTTGTTCAATTAGGCCCCATTCTCACTTGATAAGGAAAACAATGTGCAAATTATTTTAACCACTTTACCACCGGAGCATTTTGCTGTCTTACGTCTGGGCCACTTTTTGCGATTCGGCGCTGTGCGAATTTAACTGACAATTGCGCGGTCGTGCGACGCCGTACCCAAACGAAATTTATGTCCTTTTTTTCTCACAAATAGAGCTTTTGTTTTTGGTGGTATTTGATCACCTGTGCGATTTTTACTTTTTGTGCTATAAACAAAAAAAGAGCGTTTATTTTGAAAAAAATAACAATATTTTTAACATTTTGTATATGAAATTCCTCCCAAAAAATATGTAAAAATCAAATTTTTTTAAAATTTTTGGCCAATTTGTTTTCTGCTACCTATGTTTGGTAAAAAAAATCACAATAAGCGTATTTTGATTGGTTTGCGCAAAAGTTATTGCGTTTACTAACTAAGGGAAAGATTTCTGTCATTTTTGGTGTTTTTTTTTTAACGAGTAATGGCGGCGATCTGCGTTTTTTTTTGCGGTACTGCGACATTGCGGCGGACAGATCGGACCCTTGACTGACATTTTTGACACTTTTGGGGGTGACATTACTGCAGTAATCAGTGCTATATATATGCACTGTTACTGTAAAAATGACACTGGCAGGGAAGGGGTTAATTTTATTGGAGAGGGAGGGGTTAATGTATGCCTGGTGCTTACTAACGTGTGTGGGGGGAGGTGACTGAGTGACACAAGGACAGATCGGATGTCCAGCTATGCTGACCACTCCGATCTGTCACTCCCTGTCACTTAGGAGATTCGCCCGCTCTGTTTACACAGGCTGGCGGATCTCCAAACTGGATTCCCCGACGATCAGCTGGCCCGACTCCTGCTGTGAATGAAAACAGTGGGAGCGCGCCTATAGGGGGAGGAGTCCAGCGACGCAGGTCTACGTCGCTGGACGATAACGAGCCACTGTGCCGCAGTAGCAGCACAGTGGCTAGAGGTAAAGTGGTTAAAATAATGAACTCAAAAAGGTGAAGGTTTTCTATATATTAGGGAACATCCAGTAATGTTAACCACTTGCCGACCAGTCACGTTGACTGTACTGCGGCAAAGTGGCTCGTTATCGTCTGGCGACGTAGACCTACGTCACCAGACATTCCCCTCTCCGGTGGCTCGTCCCCGCTGTATTTAGTTACAGCAGGAGTCGGGCCAGGGGAGGAGCGGCGGTGATCACCGCCGCTCTTCCCCGATCGTCGGGGATCTAGTGTGGAAATCCACCCGCTTGTGTAAACAAAGCGGGCGGATCTCCTAAGTGACAGGCAGGGTCAGATTGCAGGGTTCAGCATAGCGATCTGTCCCTGTGTCACTCAGTCACCTCCCCCCACACACGCCAGTAAGCACCAGGAATACATTAACCCCTTGATCACCAATAAAAATTAACCCCTTCCCTGCCAGTGTCATTTTTACAGTAACAGTGCATATGTATAGCACTGATTACTGTAGTAATGTCACTAGTACCCCCAAAAGTGACAAAAATGTCAGTCAAGGGTCCGATCTGTCCGCCGCAATGTCGCAGTACCGCAAACAAAATTGCAGATCGCTGCCATTACTCGTTAAAAAAAAAACACCAAAAATGACAGAAATCTTTCCCTTTAGTTAGTAAACGCAATAACTTTTGCGCAAACCAATCGAAATACGCTTATTGCGATTTTTTTTTACCAAAAATATGTAGCAGAAAACAAATTGGCCTAAAATGATAAAAAATTTTGATCTTTACTTTTTTTTGGGGGGGAATTTCATATAAAAAAATTTGAAAAATATTGTTATTTTTTCAAAATTGTCACTCTTTTTTTGTTTATAGCACAAAAAGTAAAAATCACACAGGTGATCAAATACCACCAAAAGAAAGCTCTGATTGTGGGGGAAAAAAGGACATAAACTTAATTTGGGTACAGCGTTGCATGACCGCGCAATTGTCCATTAAAGTAACGCAGTGCCGAATCGCAAAATATGGCCTGGTCAGGAATGGGGTAAAACCTTCCGGTCATAAAGCGGTTAAAAATACGCTCATTGAGAATTTTTTTGTCAAAGACATGTAGCTAAATACATTTTGGCCTAAATATATGACAAAAATTGAATATATTGGATATTTTGTAACTGTCAAATTAGAAAAATATTGTTATTTTCTCAAAATTGTCGCATTTTTTAATTAATATCACAAAAAATGAAAATCGCACAGGTGATCAAATACCACCAAAAGAAAGCTCCGTTTGTGGGGAAAAAAAGGACATCAATTTTGTTTGGGTACGGCGTTGCATGACCGCACAATAAGGTAAATTTAGGAATTCTCACCACTGAGACATTTGGGTTGTTTTACTAAAACTGGAGAGTGCAAAGTCTGGTGCAGCTGTGCAGGGTAGTCAATCAGCTTCTAACTTTATTTTGTTCAATTAGACCCCATTTCACTTGTATGCAGGGCTGGCCCAAGACATTGTGCTGCCTGGGTCCAATAATGAAAGGCTGCCCACGGCAGCACACACACCTGAGCTCTTCATGTGTGCTCGGGTGTTTAACAGCCGGTGTTAGACTTTGTGCGAGCACCCTTGGGTTCGGCAACTATGAGTATGCATCTTGAGGGCAGCAGGGTGGCCTTTTTACAGGGCAGCGGAGCAGCTGCCCCTGGATGACACACAAAACTGCAGGAAAATACATTTTGGGTGTCAATTTGCTGCCCCTCTCAAAGTGCCGTTTGGGTTCAATGGACCCAGCGGGACCCATGGTAGGGCCGGCCCTGCTTGTATGACTCCAAAGTTGTGCAGTCTTTGGAGTGCAACTTTGGCGCAACTTTGAATGGGTGCGACTTGTATACGACTTTCGCTTTGATCAGTGACAATGGACAACTGTTGCACACAAGTTGCATTGTATAACATTCAGCTACAACTTTCATGCAACTTCTGAGGGTTAACATTGAAGTCTAAAGCGCTCAATTTGCATGAAAGTCAGACCAAAGTAGTGCATGAACTACTTAGAAGTTGCTGCAACTTTAAAGTCACGCATATATGAATGGTTATCATTGAAAAATATAGGTAACGACTTTTCATGCAACTTTGATGTCCAAAGTTGCATGACAAGGTGCAAAAGTGTGAATGGAGCCTAAAGCTTTGACAAAAAAAAAAAACAGGAAGCTTACTGATTTCTAGGCACAGCTGCACCAGATTTTGCACTCTCCAGTTTTAGGCCCCATTCACACTTGGAGTGCAATTTTAATGAAACTTTGGATGGGTGCAACTTGGATGCAACTTTGGCTTTTACCAATGATAACGGACAACTATCGCATGTATAATATTCAGGTTTGAATTTCATGCGACTTTTGAGGGTTTACATTGCAGTCTATGGCTCTCAAGTCACATGAAAGTTGAACCAAAGTAGAGCAGGATCCTTTTTAACCAGTAGTTGGAAAGGGTATGGGATACAAGACTTTCAAGGTGCTTAATACAGATAATACACATAATAACACAAATTATTTTAATAAAAATATAAACATTTAATTATCAAAAATATATAACAACATTCTGTATAACCATGTAATACCCAGTTTTCAATATGTGGAAGTGATAGACTTCACTGCGCTTTTGTTTCCAACCAGTTTCGCCGTTTCGGCTTCTTCAGGGAAACCCGTGAAGAATTTTACTACTGGATGAACAAAGATACAATGAAAATCAAATATAATGCTGTCAAGCAAGCTTTTACAATATATAATATTTACATTAGTGCAGTGCATAAAAATTTAAAATACAAAAGCTATGCCAATGAACCATGCAAAGGTTCCTGCAGTAGCTCCATACCTGTTGGTTATACGGGGTACTGAAGCTAAAAAATCAGAATAGTGGTAGAGGTGAGTCTGTCCCCCAGGGCCACGCACATCAGTGGTCTTGGGGAAACATCCACAAACCAGTTCTCCCGCAGAGGGGGTAAAAGGCCAACAATCTAAAACTTAGACCTGTGTTAGCAACAACCCATCAAGTGAATCCTGAAGACATTTTTAGAAAAAATAATAAATAGGAAGAATGTTGGTATATGGCGCTACCTGATAAAGGGGATTTTGAGTTGAAAAGCCAAATGGTATTAGGTGCAAAAAACTTAAACCTATATATCCAACATAATTTCAATTGGTTCTCCAACTGTCAATACTATTGTTATCAAACGAGTATTGTGAGAGGATAATGATAACTGATTATATTTTATTTTATAAAGTGCACCTGCTAAGTGGATTGCTGATTGGGCATATGCCGATGCCCTTACCAAGTGCTCAGTGCAAGTGTAGCCAGAGGCTGTAAAAAATTGTGATAAATAAATAGTGCCCAATAGGTGGTAAAAACTTTATTTATAAGGTGCTTATAGTGTTTTTGGTGATAACCCTCCTCAGAGGGAGTACCGATGTTGAGACGAGAGTGCTATTTTATTGTTGTCCTCAATAGGGTGTTGAAATAGTAGTGCTCTCATACAGGAAAATATATATCTGAATAAAACATAAAAGATGAATGAAATAAGATAAATGGGGAGTTCCCTCCCACTGGTGTGTACCAAATAGTGCAAGTGGATCAGTCCAGTATTAGCTTTTAAGCAATAATGGTGCGGGTGACCTGTGTGCCTATACCCGTGGCCACCCACTAGGTATTGCACTTACCCCTCCATAATCCCTTGCACCAGGGTTTTTAGTTCTAATGTTAGATAGTTCCAGTGGATCCTGGGCGCCCTGAATGTCTGAAGTTGAGTAGGCTAAGATATGTCTCCAAGATTGCCTTGTGATCTAATAGCTCAAACGACAGACAAAAAGGTGCTCCATGGTGTAGTATGTAATTATATTGAAAAACTAGTGCAGATAAACTCACAGTAAGGATGGTCACTGTTAGCGGGAGACACCGTGGTGCTTCCGCGTTCCACAGAATCGGCTCCCTTAACCCAGAAGTGACGTTGAGGCTCAGAAACTCCTCCCTACACGTTTCGTCATACAGACGTCATCTGGAGCGTCTGTATGTATTGATTACTTATTTGTCCAAAAACAAATAAGGCCCAGGGAGCCTGCAACCTTCACTAGAGGGCACTCAAAAAGCTGCTTAGTTGAATATGATCACTTTGATAAGTGCTCAAAATCGCTGCAGCGCTCAGAAAACACTGCAACATTAGTGATCCATTGGTCAATCCATATCTATATAGAAAAGGGAAAGGCAAGTGATCAAAGACTTATTTCCAGATCAGGTATCACAAAAGTAAAAACCACCCTTTCTGAGGGTCCACTCAGAAACTGTACATATGAATACCTGCGGTCACTGTGTGGTGAGGTATGCTCCCTTGAATTCCAGTAAAGAAGCCAGATGTAGGTGGACCTCTTTATGCCCCCTCCACCCCGCTGGCATCAGATGTCAAATCGGGATGCGGACAAAAAGCAGGGGATTGTGCATGCGCAGTGTGAGACCTGTCCGCTCTGTGCAACACCCTAAACCTAAGGCCTCTCCTATGGGGGTGTGGTCATGGATGATCTTTGAACACCAAAACGACCTCCTTAAAAAAGAAATCGAAAGAGCACAAAAAACACTGCGGGCGACTAAACATTCTAAGTTCCAGAGGGACCTCGGTGACTGGGCGACAGGGGAAATATTTGACCTGACAGCCCAAAATAGGAGAGGTAGATCGAAGAGAAGGGGTAGAGGCTCAAGGAGCCGATCCTGGAACGAATCCACCATCTCAGGAAGTGAAGAGGAGGATCGCTCGGTATATTTTTTAGAGGAGGAACAGCCAGAGGAGAACCCTCCTCCGGCCCCCCCAAAAGGTATTCTGAAGAAAGCACAAAGAGGGAGGGGAGGAGGAAAAGGAAGAGGAGGGGGAGGAGAAAGAGAAAGGATTGTCACGAGACAACAAAAGGATCGGGCCAAAAGCCGACGATAAATAGTGACAACACAGAGAATAATTTATCTAGCATAATAATCCCACCCCCCCCAGCCCAGAACATCAGGGAGACTACTGTGAGTGAAGGTGATCAAAAGGTGATTAACCTTTCCCAATTTCCATTAGAGACCAGACATATTAAACTTTTAAGAAGAGGCCTATCTTTCTCACCAAGTGAGAAAATGGACCACTTCGAGGTTTATAAAGATGTCTGCCTATACCTAAGGAAAGTATACTACAAATTGCTTTACTCTGTTGAGGGAAGCAAGAGTGAAAGTAACCATATCACTGACCCAGCGGATCTAGAAGCCCTTGAGATACTGAACTCCCTATTAGAAGAATCTGAACCAGGGGAGGAACCACCCCAAGAAAACCTACCAGGCCTACGCAAAGCAAACATCACCATTCGCTCCACATCCATGCCCAAGTTCAGTAGCGATAAGTGGCTGGGAATTTTTCTCTCCTTGGTAGAGGAGGACCTCAAAAAGGTCCGATGGGATTGGTCACCCCCAGATAATATCTCTAAGGAAGAAAGGAGGGCCCTCTACGAACTGAAACATGCCACCAATCTAGTAATCAAGAAGAGCGATAAAGGTGGGAATGTTGTACTACTATCCGAGGAGATGTATGAGAGTGAGATAAGGAGATTACTCTCTGACACACAAACCTACAAGAAAACACCACAAGATCCTTTCCCAAGTATAGTAAAGAGACTTAATGAAAAACTTGATTTCACCAAGGAGGCAAATTTGATTACGAGTAAAGAAAAAACTTTCCTGAAGATTTTAGATTACAGCATTCCCACCTTCTACGCCATTCCCAAGATCCACAAAAACCCACTACGACCACCAGGGAGGCCCATAGTGTCAGCTATTGGAGGCCCACTCGAGAGGATAGGGAAATATTTAGATTCCCTAATTAAGGAGCTGGTATGGGATTTGCCATCCTATGTAAAAGACACTGGTGATGTCTTGAATAAAATCAAGGACCTATATTTTGAAGAGGTATTACTAATAGGGATCGACGTTGAATCACTTTATACGTCGATCCCCAACGAGTGGGGGATTCTTGCGGTATACCACTTTCTGGAAAAAAACTTTCCCCTCAATGGAGCACAAAATGAGTTCCTCTTGGAAATTCTGGAATTCGCGCTTGGAAATAACCATTTCCAATTCCTAGGCCACTTCTACCAGCAGGTCAGGGGCACAGCCATGGGAGCACCATGGGCACCCTCCTACGCTTGCCTCCATTTAGGCATGTGGGAGGAAGAGATAGTCAGGACCTCATCTATGTACCACAGCCATGCCTTAACGTGGCTGAGGTATATAGATGACGTCCTGATGGTCTGGAAAGGCACAGAATTGCACCTTGAAGAGTTTATGGGTGAGCTAAACACCAATAATCGCAACATCCGCCTGACATATACAGTAGATAAAAAGCAGATCTCATTCCTTGATCTCAACATCCGCCTGCATGAGGGCAGATTGCTGACATCTACATTCAGGAAAACTACTGCAGCAAATACCCTACTAATGGCTGATAGTTCTCACCCCGAGCCTCTGAAAAGAGGTATACCGGTGGGACAATTCATTAGACTCAAGAGGAATTGCTCTGAACATGGTGACTACTTAGCGGAATCCCGTGAATTATACAACAGGTTCAGGGAACGTGGGTATTCCCACAGGACTCTTCGGAGGGCCAAAAGAAAGGCGGGTCTAAAAACTAGGGAACAACTCCTAAAACCCAAGGACACCAACATGACTGATCAGAACCCGGCAACACAGCCTCGACTGATCACGAGATTCGGTAGCCAATGGCAAGAGGTCCGGACAGTGCTGGAGAGACACTGGCATGTCCTACAAAAAACCGATAGGTTGAAAGATATAGTAGGCCCTAGACCATCATTAGTTGCAAGAAGGGCAAAAAACCTAGGGGACCATCTTATGCACTCTGAGTTTACCAAAGACAATACTCAGAGAAGCTGGCTCACTGATCTCCCCAAAATGAAGGGCATGTTCCCGTGTGGACACTGCCATATCTGCCGCTTTGTCGAGAAAACGGATGTTTTCACGGATGCATTTGGTTCTAAGGAGTACAACATCACCTCCTTTATAAATTGCAGTACCTCACGAGTACTGTATCAAATCATATGCCCCTGCAAGAAAATATACGTTGGGAAGACCAAAAGAACCCTTAGGATAAGAATAGGCGAACATCTAAAGAGCATTAGGCTCGAGGAGGAAACCCCCATTGCCCAGCATTTTCTTGAAACACATGGAGGTGATGCAAGAGGGCTCAAGGTGAAAGGGTTCTGGACCCTTAACATCTCGGCACGTAGGGGTGACTTCGATAGAATACTCCTACATGAAGAGAAAGCCTGGATCTTTAGGCTAGGCACCCTAACACCGTCTGGACTGAACAATGAGCTCAGTCTTAAGGTATTCCTAGATCCTTAGTGTACCCATTTCATGGAGTAATCAGATGGTTAAGCCACTAGGACCTCATCAAACTTTAAGAGGAGGAACACTGGCCCAGCTTGCTACAAAACTACTTCCATCCCCAACCTGATACTTCAGTTAGCCCCTGGGTATCCTCTAACAATTCCTTCCTCTATGGTGTTGAAAGAATATAGGGAATTTCGCAAAATAATAAATTTCCTTAATAATATATATATTTTTTACAAAAACAGAGACTCGATCCACCGATCCTCCATGCTAATGTCAAGCATTTGATCTCCTCTGGGGGGACAGCACTTTATCAGCTTATCAATGACGGCATACGTAGTACATAAATAGCTATGTTACCATCTTTGTAAATTGACAAGCCACAAAGTCAGATACTTCGGTTAGCCCCTAATTATCCTCTAACAATTCCTTCCTCTATGGTATATTTTCCTCAGGCTGCTTTCCATGTATGTATAAGTACCTCCCACAAAGAATATAGGGAATTTCGCAAAATAATAAATTTCCTTAATAATAAATATATATATTCTTTACAAAAACAGAGACTCGATCCACCGATCCTCCATGCTAATGTCAAGCATTTGATCTCCTCTGGGGGACTGCACTTTATTAGCTTATCAATGACGGCATACGTAGTACATAAATAGCTATGTTACCATCTTTGTAAATTGACAAGCCACAAAGTCAGATACTTCGGTTAGCCCCTTTATATCCTCTAACAATTCCTTCCTCTATGGTATATTTTCCTCAGGCTGTTTTCCATGTATGTATAAGTACCTCCCACAAAGAATATAGGGAATTTCGCGAAATAATAAATTTCCTTAATAATATATATATATTTTACAAAAACAGAGACTCGATCCACCGATCCTCCATGCTAATGTCAAGCATTTGATCTCCTCTGGGGGACTGCACTTTATCAGCTTATCAATGACGGCATACGTAGTACATAAATAGCTATGTTACTATGTTATGAATACTCTTATCAAGATCTGTACATATGTTTTTATATGTTCGTTTTGTTTTTAAATATTCTCTGCCACTGAGCACTTACAAATGTGATATCATTGTCTGACCACAAGATGGCGATAGTCTGCATTATGGGACAGCTGAAATCAATTGCCAAAAAAATCAGGACTTCTATTTATTCTGCCCAAAGAGACTACACCATTTTAAGTTCTGAAGAAGCGTGCGCAGGGCACGCGAAACTAGTCAACTGGTCGACGCCAGCACCTGACAGGCACAGTAGGAAGCTTACCTACCTTCTAGAGGACCAGCACGGCCAGCACGGCACACCCACGTGGGACGCCAGAAGCAAGCAGCGCCGCAGGAGCGGCGGCATCTCACTGCCTGATACAGAGCATCGGAGTGAGAGAGCTTCCCGGCTGCACTCCCGGAGGTCTGAGCACCGGCCAGGGTGAGCATCCCACTGCAAGGGACAAGAGGAGACACACCATCCACTGTGAGTAGATGACTGATCAGAGGTACTGGACTTCTTCATCCCACATTTGAGTCAATCAGAGAGGTAAGGTGAGCGATACGATCCCCACACACAGACACTGTATGTTACTTATCCTTGATGGACTGACCCAGGATTATGGATGGATCACCGCTATTAAACCCTTTTTCCTCTGACTAGGTGGGCCCCATCCCTGATCAGTATCACTACACACACTTTAGGACAGGTATATCCTGTATCCCTATCTTTGCTGTGGTAATACCTCCCCAGTTCCGGATTGGCCTGCTCCCTCCGTGCACCACAGGCTGAGACTGAAGTCCCATTAATACTTCATTGCCCCCGCCAACTGTAGATCCAGCAAGATTTTGTCCGTGTCCCATACCTACCGGGTGATACATACACCACCCCCATCACATGATTGGACTCTCTGTCCCTATGATTATGGAAGTGCCGAACAGTCCCTGAGATCTCCACAGGGAATCAGCAACTGTTTACATGTTGGGTGGCCACCCTTTTTATGTGTATATTTAGATTTGTGATATACCATATACTTCCTCAATCTTAGATTGGTTGCAATTATGTGCATTCTATATCACCCGAACATGGACAGTCCTTGCTTACCTTAAGCAGGTCCGTTTGCCCTCTGCCGGTCATTACCATACTCACCATTGAGCTTTTCCAAGGTACACACCATTTTTACTTAATTTGAATACAGAGCAGTAGACACCTCTACACGCAGGGTTGAGCGAATTGGTGACTCAAATGATTTTATCATACGTCACCCGCTCCCCATATAAGCTCCTAAAACAGAACCCCAGTAGGTGCCACAGGTGCCAGGCAAGGTTGATGCATTTGCATTTCATGCACAACCGACACCGACCGGAGGGGTCGGCCATCAGCTACTGAGTCTCAATCTGTAACTAGGTAGTTTTTTATTTTTTGTATCTATCCTATTGATTTCCATATTTTTTGTATGTACTGCACCCAAATTTAATAAAGGTTATATTTTGTTTTTGCACAAACCAATCCCTGTGAGCTCTTCTTTAGCAACCTTCCAGAGAGGGTACCTTCCCTCTCTCTATCTCTGTGTTTTTGGTTCAACACCCACCCGTCCCCTAGATGACAGAGGGACAGGTTAAAGAGGAGGGAATATCCACTGGGGTGGAGTGTGCACTCGGTGCACATGAGCACCTGGGAAAACGGGGGGTCCCGCCTCCACACACGCCATACCCCCAGAACAATGGCGCAATGGTCACCACCACCGGGGCGCAAGCCAGTCACAAACTGGCTAAAGAAAAAGTACGGATGTGCAGCACCCAAAGCGACTTTAGTGTCCAAAGTCGCATGACAAGTCGCACAAAGGTGAATGGAGCTTTAGTAAATCAACCCTATTGTATTCTAACAATGGGGCTCTCTGCTTTCAGAAAACACATCGATCAGAGGCTGCAGCCAGCTGATTGAGGAAAATTCTCCAACAAACCTATTTGACAAAGTCGATCTAATGATTGACACCTGTTGAACAGGTATGGCTACACATGGATCAAACTTCTGTCCCTGATGCACTGGCTGAATTTCAATTCATCTATGACCAGCTTTGGATGTAAGTAGAATCATTTGTGTAGAAAGATTGAAATTGGCTGAGGAAAAGTCAAGATCTACTAACAAAGTGAAGTCGTTGAAGACAGTTTATTGTCAAAAATCGTATACAATGGCAAGACAAAGCGGAGCAAGACGACACAGCATGGTCTTAGTACATTAACAAGGACATTTACAGGCATACAATTCAAGGAAGACAAGTGTTTCCAGAAAAAGAAAAAAATAGGCAACGCTGAGAATTAAAAATGCAGTGGTCGGCCAAGGAATCTTAGTGAAGCAGATAAAGATCCTTCATGTTGACTTCCCTGATGTTCAGTGGCACTATCACCTCAGACTTGGAAGAATCCA
This sequence comes from Pelophylax lessonae, assembly GCF_965119305.1. Lineage (NCBI taxonomy): Eukaryota > Metazoa > Chordata > Amphibia > Anura > Ranidae > Pelophylax > Pelophylax lessonae. The sequence goes on along the minus strand of NC_138771.1, from coordinate 102,035,751 downwards.
GTGGGATCATGGTATGTCCAGAAGTCTGGACAAAAGTGATGTTTATGGAAGACTTGCAGCTAAAAAGTCATACTTATGACATGGAAATAAGTCCAGGTCTTTCATCTATGAATGAAAACACAAGAATTAGTGTGCAGGAAAATGACAGCAAGCGCTTTGGACTGACAAATCTAAATATGAAATTTATAGTGTATATATTTTTTTATACTTGTAGCCTTGCCCCCTGGGGAGTGGCTAAGTGTAGATACCGCCTCCTCACTTCGGTTGCCCTGAACATTGTCCAACCCACTTGACACTATAGGTTCTGTCATTGTAAATGATTGAAAACTACACAAATTGGCAATAAAGAATTAGGTTTACTAATCTTTAGCTTGAGTTTAGAAAAAAATGCACAAACAGTACCAATAGAACAATTAATGCAAGAACATTAATGACAAAGTGGATCCTGAATCCCCAACCTATAACTAAATAGGGTTCAGCACTCAGGATCAAAGAACAATCCTAACATATATATATATGGATATATATACTGACGGTTTAAATGCTTTGTAATCCTGTCAATATACTATTTCTCAAGTGTAATGCGAGAGTGACCACAAATCAATATTTGACAGTGTTTAAAGAATACCTCTACCCTTAATAACTTCTTAACAGTTCTAATGTGTCTGCACCAAGCTAACTATCAGAGTGAACTCTGTATACTGTCGGGGGCCCCCTTTGCACTAGATTGCAAGAGTCTCCTGGATGAGTGAGGCCTCACTAGTCTTCGCCGGCAAGGGTGTCCTCAGCCAATCTAAAGAAAGTATTTGTAGTCCACAGTAAAGGTGATTGATTAACTGTAATCCCCACGGTAATAATCAGTAATTGTAATCCAAACAGGAAAAGGAGAAAATAGGTTCTGGTACTCCACAGTTGGCAGTCAATCTAGCACTGGGAGGGAGGGGCAAGGCCTTCTGATCCGCCACGCACTATGCGGAACTACAGTGTCCTGTGGCGACCGTTAGAATTAATATGGCCTTATGCTAAAACAGCTCTGCAGTCCTGCCCTGGCTCAGTTTAGAAGCATAGCAGATACTTTAAACTGAATTGCTCTAACCCAACGTGACAAACTCTGTTACACAGTCCACTCCAGCAGTGTCCCGCTCTCCTTAGCGACACTCACGGCCTCTCAGGGCATCCTTCCCCTCAGCCACCCTACCGAAATCCTTCCTCACACCGATCACTCAGACTCCGGTGTCCTCCGCAAGGCCTTCAGCCTACTCTTCTGCACTCCACAGCAGCTCTATCCCTCCTCACAGCGCCCTGTCCCCGAGGCAAGAGAGTGAGAGTTGGTCCCGCCCCCCTTTATAAAGACACTCCCAGCAGGCTCCGCGAGTCACATTGCTCCCTGGGAGAAGAGTCCAATCACATAAGCAGTCTATGGTCCTTGCTCCTCACAGAACTATATCTCCCATAATTCAAAAGTCCATCCTTGGTAAAACTTTAATGACAGAACAACAGTCTGAACAACTCTAGCCTTGCGACCAGGCTACATACTTCAACTTTTTATTGAAAAATGTTGATGTTTACAAGAGTCAAAACCATACAAATTACAGTAGAACTTATGTAACGAGTACAACCTGAGGTTGAAAGAGTGCTAAAGAAGTAATTCCATATCATCTATGTAATATATGCTGAAATCATTCAGGGTATTTAACGATAGCCGTCCCATGTATCAGTAGGCTCGATTGTGAGCGTGTACAACACATAGGTCAGATTGGTTGCCATATGTAAATTAGAGCACAAGTTTAGTCTATACATAAAGACAGGAACCACCAAAGGATGGAATCTTGAATTTAAATGTAGTGATAGCTATAGCAAAATATCCAAGGATCGTCGGGGGCTTAGTGCAGCTGGTTTATTTCTCATAGGACTGTTGACACAGACTTAAGTAGGTGCCCTCCCAGGATTAGGGATTTGGTATGGTAACATATGCTATAACTCTCCATGACACTGTTCATGACAACAGTACCTATTGTAGGGTCTTGCTGGTGTTGTGAGAGAGAGATCTTGTTCAGGTACAGCCAACGACCTTATGACATTTTAAACACAAACCTAGGGTCTGCTAACCAGGGGGACCATTGTGATAGGAATTTGTGTACTGTAAGATGGGCCTTAGCGTGCATGTATTCTAAATGAAGATGCTGTTTAGGTATGGTTATGGTATGTTGGAGAGTAAGATGGAATGGTATGGCACGTGCCATGCTTCCAGTCCTAGTCCCAAAATGAATAATTGAGGAGTCATAGGCCAGCTTGACCACGTGTGTGTGAAGATCAAGGTCTATATGTCTTTCCACAACACTGTGAGACCAAAATTCCTCCAGCATAGGTTAGGTTGTGTTGGGTAAAGATAGGATAGTTTTTCTGGAGTATAATACCAGAAATGTATGATTTTCAGAGCAGATTCCCAATGCCAAAGACATTTGGAATATCTTAGGGGGTTCTTAATCACTTAGTGCCAGCTTGAGCAAATCTGAAATATTTACAGCTTTAAAAGAAGGTAGTTTGTTCACCAAAGGCCTGTTACAGGGAAAGTGGCTGCAGGCAATAGTAAGGCATGTTGAAGGTTCCCTGCAGGTCTGGGACTGTTTTTCTCTACATAGAGTTGGGGATTTGGTCACAATTAAAAGGTATCCTCAGTACTGAAAAGTACAGGCAGATACTTATCCATCATGCAATATCATCAGGGAGGTGCCCAAATCACCCAAATTAATTCTGCAGAAGGACAATTATCAAGACATACAGCCAAAGTTATAAAGAACTATCTTCAGCAAAGAAAAAAAAAAAAAAAAAAAAACTGAGTCTTGAAAGAGATGGTTATTATTGTGTTTGTCTGGGATTACATAAAGAACCAGAATCAACCGAGCCAACCTAAACCCTGAAAAGAACTGCAGTTAGTTCTCCTAGAAAATTGGAAAAATCGTCTTGCTGTGTTTTGCAGCTTTGAACTGGACAATTGTTTCCATTTTTACTCAAGACTGCCAGCTTTCTAGTAGAAGTGATACATGTGGCTTTAAAGCTGCCCGATCATTTCCAGATGCTCAGAAATGTGCCTTCCCATGTGTCTGGGGCTTGCCTGTCCCTCCTGGGTGCCTAAAAGATGGCAGGTGTCAGAACGGAGAGCAGCAGGAGATCAGGGATTCTGCAGGGTCTCTGCTTTCAAAATGTTTTGGGTAATCTTCAGGCCTAAAGTCTAGATATACACTTCAATTATCCAATTATATGCAGATAAGATAAGTATTATTGCTTTTCACGTGATTGGATAATTGAGGTGAATATTCACACAATAGATTTCCTTTTTTTTGCACCCATATTGTTGACAGTAAATATTTAGTTGATTTATTATATGGATCACAAAATGGCTGGTAAGGAAGCAAACTTTATCTTGGTCCAACCTTTGCAGCCAGGGGTTTGTAAGCCAAAATGCTGAGGTTGTGTAACCCTAGCAGTTTAACTGAAGCACTACGTTTCACAAATTATGGAGGTTCTTGGTTTCTGTAAAACATTCATCTAAGGAGTACATATGTAAAGCAGTGAATATGACATTCAATATACAGTATCTAACAAAAGTGAGTACACCCCTCACATTTTTGTAAATATTTTACTATATCTTTTCATGTGACAACACTGAAGAAATTATACTTTGTTAAAATGAAAAGTAGTAAATGTTTACAGCTTGTATAACAGTGTATTTGTTGTCCCCTCAAAATAACTCAACACAGCCATTAATGTCTAAACCGCTGGCAACAAAAGTAAGTACACCCTTAAGTAAAAATGTAAAAATTGAGCCCAAAGTGTCAATATTTTGTGTGGCCAGCATTATTTTCCAGCACTGCCTTAACCCTCTTGGGCATGGAGTTCACCAGAGCTTTACAGGTTGCCAATGGAGTCTGCTTCCACTCCTCCATGACAACATCATGGAGCTGGTGGATGTTAGAGACCCTTTGCTCCTCCACCTTCCGTTTGAGGATGCCCCACAGATGCCCAGTATGGTTTAGGTCTGGAGACATGCTTGGCCAGTCCATCACCTTTACCCTCAACTTCTTCAGCAAGGCAGTGGTCATCTTGGAGGTGTGTTTAGGGTCATTATCATGTTGGAATACTGCCCTGCGGCCCAGTCTCCGAAGGGAGGATCATGCTCTGCTTCAGTATGTCACAGTACATGTTGGCATTCATGGTTCCCTCAATGAACTGTAGCTTCCCAGTGCCAGCAGCACTCATGCAGCCCCAGACCATAACACTCCCACTACCATGCTTGACTGTGGGCAAGACACACTTGTCTTTGTACTCCTCACCTGGTTGCCACCACACGCGCTTGACACCATCTGAACCAAATACATTTATCTTGGTCTCATCAGACAACAGGACATGGCTCCAATAATCCCTGTCCTTAGTGAGCTTGTCTTCAGAAAACTGTTTGCGGGCTTTCTTGTGCATCGGCTTTAGAAGAGTCTTCCTTCTGGGATGACAGTCATGCAGACCAATTTGATGCAATGTGCAGCGTATGGTCTGACAGGCTGACCCCCCACCTCTTCAACCTCTGCAGCAATGCTGGCAGCACTCATACGTCTTTTTCCCAAAGGCAACCTCTGGATATGATGCTGAGCATGTGCACTCAACTTCTTTGGTCGACCATGGCGAGGCCTGTTCTGAGTGGAACCTGTCCTGTTAAACAGCTGTATGGTCTTGGCCACCATGCTGCAGCTCAGTTTCAGGGTCTTGACAATCTTCTTATAGCCTAGGCCATCTTTATGTAGAGCAACAATTCTTTTTTTCAGATCCTCAGAGAGTTCTTTGCCATGAGGTGCCATGTTGAACTTCCAGTGACCAGTATGAGAGAGTGAGAGCGATAACACCAAATTTAACACACCTGCTCCCCATTCACACCTGAGACCTTGTAACACTAATAAGTCACATGACACTGGGGAGGTAAAATTGCTAATTGGGCCTAATTTAGACATTTTCATTAAGGAGTGTACTCACTTTTGTTGCCAGCGGTTTAGACATTATTGGCTATGTTGAGTTACTTTGAGGGGACAGCAAACTTACACTGTTATTCAAGCTGTACACTCAATACTTTACATTATAGCAAAATGTAATTTCTTCAGTGTTGTCACATGAAAAGATAAAATAAAATATTTACAAAAATGTGGAGGGGTGTACTAACTTTTGTGAGATACTGTATATTTACTGCATATAAATCTAACATGTGCATGTGTTTCTAATTACAGTGGATGATTAGCTACCTCTGAATATTTGGTGAATGTCACATTCACGGCTTTAAATATAGGTGCCTACAAGTCCTTTCTTTTCAATTAGTTCCCAGAAACATATATTTGCTCCATCCACCAATTATGGTGTTGTCAGTTTGTCAGTAAGATAATAAATTGAAAGGTGACTTTGCAAGAAAAGAAAAAAAAAAAAACTGAAAACTGTCATTTTCAGTGTAAAACTAATAATCTGCAGTTTAATCTGAATAAATGTTTGATTTAATATGTTTTATCAACCTCAATGGATCACCTACAGCAGGTGGTATAAAAATATTTCAGCTACTTTTCTTCTTTTTCCTATAAACACGTAATAAAACCTCATATTCAGCATCATAGGCATGAGAGAACTGCTTATTAAATTTTTGCTATTGCAGTAGTTGTCACCAGTGGAAAGGGCAATCATTGAAATAACTTTTCGTTTTTTCTTCTTTCTGAAGTTTTGTAATTGTAATAGCAAAAGTGAAAGAATTTGTTGTGGCAAACTTTTTAACTGGCTGTGAGCTCTTCAGGAAACACAACAATATATTTTGAATTGATTATTTATAACTAGACATTAAGCCCGTTAAATTAATGGGTGCTAGAACATATGGCTGACTGAGCGGCTCTCACTTATCTCTTTTTTTTCTAACAATGCGAGAGCCGCATGACATAGCCAGCTCTGCACATAGCATCCCTGTTGCCCTAGCAAGAGACATGCGCAGAGCTGACGGAGCGGTTCTCGCGTGCGAGCGCACACAGGGGAATGCAGGGCTGCGCGTATGGTGCAGGGGAATGCGGGGCTGCGCGCATGGTGCAGGGGAATGCTGCGGGGCTGTGCACATGGTGCAGGGGAATGCTGCGGGGCTGCACACATGGTGCAGGGGAATGCTGCGGGGCTGCGCACATGGTGCAGGGGAATGCGGCGGGGCTGCGCGCATGGTGCAGGAGAATGCTGTGGGGCTGGCTGCGTGCATGGTGCAGGAGAATGCTGCGGGGCTGCGCGCATGGTGCAGGAGAATGCTGTGGGGCTGGCTGCGTGCATGGTGCAGGAGAATGCTGCAGGGCTGCGCGCATGGTGCAGGAGAATGCTGCGGGGCTGCGGGCATGGTGCAGGAGAATGCTGCGGGGCTGCGGGCATGGTGCAGGAGAATGCTGCGGGGCTGCGGGCATGGTGCAGGGTAATGAGGGGCTGCGGGCATGGTTCAGGGTAATGAGGGGCTGCGGGCATGGTGCAGGGGAATGCGCGCATGGTGCAGGTGGAATGCGGGGCTGCACGCATGGTGCAGGGGAATGCGGGGCTGCGCGCATGGTGCAGGGGAATGCGGGGCTGCGCGCATGGTGCAGGGGAATGCGGGGCTGCACGCATGGTGCAGGGTGCAGCGCGCATGGTGCAGGGTGCAGCGCGCATGGTGCCGGGGGCTGCGCGCATGGTGCCGGGGGCTGCGCGCATGGTGCAGGGGAATGCGGGGCTGCGCGCATGGTACAGGAGTACCATGCCTGCAGCACTGCATCTCTTGTAGTATGCCTGCAGCCCCGCATAATGGCAGGCAGTGCGGTAGTGGAGTCTCACTTACCTGTTCCTGATATGTGCTGGGGAGGATGGGGGAGATCTTCGGTGTCGGAGGCCGGGTCCCGGTATTGGGGGGTCACCCCGATAATGGTGCGGTGTGAGGGCCGTTGTACTGCCGATAGTTTCAGCCACCGTTCTAAATTCGTATGTGCTGGGGAGGCGGGAGGCGGAGTTACGATCGCTTGCCTTGGGTTTAAAAATGGCGCCAACACATCATTACGTATGCGCCGCAGCTCGGGAAAGCTCGAAAACGTTCGGCTATTTCTGGAAATAGCCGAACGTGTACGGCTTTTACCGAGCAGCGGCACATGCGCAGTAATATGTTGGCGCCAGGTGGCGCCATTTTTAAATCTAAGGCAAGTGATCGGAACTCCGCCTCCCGCCTCCCCAGCACATACGGAACTCGGAACGGTGGTTACTGAAGCTATCAGCAGTACAACGGCCGTCACACCGCACCATTATCGGGGTGACCCCCCAATACCCGTCCTCCGACACCGAGGAGCTCCCCTAGCCTACACAGGTCAGTGCCCACCCCCAACCCGCCCCCAGTCCCAACGGCTGTCCCTGGTGCACATAGCAGTAGCGCAATATCACGGACACAGGGAAATCTAGAGTCTGGACGCAGGGACAGTTGTATTTTATTAATATAGATATAATATAAAATAATTATTTATATAATATAATATAGTATATTTTATTTTTGTTAGAGTGTTTTAAAAAAAATATCATATATATGTATATATACATCTTTAATTACATATATTGTGCCCTGATTGCACGAGTACATTTTTAAAGAATAAGTGCACTTGTCTTTTATGGCCGTCTCCCATTTCTCTAACATTTTTAATGTATTGTCCTTTACATGTAAATATGAGGGTCATCACTTTGAGGCCTGCCAGGTGCCACACAACCTGACTCCCAAAATCTCGCACATGTATGCAGTGATCTCAACCTATGGACAAGCTTTCTGTCAAAGTGACTAGAGATTACAGTGCACTATATACATATATATAAAAATATATATTCTAAAAAAACTTTCCATTTCTATCCACAGTGTTTTTATAAAATTTAAATAAAAAAAAGACATGTTGCTCCTTAAAAATATGATATCTTTGCAGTATTTTGTAAATGTATGTGTACAGAATGCCCCCAAAAATAGAAAAGTAGTTTGTCTTTGTTATTGGATGTCAATTATTAACATCATCTGCTTCAATAGGATTTCTATGGCTAAGCCCAAATGGATAAAACACAAACAAAGGTAAAAAGAGGGATGGATCTAGGGTGGGAGGACACTGTGGGAGAGATCTACTAAAACTGGAGCACTTAGCATCTGGTGCAGCTGTACATGGTAGCCAATCGGCTTCTAACTTCAGCTTGTTCAATTAAAGTGTTACTAAACCCACAACAGTAAAATCAGTGTGTATAGGCAAGTAAAGCATGCTTGTTATACTCACTGTGGAACCTAAGGGGGTTACCCTGTGCATTGTATAAAAATGCTATTTAATCAAGTCTTCTCTGATCTGCCTGTTCTTCCACAGTCTCCAATTCGTCTCCTGATAGAACAGAGCCTTGGGGACACTCTGCACATGCTCAGTTTTGTGTGTATTGCTAGAGAGTTTTTTTTTTCCTTGGGAGTGTGCATGTGATCAGACATCAGCAGCTTGACCCAGTGGCTTCCACAAATGCCTCAGGTGTCTGTACGGGAACCCATGGTCATGCATGCGGTCCCCACCACTATGCGGCTTGCCCCATGACAGACCCCAAAAAACCATGGGTGCCCGTACAGACACCCGAGGCATTCAAGGAAGGCACTGGGTCGGAGGGCTGCACGTCTGTACTGGTTTTGAGCATTATATTTTATTTTAATTTTATCTTTGTTCATCCAATAGTAAAATTCTTCACGCGTTTCCCTGAAGAAGCCAAAATGGTGAAACTGGTTGGGAACAAAAGGATATCACTTCCACATATTGAAAACTGGTTAGCACATGATTGTACAGAATCTTTTTATATATTTTTGATGAATAAATGTTTATATTTTTATTAAAATAGTTAATGTTATTATGTGTCTAAGCACCTTGAAAGTCCCGTATCCCATACCCCTTCGAACTATAGACTACCTGGGATGTTGGTGCTAGTTATATTTACTTGATTTGGTCCTGTCTATAAAACTCACAACTTTTTAACCAGTTCCCACACAGACCAATACTGACATTTCTTTCCTACGAGTAAAAATCTGTATTTTTTTGTTAGAAAATGATGTTGTTTTATCACAGACCCTAGAGAATAAAATGACTATTGTTGCAATTTGTTACATCACAAGGTATTTGCGCAGCGATTTTTCAAACACAATTTTTTTGGGAAAATAAACACACAATACATAACCAATTTTTTTGGAGATTAAAAAAGATGATGTTACGCTGAATAAATAAGATACCTCACATGTCACACTTTAAAATTGTGCACACTCATGGAACGGTGCCAAATTAGTGTAAAGATCTCCATAGGCGAAGCTTTCAAAATTACAGAGGAGGTTTAGTGCTAGAATTATTGCTCTCGCTCTGGCATTTACAGCGATACCTCACATGTGTGTTGCAAACACCATTTACATATGCGGGAGCGACCAACGTATGCATTCGATTGTACGTGCAAGCACGAGGGGACAAGGGCGTTTTAAAAAAAAGTTTTTTATTATTATTACTATTTGTTTTATTTTTAAACTGTCCTTTTTTTTTTTATCTTGATTACTTTTATTCCTATCACAAGAAATGTAAACATCCCTTGAGATATAAATAAGACATGACAGGACCTGAGATCTGGTGTCTATCAGACTCTAGATATCTCCTCTACCCTGGAGAGCATGAGAAACAAACAAAACAAAAAACAAACAAACATTGATCTCTACTTTCTAGGGAAAGAAATTGGAAGTGTTTACATCTGGAACCGGACGAGACGTCATGACATCGCTTCTGGCCTCCCAGGATCATAGAGATGGCCAGGGACCACTGAGGCCTCGGACAGCTCTGTGGAAATCCGGCGCCACCGCCGGATCAGAACTCTGGCTTCTGATCACATGGAGATGCCGATGGGCAGCACGGGGAGGGGGGACTGTAAAATCAATCCAGCAGCGAATAAGTCGCTAGGATGGCTTATACATGGCCAGAATTGCTGCCTGAAAAAAAAAAAAAAAGATATCTGGACGATGCCTGTAGCTTCAGGCATCATCCAGATATCTCCACTCCAAGTCTGCAATTTCATGTGACGTCATGCAGCCAGGAAGTAGTTAACCTCCCTGGCGTTATTCCTGAGTGTGGCTCGGGGTGGAATTTGAGTGCCATTAGCGGTAACCCCGAGTCACACAGGGGTACCTTGAAGGAGAAATCACTGGATCCTGGAAGAGATTACTTACCTTGTCCACAGGATCCTGAGATGTATTTCAGCAGTGTACAGCGGCCGGATCTTTTGCCTGATGCTGTGTGCCCCGGCTTCCGTTCCCTGCGAGCGTTGCGTCGCAGGGAGGTGGAACCGGTGGCAAATGAAAAAAGTGAAACACACAAACACACTGATATATTGTAATCCTATTGGATTACATTACTAAATAAAATAAATTGATCTTAGTGACCTTGCCTGCAGTTTTACTGTACACATATATATATATATGATTTTGTGTTTCAAACTTTATCATATCCGAGATGTTATAAAGAAGAACACACAGTAAAAAAAAATCATATGTAAACAGTTGCTTTGGGCTGCTCGTCCTTAAGAATTACATGAAAAATAGTGGTACCGCTTTCAGCACCTAAGATCTGAAATAATCATACCGCCTGGGAGGTTAAAGCCGCTGCCTTTTAATCGCACAGATTTGAACAGTTGTCATTGAAAAATATGGGGTGTGACTTGTCATGCGACTTTAGTGTCAAAAGTCGCATGACAAGTCACACAACTGTGAATGGAGCTTTAGTAAATCAACCCTCATGTATTCTAACAATGGGACTCTCTGCTGTCAGAAAACACATCGATCAGAGGCTGCAGCCAGCTGATTGAGAAAAATTCTCCAACAAACCTATTTGACAAAGTCGATCTAATGATTGACACCTGTTGAACAGGTATGGCTACACATAGATCAAAATTCAGCCTGTCCCTGATGCACTGGCTGAATTTCAATTCATCTATGACCAGCTTTAGAAGTAAGAAGAATCATTTGTGTAGAAAGATTGTAACTGGCTGAGGAAAAGTCAAGATCTATTAACAAAGTGAGGTCGCTGAAGTTTATTGTCAGAAATCGTAAGCCGAGAATGGCAAGACGAAGCGGAGCAACACGACACAGCATGGTGTTCTGGAGGGATCGTGCAGTCAAACGTGGGTTTTGAATTGTTTTTCTCACAATCCTGCGAGCTGTTCTGTCTGATATTTTTCTTGGTCTTCCTGATCTTGCTTTAACTTCCACTGTTCCTGATGACTGCCATTTCTTAATTACATTCCGAACAGAGGATATTGACATCTGAAAATGCTTTGCTATCTTCTTCTAGCCTTCTCCAGCTTTGTGAGCGTCAACTATTTTCAGATTCAGTTTTCTAGGCAACTGCTTAGAAGATCCCATGGTGCTGATTGTTGGGGCAAGGTCAGGTGAGTCTGGGCGTTTAAAACCTTTGAGATTGACATCACCTGGTCTTCCCAGGAACAGGTCTCAGCCTTGCAAAGGGGGCAGTGCATCCTATAAATTCTGCAGGGTGCCCAAACTTTTGCTGACGCCATTTTTTTTGTTTTCTGTTATTTTGAAAGTGTAAATGATGGAAATAAAATCTAACTTTTGTTGACATATTATAAGACTGTCTAATCTGTAATTTGATGCCTTTTGGAGATTTTTCCATCTTTCCTTGGCTTCTTTATGCACATTAATACAAATTTTTACCTGGGGTGCCCAAACTTTCGATCACCACTGTAGTGATAGCTATAGCAAAATATCCAAGGATCGTCAGGGCTTAGTACATAGGACTGTCAACACAGACTTAAGTAGGTGCCCTCCCAGGAATAGAGATTTGGAACGTTAACATATGCTATGACTCTTCATGACACTCTTCATGACAATAATACCTATTGTAGGGTCTTGCTGTTGTGAGAGAGAGATATTGTTCAGGTACAGCCAACGACATTATGACAACACACACCCAGGGTCTGCTAACCAGGGGGACCATTGTGATATGAATTTGTGTACTTTTAACATCTGCCTAAGCGTGCATGCATTCTAAATGGAGATGCTGATTAAGTATGGTTATGGTATGTTGGAGAGTGGGATATTTTTCCAGCATTGCGCAATGGCTAATCGAGCAGCTATTAATAAATGTGATAAGATAGAATAGTATTGCACATGACATGCTTCCAGTTCTAGTCCCAACAGGGCCAATTGAGGAGTAATACCAGCTTGTCTCCGTGTGTGTAGAGATCAAGGTCTATATGTCTTTTTCTGAACACTGTGGTTACCAGACAGCTCTACCATAAATGAATCATCGTGCCTGTGAGTCCACAATTCCTCCAGCATAGGTTAGGTTGCGTTGGGTAAAGATAGGAGAGTTTTGCCAGAGTATAATACCAGAAATGTATGATTTTCAGAGCAGATTCCCAATATGAAAGACATTTGGAATATCTTAGCGGGTTCTTAATCACTTAGGGCCAGCTTGAGCAAGTCTGAAATATTTACAGCTGTAAAAGAAGGTAGTTTGTTCACCAATGGCCTGTTACACGGAAAGTGGCTGCAGGCAATAGTGAGGCATGGTAAAGGTTCCTTGCAGGTTTGGGGCTGTTTTTCTCCACATAGAGTTGGGGATTTGGTCAGAATTAAAGGTCTCCTCAATGCTGAAAAGTGATCAACCCAGTTAATTCTGCAGGACAATTATCCAGACATACAGCCAACATTATAAAGAACTATCTTCAGTAAAAAAAATAACAAAAAACATGGAGTCTTGAAAGAGATGGTTATTATCATTGTGTTTGTCTGGGATTACATGAAGAACCAGAATCAACTGAGCGAACCTAAACCCTTAAAAGAACTGTGGTTAGTTCTCCTTGAACTTTTTAAAAAATCCTCCTGCTGTGTTTTGCAGCTTGCAACTGGACAATTGTTTCCATTTTTACTCAAGACTGTCACTAGTAGAAGTGATACATGTGGCTTTAAAGCTGCCCGATCATTTCCAGATGCCAGAAATGTGTCTCCCCATGTGTGCGGGGGTTACCTGTCCCTCCTGGGTGCCTGAAAACATGGCAAGTGTCAGAATAGAGAGCAGCAGAAGAAGAGGGATTCTACAGAGTCTCTGCTTTCAGAAAAAGGTAAAATGTTTTGGGTAATCTTCATGGCCTAAAGTTTGGATATTCACTTCAATTATCCAATTATACGCAGATGAGACAAGTGTTATTGCTTTTCACGTGATTGGATTATTGAAGTGAATATTCACACAATATATTTCCTTTTTTTGCACCCATATTGTTGACAGTAATTGGTATTTAATTTATTTATTATATGGATCGCAGAATGGCTGGTAAGGAAGCAAACCTTATCTTGGTCCAATCTTTGTTGCCAGGGCTTTGTAAACCAAAATGCTGAGGTTGTGTAATCCTAGCAGTTTCACTGAAGCACTACCTTTGACGAATTATGGAGGTTCTTGGTTTCTGTAAACTATTCATCTAAGGAGTACATAGTTAAGCAGTTAATGTGACATTCAGTATATTTTTACTGCATATAAATCTAACATGTGCATGTGTTTTGAATTACAGTGGATGATTAGCCACCTCTGACTATTTGGTGAATGTCACATTCACGGCTTTATAAATAGGTCCCTACTAGTCTTTTCTTTTCAATTAGTTCCTGGGAAAATATCTTTGCTCCTTCTACTAATTATGGTGTTGTCAGTTTGTCAGTAAGATAATAAATTAAATGGTGACTTTGCAAGAAAAGAAAAAAAAAACTGTGTAAAACTGTCATTTTCAGTGTAAAACTGAAAATGATAATCTGCAGTTTAATCTGAATAAATGTATGATTTAATATGTTTTATCAACCTCAATGGATCACCTACAGCAGGTGGTATAAAAATATTTCAGCTACTTGTCTTCTTTTTCCTATAAACACATAATAAAACCTCATATTCAGCATCATGGGCATGAGAGAACTGCTTATTACATTTTTGCTATTATAGCAGTTGTCACCAGTGGAAAGGGCAATCATTGAAATAACTTTTCGTTTTTTTTCTTCTGAAGTTTTGTAATTGTAATAGCAAAAGTGAAAGAATTTGTTGTGGCAAACTTTTTTAACTGGCTGTGAGCTCTTCAGGAAACACAATAATATATTTTTAATTGCTTATTATTTACTATAATATAAAATAATTATTTATATAATATAATACATATTTTATTTTTGTTACAGTGTATTTAGAAAAAAATGTGTATATATATATATATATATATATATATATATATATATATTTTTTTTTTTTTTTCTAAATACATATACAAATACATATACATTTTACAAATACCAATACATTTTTAAAGAATAAGTGCGTGCACTTGTCTTTTTTGCCCTCTCCCATTTCTCTAGCATTTTTAATGTATTGTCCTTTACATGTAACTATGAGGGTCATCGCTTTGAGGCCTGCCAGGTGCCACACAACCTGCCCCCCAAAATATTGCAGATATATGCAGTGATCTCAACCTGTGGACAAGCTATCCGTCGAAGTGACTAGAGATTACAGTGCACTATATATATATATATATATATATATATATATATATATATATATACAGTGGCTCACAAAAGTGAGTACACCCCTCACATCTTAAATATATTATTATATCTTTTCATGTGACAACACTGAAGAAAAACGCTTTGTTACAAAGTAAAGTAGTGAGTGTACAGCTTGTATAACAGTGTTAATTTGCTGTTCCCTCAAAATAACTAAACACACAGCCATTATTGTCTAAAATGTCCAAATTGGACCCAAAGTGTCAATATTTTGTGTGGTCACCATTATTTTCCAGCACTGCCTTAACCCTCTTGAGCATGGAGTTCAACAGAGCTTCACAGGTTGCCACTGGAGTCCTCTTCCACTCCTCCATGACGACATCACGGAGCTGGTGGATGCTAGAGACCTTGCACTTCTCCACCTTCTGTTTGAGGATGCCCCACAGATACTCAATCGGGTTTAGGTCTGGAGACATGCTTGGCTAGTCCATCACATTTACCCACAGTTTCTTTAGCAAGGCAGTGGTCATCTTGGAGATGTGTTTGGGGTTGTTATCATGTTATCATGTTGGAATACTGCCCTGCGGCCCAGTCTCTGAAGGGAGGGGATCATGCTCTGCTTCAGTATGTCACAGTACATGTCGGCATTCATGGTTCCCTCAATGAACTGTAGCTCTCCAGTGCCAGCAGCACTCATACAGCCCCAGACCATGACACTTCCACCACCATGCTTGACTGTAGGGAAGACACACTTGTCTTTGTACTCCTCACTTGGTTGCCGCCACACACCCTTGACACCATCTAAACCAAAAAGGTTTATCTTGGTCTCATCAGACCACAGGACATGGTTCCAGTAATCCATGTTCTTAATCTGCTTGTCTTCAGCAAACTGTTTGTGGGCTTTCTTGTGCATCATCTTTAGAAGTGGCTTCCTTCTGGGGCGAAAGCCATGCAGACCAATTTAAGGCTGACCCCCCACCCCTTCAACCTCTGCAGCAATGCTGGCAGCACTCATACGTCTATTTCCCAAAGACAACCTCTGGATATGATGCTGAGCACGTGCACTCAACTTCTTTGGTCGACCATGGCGAGGCCTATTCTGAGTTGAACCTGTCCTGTCAAAACCATTGTATGGTCTTGGCCACTGTGCTGCAGCTCAGTTTCAGGGTCTTGACGATGTTCTTATAGCCTAGGCCATCTTTACGTAGAGCAACAATTCTTTTTTTCAGATCCTCAAAGAGTTCTTTGCCATGAGATGCCATGTTTAACTTTCAGTGACCAGTATGAGAGAGTGAGAGTGATAACACCAAATTTAACCACTTGCCGACCGCCGCAAGTACATATACTGCGGCGGTCAGCCCCGGCCAGGCAAAGTGACGTACCGGTACGTCACTAGCCTGACACTCGCTTGTGAGCGGTCGTTCCCTATCAAGTCAGTGCGTGTGACCGGCGGACCCAATGTCTGCCAGTCACTCACGATCGTTCGCCGGGAAGGGAGAGAGGCAGGCGGCTAATGTAAACAAAGCCGCCTGTCATTCTCCCCTGTGTAAAAATGGAGATCAGACGGTTCTACTATGTAGGACCCTTGATCTCTGTTCTTACACCAGTAGCCATGTCCAATCACAGTTAGAAACACGCCCCTAGGACACACTTAACCCCTCCCTCTCCAATACAGTTAACTCCTTCCATGCCAGTGTCATTTTTACAGTAACAGTCATATGTATAGCACTGATTACTGTAGTAATGTCACTGGTAACCCCAAAAGTGTCAAAAATGTCAGTCAAGGGTCCGATCTATCCGCCGCAATGTCGCAGTCCCGCATAAAATTCGCAGATCACTGCCATTACTCGTTAAAAAAAAAAAAAACAACAAAAATGACAAACATCTTTCCCTTTGTTAGTAAACGCGATAACTTTTGCGCAAACCAATCAAAATACGCTTTTTGCGATTTTTTTTTTACCAAACATATGTAGCATAAAACAAATTGGCAGAAAATGTTAATTTTGATTTTTAAATTTTTTTGGGGGGAATTTCATATAAAAAAATTGAAAAATATTGTTATTTTTGCAAAATTGACGCTTTTTTTGTTTATAGCGCATGATCAAAAAATCACACAGGTGATCAAATACCAGCAAAAGAAAGCTCTGTTTGTGGGAAAAAAGGACGTCAAATTAGTTTAGGTACAGCATCGCACGACCGCGCAATTGTCCATTAAAGTCACGCAGTGCCGAATCGCAAAATACCCCCTGGTCAGGAAGGGGGTAAAATCTTCAGGGGCTTAAGTGGTTAACACACCTGCTCCCCATTTCACACCTGGGACCTTGTAAGACTAACGAGTCACATGACATCGGGGAGGGTAAATAAATAATTGTGCCCAATTTGGACATTTGCACTTAGGGGTGTACTCACTTTTGTTGCCAGTGGTTTAGACATTAATGGTTGTGTATTGAGTTATTTTGAGGTGACAGCAAATTTACACTGTTATACAAGCTGTACACTCACTACTTTACATTGCAGCAAAGTGCCATTTCTTCAGTGTTGTCACATAAAAAGATATAATAAAATATTTACAAAGATGCGAGGGGTGTACTCACTTTTGGGATATATATATATATATATATATATATATATATATATATATATATATATATATGTATGTATATAATAAAAAGAAAAAAAACCTCTCCATTCCTTTATGCATCCACAGTGTGTTTATAAAATTAAAATAAAAAAGACATGTTGCTCCTTGTAAATATGATATCTTTGACGCGTTTTGTAAATGTATGTGTACAGAATGCCCCCAAAAATGGAAAACTTGTTTTGTCTTTGTTATTGAATCTCAATTATTAACATCATCTGCTTCAATATGATTTCTATGGCTAAGCCCAAATGGGTAAAACACAAAAAGAAGGTAAAAAGAGGGATGGATCTAGGGTGGGAGAGATTTACTAAAACTGGAGCACTTAGAATCTGGTGCAGCTGTACATGGTAGCCAATCGGCTTCTAGCTTCAGCTTGTTCAATTAAAGTGTTACTAAACCCACAACAGTAAAATCGGTCTGTATATGCAGTAAAGCATGCTTGTTATACTCATTGTGGAACCTAAGGGGGTTACCCTGTGCATTGAGTAAAAAGGCTGTTTAATCATGTCTTCTCTTATCTGCCTCTTCTTCAACAGTCCCCAATTCATCTCCTGATAGAACAGAGCCTCGGGGACACTCTGCACATGCTCAGTTTGGTGTGTATTGCTAGAGAGTTTTTTTTTTTTCCAGGGAGGGTGCATGTGATCAGACATGGATGAGCGAGTTTGGGGTGGAGGAATTTGACTGGCCTATACAGATTCCTGACCTCAACCCGAAAAAACACCTTTGGGATGAATTAGAGCAGAGACTGTGAGCCAGGCCTTCTCGTCCAACATCAGTGCCTGACCTCACAAATGTGCTTCTGGAAGAATGGTCAAACATTCCCATAGATACACTCCTAAACCTTGTGGACAGCCTTCCCAGAGGCTGTTCTAGATGCAAAGGGTGGGCAAACTCAATATTGAACCCTACAGACTAAGACTGGGATGCCATTAAAGTTAAAGGCAGGTTTCCCAATACTTTTGACAATATAGTGTATTTATATATAAAACACACACACACACACACACACACACACACACACACACACACACACACACACACACACACACACACACATATATATATATATATATATATATATATATATATATGTATATATATATATATATATATATATATATATATATATATATATATATATGTATATATATATATATATATATATATATATATATATATATATATATATATATATATATATATATATATATATATATATACATATACTGTATATATATATATATTTTTTTTTTTTCACAATTAGTTTTATTGAAACAGCTTATTATAATACATGGCCGGAACCGGAAGTGAGTGTTCGTGCGGTTCGTGTGGCAAGGGAGAGAGGAGGAAGGAAGAGGAGCTGCGGGGACACGTGCAGGGGAAGCCGCACAAGGGGTGCGGGTGCACCGTGCAGGGACCAGCAACTGAGCGGAGGTGGAGGACGGGAGCCGAGGCAGAGAGCGGCGGCGGCGGCGGCGGTCAGAACCCGCCTTCCTTAGTGCCTGGAAGAAGAGGAGGAGGACCGTCCGTGCCCAGTGAGGAGGAGGAGGAGGAGGAGACATCCATCCCAGTGTGTGTGTGTGTGTGTGTGTGTGTGGCAGCAGCTGTGAGTAGAGCAGCAGCTGCAAACAGGGGGAAAGCTGTGTGACTGTACTCTGTGAGAAATCAATAGCTGTTTGTCTGTACTGCGACTGACTGCTGTGTGACTGTCTCTGCAACTGAGTACCTGGGAAGTCTGGTAAGTATCCTTGCGACTGGTGAGTATCCTTGCGACTGGTGAGTATCATTGCGACTGGTGAGTATCTTTGCGACTGGTGAGTATCTTTGCGACTGGTGAGTATCTTTGCGACTGGTGAGTGTCCTTGCGACTGGTGAGTATCTTTGCGACTGGTGAGTATCATTGCGACTGGTGAGTATCTTTGCGACTGGTGAGTATCTTTGCGACTGGTGAGTGTCCTTGCGACTGGTGAGTATCTTTGCGACTGGTGAGTATCATTGCGACTGGTGAGTATCTTGCGACTGGTGAGTATCTTTGCGACTGGTGAGTATCCTTGCGACAGGTGAGTATCATTGCGACTGGTGGGTATCTTTGTGACTGGTGAGTATCCTTGCGACTGGTGAGTACCTTGTGACGGGTGAGTATCCTTGCAACTGGTGAGTATCCTTGCAACTGGTGAATATCCTTGCACTGGTGAGTATCCTTGCGACTGGTGAAGTAGCTTGCGACTGGTGAGTATCTTGCGACTGGTGAGTATCCTTGCGACTGGAAGTATCTTTGCGACTGGTGAGTGTCCTTGTGACTGGTGAGTATCTTTGCGACTGGTGAGTATCCTTGTGACTGGTGAGTATCCTTGCGACTGGTGAGTATCCTTGCGACTGGTGAGTATCTTGCGACGGGTGAGTATCCTTGCGACTGGTGAGTATCCTTGCACTGGTGAGTATCCTTGCGACTGGTGAAGTAGCTTGCGACTGGTGAGTATCTTTGCGACTGGTGAGTATCTTTGCGACTGGTGAGTATCCTTGCGACTGGTGAGTATCCTTGCACTGGTGAGTATCCTTGCGACTGGTGAAGTAGCTTGCGACTGGTGAAGTAGCTTGCGACTGGTGAGTATCTTGAGACTGGTGAGTATCCTTGCGACTGGTGAGAATCCTTGCGACTGGTGAGTATCTAGTGACTGGTGAGGGTATTAGCGACTGGTGGGTACCCCAGGTTTTGTACCAGGGAGGTTAGAGGTAGTGTAGGTAAGGAAGAGCAGGTCGTTAATATTATCCCCATAGGGTAGTGGGTAATAATGTCCGACAGGATTGGGGATGCCACTCAGTGCACTTCTTGCGGCATGTATGCGTTCCTTGATGAAACAATCGAGGACGAATACTGCTGTACAAGATGTGAGCTACTTGTTGCTCTGTAAGCCCACATCGTGGATCTAGAGAACACAGTGACAAGACTGCGTGGCATCTACAACCTGGAAAGGAGCTTGGACATTACCCATCAGGCGCTGGCAGGGGTCAGCATAGAGGAGGGAGGAACAGAGGAGACGCAAGCAGCAGAGGTACGCAGCTGGGTGACTGTTAGGAATGTTAGGGGGAGGAGTGTCAGGGAGGCCAGTCCTGAGTTGGTAGACCCTAACATGTTTGCCGAGTTGCAGGTTGAGGGGGATATCAACTCAGGGGTGGCAGTGCTGGAGCATGCGCCCTCCCCCAGCTGCCAGGGGAGGGACGGCTCCAGGAAGAAGGGGGGCCGTAACGCAGGAAAGGTTAGACAGGTTGTGGTAGTTGGGGACTCAATTATCAAGAGGACAGAGAGGGAAATCTGTAAAAAAGATCGCGTGAACCGAACAGTTTGTTGTTTACCGGGCGCCCGAGTTCGGCACATCGCAGATCTGGCAGACAGATTGTTGGGCGGGGCTGGGGATGACCCAGCGGTCATGGTGCATGTGGGCACTAATGACAAAGTTAAAGGTAGGTGGAGGATCCTTAAGAACGATTTCAGGAACTTAGGTAATAGATTGAGGAAAATGACCTCCAAGGTGGTTTTCTCTGAAATACTGCCGGTACCTCGAGCCACACAGGAGAGGCAGAAGGAGCTTAGGGAAGTTAACAAGTGGCTGAGGAATTGGTGTAGGAAGGAGGGGTTTGGGTTCCTGGAGAACTGGGCTGACTTCTCAGTCGGCTACTGGCTCTTTAGTAAGGATGGGCTGCACCTTAATGGGGACGGTACAGCTCTTTTGGGGAGAAAGATGGCCACCGAGTTGGAGGGGCTTTTAAACTAGGAGATGGGGGGAGGGCTCAGAAGTAGAATCAGTCAGGAGGGAGCAGAGGACTGAAGGCAGTTGTAGGGTCAACAGCGACAGTAGGTCAACAACATCAATTGGCGGGTCTGTGCGGGAGAACAGCAGACCAAACAGAAATAAACAAAACCGCCAATCACGTTTAACTTCCGTAAAACTAAGAGGGGTATATGCTAATGCCAGGAGCCTAGCTAATAAGATGGATGAGTTGGACATGTTAGTACATGAGGACATAGACCTTGTGGGAATAACGGAGACTTGGTTCGACCCCTCACATGACTGGCTGGCAAATATCCAAGGGTATTCGGTGTACCGGAAGGACAGGGTTGGTAAAAGAGGGGGAGGGGTATGTCTCTATGTCAAGAACAATATAAAGGTGCTAGAAAGGAGTGACATTACGGATGGGATGAGCATGGATTTAGAATCTGTGTGGGTTGAACTCGATAGGGAAGAAGATAAGGGAAAAGTAGTTGTGGGGGTTTGCTATAGGCCACCTAACCAAGGGGAGGAGGTAGAGCTGGAATTTTTAGCACTAATAGGTAAAGCGGCAAAACTAGGATCAGTCATCATATTGGGGGACTTCAATTATCCCGACATTGACTGGGAAGAGGGGACTGCACACTCGCATAAGGCCCGGCTATTCACGGAAACCTTACAGGATAACTACATGTCGCAGTTGGTGGATTCCCCTACTAGAGAGAATGCTATCCTGGATCTATTGATCACTAATGACCCAGACATAATCTCGGAGGTAGGAGTCCAGGACAACCTGGGCTCTAGCGATCACAGGATGATCACATTTAGTATAAATAACAATATAAAAAGGCAAGTGGGGAACATAAGAACCCTAAACTTCAGAAGGGCAGACTTTCCAAAATTGTACTCATTGATGGAAAGGGTAAACTGGGACCAAACCCTGGGATCCCTGACCACAGAGGAAAAATGGGAATGCTTTAGAACAATATTAAGCAAAGGCATCTTGCAGTGCATTCCTATGGGGAATAAATTTAGAAGAGACAAAGCCAAACCTGGCTGGCTAAACCGTAGCGTTAAAAAACTTATTAGGGGAAAAAAATTGGCCTTCAAGAAATATAAATCAGAGGGCACAGTATCGGCCTTCCAGCAATACAAGGAGGAAAATAAGAAGTGTAAACACGAAATCAAGATGGCTAAAATCAACTTTGAGAGACAAATAGCGGAGGATAGTAAAAAAAACCCAAAGAAATTCTTTAAATATATCAACAGCAAAAAAACTAGGGCAGAGCATATTGCACACATAATTAACGATGATGGGAGGATGGTTACAGAGGACACTGAAAAAGCAACCGTGCTGAATTCTTTTTTCTCGTCAGTCTTTACGCAGGAAAAGGAAGGGTACACTGACCATGACTGTATGGTTAGTAGTAATACACAGGACTTGCCACTATGGCTAACAGAGGGGGAAATCAGGGAAAGACTGGATAAACTTAACACAAACAAATCACCAGGCCCGGATGGCGTACATCCGAGAGTGCTCAAGGAACTCAGTATGGTTATATCTAGACCACTGTTCCTGATCTTTGCTGACAGTATTAGGACAGGAGATGTACCAGGGGATTGGAGGAAGGCTAACGTGATTCCGATATTCAAAAAGGGCCAGAGACATATCCCGGGAAATTATAGGCCTGTCAGTCTGACATCAATAATATGTAAACTTTTGGAGGGGATGATAAGGGACTATATCGTAGAGTATGCTAAAGACAACAACATCATCAGTAGTAACCAGCACGGGTTTACAAATGGGCGTTCTTGTCAAACCAATCTCTTAGCATTCTACGAGGAAGTGAGCTGTGAGCTAGATAGGGGGAGACCAGTGGATGTGGTGTACTTGGATTTCGCTAAGGCGTTTGATACAGTTCCCCACAAGCGCTTAATTTATAAAATAAGGTCTGCAGGTATCGACAGCAGGGTGGTCTATGTAAGTTATCACCGGCTTTTTTGATTTAATTTAGTGAATACTAACAAAAGGGTAGTAACAAAAGGGTAATACACCATTGGAGTTTCCTCCTTTTCATGCTTTACTGTGATCAGGAGTGTTTTATAGGACTGACATGAAGGACCAAGGAACTTAGATTTAGGATACCTGTATTCCAGCAAAGTTAAATACACTAATGCATGTTGCTGATAGGTCCTTCAGTTCAGCGAGTTTTCGCCTGGAGATTATGATGACAGTTCTTTCATAGAGTCATGGTTAGAGCTTGGTCACACAATTGGAGGTTGCGTGTCTTTTCTCTTTTTTGAGAGTTACAGTCTTAGCACTGCAACTCAGAAAACTGTTGGAAATTTGTTCGTTTGAGACAATTTTTCATTTTGCGCCTTCATATTTTCTTGTCACTGCAGACAAAAACTAAAGTTAATTTGACCACTAACGGTTTGAAAATCAAACAAATGTTCCTGAAATGAAGGTTTTCAAAATATTTTTTTCAAATGTATGACCGGTTTTAGTGTCAGTTAGGCACCCCAGATGCATGGCTCTGGTATTTACGTGCAGTATGTATGTAACCTCAATAAATGTCCACAACAGTAAATCAGGTATTAACTTTCATTAAATTGGATCACTGACAGCTACACAATGCTGCCACCCTGCAGGACAAGCTTCCCTGATTCAAAACAACCTGGAACCCCTGGATAACCTACCTGACGGGGACAGCCCCGTCAGATCTGAGGCTAGCTTCTTAGTGCCCTAGGAGAGGTTCACTGTCTCTTTTCCCTTTCCTGTTTTTTCATTCCATTTTTCTTTTCTTGCCCTTTTCTCTTCTTCCTACCTAATTAAACCTTTTGGTGGTTTGGGGAGCGATGTAGGACTGCTGGTGGCCACCATTGGTCCCACTCCCCATCTGAGGGCTGTGTATGCAAACACAAAGACCAGCTACCAGAATTGATTCATGGCTGAGATAAACCTTGTCCTAGATTGGGGCATTCCCCGGACATGCAGTTCCCCTTCGGAGGATGTATCTTCTGTTCTTAACCACTTTAAGACCAAAGGATTTTGTTTACACAAGCGGGTGGATTTTCTCAGTCTTTCACCGACGATCGGGGAAGAGAGGCGGTGATCACCGCCTCTCCTCCCCTGGCCCGACTCCCGCTGTGTTTGACTCCCGCTGTGTCTTGAGCCTCCGGCGGCGCGCCACCGAGAGAGAGAGAGAATCTGGTGACGTAGGTCTATGCCGCCAGACCCAGGGCTGCCACCTTGCTGCAGTAGCAGCAACGTGAGCTGTGGTAAAGTGGTTAAGAATTTTAATTATAGCCCAAAATTGCATTATACTGGTTGCTTAACATTTATAACCTTATTAAAAATGATTGGAAAAAGAAAGCTACACGATGATTAAGTGTTGTGGGTAATACTTTCACTGCTTTTATACAACTATATGAATGAGACTATATGCAATGAAAGGATATGAATGACCTCAACAAAATGATAAACAATATCTAAAGGTACTTCTTTTGTATGTTTATAGATAATGAACAATGAGGGTGTTAGACTAAAAGTATATTTATAGAAGCGTGAAGTTAAAAATAACTGGTATTTGGTTAAACAGGGTAGGCAAAGTCCATTTCTGACCTGTGTATTGTTGATATACTAGGTGTATACTTCATTCAATCTTTGTGACATATTACTCCACAAATCTACACTTTTCTTTACAAGAAGTGAACAAACATCAGCCAATTTCCAGTTATATTGACTGTGATTATGACAGTGCCTATCTTCTATATGGACCTATGATGACAATAAAGAAGAATTCCAAAATCCAGATGGCTTTTCAGAAACAGTCCATAAAAACAGCTCAATGGTACAAAAATCTACATGGGGAGAGAGAGACAGGTAACGCACAAAAGAAGCACAGCAAGTGTGAAACATGAGTTACCTGTCTCTCTCTCCCCCATGTATATTTTTGTACCATTGAGTTGCTTTTATGGCCTTTTTTTGAAAAAATAAAGTGTTGCACTGAAGAACACGGTTGTGCAGTCATCTGAATTTTTCATTTGTGCTTGTACAGCGCTCTCACTAGGCTAGCACCCCTCCTGTGTTTGGAATGTGGATGCTACCTTGAGCAGCGGTAGAAGTTGGATGCATGGACCAATGTAACTATGTATATACCATACCTGGCCAATGCCTCTGAAAGTTGCAAATAGCTGAAGTACACTGCTACTTCAGTGATCTCTACTTGCTTCACAGTTCAAAGCAAAACAGCTGCCCTGATAAATTCTGAACACAGGAGGTCGGCTGCTCTGTTTGGGCACCATTCAGATGCAGCACCCTGCCAAAAATTAGGCTAAATTGAGTTTTTGGTTTCACTGTACTCAATGAAGAAATTATCTCTTCATTTGGTCTGGGCAGGGTTTCTCCAAGGTCAGTGGTTGATTGCTCCTGTCTGCTTCCAGAGGCAGATTCCAGAAAACAGAATAGGAGAGTCAACAACATATTTATGAATATTTATCAGACCCAAGAAAATCCCTGAAAAGGGGGTGCCCAGAAGGTGGCTGGGGAGGCGATAAATATTTGGAAGGTCTGCTCAGGGTGTTTTTGTGATGGGGCTGCTGCCCCTGGGATGTAGCTTGCATCAGAGGCGTAACTAGAACCTTCAGGGTCCCGGTGCAAGAAACCATGAAGGGCCCCCCGGACCCCTGGCCGGAGCCCTAGCCATTGATCCTGGGGCAATTTACTCTCGTTGGGGGGCCCTTTATTACAGTCCCGCAGCGGGACCCTTTCACAAGTTCTGCAGTGGGCCCCCTTCCTGCCATCTTGGAGCCTCCCCATGGTGGTGGAATGCCAGGGCCCAGTTTCAAGTGGGACCTTTGCGATCCTTGAAGTTCACCCACTGGTGTCAGTAGTTTTTTTTTTTCGTTATTTTAATTGTATTATTTTTTATCAATTTATTTTATTTTTTACAATGTCACTGACTATGACTCTGTCCATTCAGAAAAGGAAGGATCTGGTAAATTACATATTTACCGATCCCTTCCTGGTTCTCTATTGTGACACATCCCCTGCAGCAGCTGGCAGGAGAGGGGAGGGAGCACATTACTAAACCTGTGTTGTTGGAGTGCTTGGAACTGTGTCTGTGGCAGGCAGCCTCTATACTAGCAAAGAAGACCTGGGCATATTCTCAGCAGCCTCTTGGGGGGAAAGTGCTACACGGAGAATGCTTTGTATTTTCTGAATGAATGCAAAGCTTTCTCTGATTGGATGAGGTGAGAGGTCCGGTGGTGACATCACTTCCCAAACAGCACAGCTGATCTCTTGTGTTAAGAATGCAGCAGGGCAGCCAATCGTCAAGGGACCAACCAATGTAACTATGTTTAACCACTTGCTGACCGCCGCACGACTATATGCGGCGGCAGTCAGCCCCTCCTGGGCAAAGCGACGTACCGGTACGTCGCTTGCCCACGAGCCTCTTGAGGGCGAGCGCACGCCGACCGGAGGCGCGCTCCCGCCCCCACTCGTTCCCTGCCATCCCCGCGCGAGTGACCGGCGGCTCCGATGTCACTCGCGATCTCCCGCTGGAGAGGGAGAAAGGCAGGCGGCTGATGTAAACACAGCCGTCTGTCATTATCCCTGGTGTAACTGCAGACATCATACCATCCTGCTATGTAGGATCATATGTCTCTGTGGTGACATAAAAAGCCACGCCCCTTGACAGTAAGAATCACGCCCCTAGGGACACACCTAACCCATTGATTACTAATAAAGTTAACCCCTTCCCTGCCAGTGTCATTTTTACAGTAACAGTGCATATGTATAGCACTGATTACTGTAGTAATGTCACTGGTACCCCCAAAAGTGTCAAAAATGTCAGTCAAGGGTCCGATCTGTCCGCCGCAATGTCGCAGTCCCGCAAAAAAATTGCAGATCGCCGCCATTACTAGTTAAAAAAAAAAACAATAAAAATGACATAAATCTTTCCCGTAGTTAGTAAACGCAATAACTTTTGCGCAAACCAATCCAAAAACGCTTAGTGCGATTTTTTTACCAAAAATATGTAGCAGAAAACAAATTGGCCTATAATGTTAAAAAATGTGATTTTTACATATTTTTTTTGTGAATTTCATATAAAAAATGTGAAAATATTGTTATTTTTTTCAAAATTGTCTCTCTCTTTTTGTTTATAGCGCAAAAAGCAAAAATCGCACAGGTGATCAAATACCACCAACAGAAAGCTCTGTTTGTTGGAAAAAAAACAACGTCAATTTAGTTTGGGTACAGTGTCGTACGACCGTGCAATTGTCCGTTAAAGTCCCGCAGTGCCGAATCACAAAATAGGCCCTGGTCTTTGAGCAGCCAAATCCTCCGGGGCTTAAGTGGTTAAAATATCTATAACTGGTACTGTGAAACTTGGTATGCCAGTATTTGGATTGTAGAACACACGAGAGATTCAAATAGAAAACACTGTGCTCCTTTCAGTAATTCATTGAAAATAACTTGAGTTTATAGTATAGTCTGTACACATAACACATAAACTATATATAGTTGTGTATTGAGAATAAAAATCTCTTATAAAGATTGCTATACAGTCAAACATTTATTGTTGGATCTGGGCATCTGGCCTTTATGTTTAAGAAAATCTAAAATGGGCATTATACCAACAATGACTTAAACATAGCCTTGTGGAGAGCTGCACTACACCGTGGTGACTTTCTGAAGTGCGCAACTGCGCATATACTTTCAATAACATGACTAAGTGCTGATATATAAATGTTCTTTTAGTAATATGAAATAATTAGGTCTAAAGTAAGCATTAGGCACAGAGAGCATTCGTCTGCAGGCATCAGAGGCCTAATAATTGAAAAAAGAATGTGTTAATAAAACACAGCAGCATGCCAAAGTCTGAATGGGCCCTTATAGCTATAATAGCTACAATAACTGGAGTTCTAGTAGGATAACTAGGAGCAGTGGTCCACACCTGTAACTTACTGTATAACAAAAATAAGTCAGCACACAGGCTGTCAGAATGCACAAAATATAATGCACAAAGAAGTAAATTTGCATTTTTGCAGTCAGATTAGGATTAGGGATGATCGAACTTTTGAAAAGTTTGGTTCGACCAGAACACGCAAATTTCCCGAAAGTTCGGTTCGGATTTCAGAACCCCATTGAAATCAATGGGACTCGAACTTCTGGAATCAAAAAGCACCATTTTGAAGCCCTAAAACCCAATACATGCCCCTAAAAATTGCCTAGGGTTCTGGGTCATGCCCCAGGGACT
This sequence comes from Pelophylax lessonae, assembly GCF_965119305.1. Lineage (NCBI taxonomy): Eukaryota > Metazoa > Chordata > Amphibia > Anura > Ranidae > Pelophylax > Pelophylax lessonae. The sequence goes on along the minus strand of NC_138771.1, from coordinate 102,007,485 downwards.
ATTAATCACACAAAAAAAGTTCTTAAAAATTGTCGTTTTTGATAGAGAGCCAATTATTGAAAAAATTATTGAAAAAAAAAATGAGATTTCTTTGGATTTAGTGTCTGGGGGGTCTAAAAAGTGTACCTGTGAAGTATCAGCTCTGTAGCATGTCCAGAACCAGAAAAAAAAGATTCTTAGAATTTGTGCGTTTTTGTTTCAGGCGTTTATTGGGCGTTTTTTGGGCGTCTTTGGAGGCAGGCATGACATCTAAACTTCTGTATAGGGATATATATATATATATATATATATATATATATATATATATATATGTGTGTGTGTATATATATATATGTGTGTGTATATATAATGGAAAATTGTTACCAATACTTACCGTAATTTTCCTTTCCTGGCTCTGCGTCATGCCATCATACTACGGGTCAACTCCGCCCCTCTGACCCCCATAGGACATCCCTGAAATAGCATAAAAGGCAGGCAGTACCTGGTGGAGGTGTTCTGTATGAGCTCGTGACGGACCAGGGAGGGTTTTGTGCTGGCATGACGCAGAGCCAGGAAAGGAAAATTACGGTAAGTATTGGTAACAATTTTCCATTTTCCTGGCTCTGCATCATGCCATCATACTACGGGACATAACTAGCCAAAACACAGGGTGGGAAGAATAAACACTGCTGCAAGAAACTAATTGTAATATCTTGATACAGCAGAAGACACTACTGAAGCTCTCATCTGAGCATACTGGGATGACATCACATCCAGCTTAGTGTTTTATGCAGGTATTAGGAGATCTCCAACCTGCTGCCTTACAGACCACGTCTGCCGATACTTTGGACCAAGCTGCCCAGGAGGATGACACCGCTCTTATGGAATGTGTTCGGATCTCCTGAGGAGGGGGGAGACCTTCCAGGGAGTAAGCTGTTTGGATTGCTTTAACTATCCCTGTTGAGAGGACTCTTGGAGGGCCCGGCATACCCATCCTGGGACCCTTTGGGAATACAAAAAAAGAGCATTTTGTTTTCCGGAACGAGACCGTTCTGGGCAGCTATGTCTGTGGGAGAGACTTCATATCCAGATCATACCATCTAGGCTCCTCCAAGTCTGATCGAGAAGGTGAAAAGGCCAGGAGAACCGATTCCCAATTAAAGTGAAATTCCGATGAGACTTTAGGAAAGGACTTTGGAGAAGGTTGTAACACTACGCTGGCCTGAAGGAAGGTGCAGAACGGCTCTTTGTAGGAGAAGGCTGCAGTGTCTGAGCCTCATCTGGCTGAGACCAAAACTGTCAAGAAAACCGTCTTTAATGTCAGGTACCATAAAGGACTGTCCGAATCTGGGGAAAAAAGGGGGCTTTTTAGCAACCCCATGAATACTAACAGTAAATCCCACTTTGGAAAGAAAAGGACGAATAGGCGGGTATATCTTGATTGCCGCACGGAGGAATCCAACTACTAGAGACTCCTTTGACCATGAGGTATTGGTAAGAGCCAAAAGTGCTGAAATTTGTACTTTAAGCATGTTGAAGCTTAGTCCCGAGCCGAGGCCATACTGCAGAAAATATGATATATTCGCCACTGAGGGTAAACGGAAAGAAAATCCCTGTTGGACTGAGAAATCCTCGAACCTCTGCCACACTCTATAATAAGTGGCCTTTAGTAGATTCTTTCCTGGATGACAGAATGGTGGACATTACTCAGTCAGAGAGATTTAGATTCTGGAGCTTGCCCCTCTCAAATTCCATGCAGTCAAGGCCAGACAGGCCGAGTTGGGGTGAGTGTGGCCGTTGCAGATGAGAAGGTCCCTGACCTGAGGGAGCCTTATTGGAGGACATACTGCCAGACGACAAAGAAGGGGAAACAATGGCCTCCTTGGCCCGAATAGAGCTATCACAATAGCGGGTACTCCCTCCTCCATGATCTTCACCAATGATTTGAGGATCAGAGTAATTGGTGGAAATAGGTAGACCTGCTTGAAGCCCCACTTCTGATAGAGAGCATCCTGGGCCAGAGCCTGCGGGCAAAAGAAGTGGGAAAAAAACTTGACAGTTGAAATGTGTTGCCATTAAGTCTATCTCGGGAACCCCCATTGCTCGACAAATATTTTGGATTTTGCATCCATCCTGTGTAGTTGGCGAAGTTCCTGCTCAACTGGTCTGCTAGGGTATTCTGAGGGTCCGGGAGACACGATGCTGAACAGTCCAACAAATGGGCTTCGGCCAAGAAGATCTCCGCAGTTTCCTGGAGAAGTTGCAGACTTCCTGTCCCCCCTTGTTTCACAATGTACGATACTGCCGTTGTATCGTCCATGAGAAGACTGACTCTCCTGCCTTGGATTACGGGCAAAAACGTCTTCAGCGCCTCCCTGGCCGCTGTTAGTTCTAGGAGATTCAAGGAACATGGCAAACTCTGGTCCCACACTCCCTGCACTTTCAGTTGTAGGCAATGTGCCCCTCAACTCTGGAGACTGGCATCCGCAGTAATCGTGATCCAGTCTCCAGGGCTGACGGGCCCGCCCAGGGAGAGGTTGCTCCTCTTGGTCCACCACAGAAGGTTGTTGGAAACTAAGCAAGGAACCTGGAACCTCTGGGTGAGAGAACCACGGCGCCACTGGCTTAGAAGGCAGAACTGAAACCTTCTCCTGTGCCACCGTGCCCAAGGCACTGCCGGGATACAGGCCGTTAGGAGACCTAAAAAAAACTCATGCATCGATGAACCGTGATTTCCTTTGAGGACCTAATCCCCTTGGTCCCCGCACAGACTCGATCAGTCTTCTCTCTTCACAAGAAAATCTTGTATTTGACTGTACTGAAACCCCCTGCCCAGGTAGGTTAGGCATTGGACGGAACAAGTTGGCTCTTCTGCACATTCACCATCCACCCAAATTCTGATTGGGTCTGCAAGACTTGATCCCGCTGGTCTATGAGAAAATCCCTGGAGTGAGCCAACACCAGGATATAGTCCACATAATGCTCAGGATCACAGGCCCCAGAAAGATGGGCATGACCTTAACTAGCACTGAACAGCTATCTAGGAGTAAGTAAACTGAATTCAATTCTACCAAACTTGACAAGATGAAAGCTCTCGAGAGTCCTGCAGGCTAAGGCGTTAACTAGCAGCAGTGCTCCTACGTTGCTCTAAGCAGGATATCACTGAGGAAACAAATGCCCCAAGGATAGATAGTACCTCCAGAAGGGTTCTGGGCCATGACCAAAAACATACCCGGACCCAGACGGATGGACATGACCTTTGCTTGCAATGAACAGGGATCCAGGACTTAAGTAGACTGTATTTGAATCTACTAAAAATTGACAAGATACTCCAAGATCTAGAGGGTCCTGCAGGCAAAAACGTTACTAAGCAGCAGCACCCCTACTTTGCTATCCGCAAAATGTCACTTGAGGAAATAAATGCCATAAAGATTGATAGTACCCTCAAGAGGGTTCTGGGGAGAATGCCAACCAAAAAACATACCATGACCTAGGTCAAGTCATTGTCTGCTAGCAAAAAACCTGAGTGCTGACGAACCCAGACTATAGGAATCTGTAGACTAGCGTTTGCGAAGTCCAGAAAAGGGCACCAGCCCTTCCTTACCACCAGAATAATGGTTTTCCAGGATTCGGTCATGAAGACAGGAACCTTCATAAATACCTGCATGTGCTTAACACTAAGAATCATCCAAAGGCCATCTGACATTTGTGACCCAAGAGAGGGAATGAATATTCATGCTCCACCTCTGCGTCCGCATCGAAAGAATGCCCTGAGCCAAAAGTCACTCCTTAAAACTATTGACAGATTGGTGGAGCATGGGAGCTATGGTAAGGAAGCAGGAAACTGCTGCAGAGATGAGAACATTAGCGATCATTGATCCTCAAACATTTAAAAAGGTCTTCCAGGGTATGGGAGGTAATGCAAACATTGTACACTGCTTGCTTTTTAAAACCTGCATCTGACCATAGCTCTAGAGCAGTGATAGCGAACCTCGGCACCCCAGAACCACACCTCCCACAATGCCCAACTATATCTCAGAGTGTATGAGCATCACGGGAAATGCAGCCCCAAAACATCCGGGGCGCCAAGGCTTCTGAAACCACAAACCCCCTGTTGCCTCTGCTTTGAGGAAGCATGCCCATGGCTGTAAGACTTTGCAAAGCATCAGAAAGCAGAACATGCAAGGGCCCCCCATGGACTTAAGAGTGATGAACTGTCCCCCACAGCACTGGGGCAGCTTGACTCAGAACCCTAGAGAAGCTAAGTGCACAATTATCAGTATTACTGCCCTCTGCTGGTTAAGAGGTATATGCGCTGCTGTACAGAACCTAGTGTTCCCAGGTGGTCCCCCATTCATCCACTAACCAGGTCTAAACCTACTTAGCTTCTGAGATCAAGCACATACAGGGTGGTGTGGTGTGGCCACAGGCTATCTCCACTAAGGCAATTCTGATGCTGTAGTGCTGGGCCATCCTGAACAGCCAGGCAAACAAGCCTTTACCTGAAACTGAGAAAACTTTACACAAGCTTCCCAACCAGAGCCCTTTCTCCTCCACTCATGGAGAACCTTATCTGCTCTAAGCAATAAGGACTAATAGGATAGCCACAGGCTGCACAAAGTGCCAGCTTATGCTGTTGTCTGTCGCCTACAAACAGAAGTAACCTTGTTGTTGTCTCTGCAGTAGGTAGCAACAGTATTGTAAAGCAGCGCAGGCTGTATGCCAACACTTGGGAATGGTAACTGCATCTGGTGTTCACAATAACTTTGTGGCTACAAATAGTGGACAGGAGAGCCTCTGACTACCCCATAAAGGCATAGACACATTCTCCTTCCTGGCAACGTATCCTCCCAGCACCTCATTGTGCTAAGCATGAGAGGAAGATCCTTGGACTACCTCCTTAAGGTATTGCTGACATACAGTATCCTCCAAATTAGTGATAAGATGATGTGAAGCATTCGCCAAGTGACAGCATTCACAGCCGTGTCAATATTTCAGTATGTGATCTCCTGTGGAATTAAAATCAAAGTTGCAGGGTGCTTAGTTCACATTCATCCCCACAACACTGTGGCTCCACACTCGATCAGGTCCATTCAGAGTGACCAACTGACGAAAATTTATTCCGTCCTGGCCACATACATTGCTCTCTTTTTTTTTTTTTTCAAAAAAAGATAAAGAAAAACAAAAACGCATTCCTTCCCAAAAAAAAAAATCTTCAGTGTTTTGAGGCTGGCGGCAGCTTTAGACAAAAATACCCCAAGCTTCAACACAGGCAAAGTAGACCAGGATGTGCATGTACTCACAGTGAGAGCAGCAGAGACCCAGTTATACACAGTGTATTGGCCACAGAGGAAAAGGAAGCCATCTGCACCTGCAGACTGTCTCCACTGATTAACCAAAAGCTCCAAGGTGATCAGAGGAAGCCTGGGCTGGCCCCCTCCCCCCACACTGGAGCATGCAAAACCACCATCTCTAGTGAACTACAAGAGCCAGCAAGCATGTTTAAGGGGAGAAAAATACAGCAAAAAAATTGCCAGCCAGCTTCATATCATAATTCATACTGTAACAACAGCGAGGAAAGAACCTCCACTGTAATACGGTCTCTGTGTCAGTTTTGACTGTCAATTAATGGTATCAGTATGAAAATGCAGCAATTTATACTGCAATGTAACTTACCCCCAGCACCAAGGGGAACCCACCATTGAGGGAGATTTACAGCCCATAAGAGGGGGTCTTCTTACCCAGGAGAGAGGCTGAACCTGGGAAGGCCATAAGGAAGGATAACATATTTTTTTCAAGGTGTCCGGAGCGAGGACAAAAAAAAGAACACCTCCACCAGGTACTGCCTGCCTTTTATGCTATTTCAGGGATGTCCTATGGGGGTCAGAGGGGCGGAGTTGACCCGTAGTATGATGGCATGACGCAGAGCCAGGAAATATATATATATATATATATATATATATATATATATATATATATATATATATGTGTATATATATATATATATATATATATATATATATATAGATTTAAAAAACACCATTTTGAAGCCCTAAAACCCAATAAATGCCCCTAAAAAGTGCCTAGGGTTCTGGGTCATGCCCCAGGGACTATTAATCACACAAAAAAGTTCTTAAAAATTTTCCTTTTTGATAAAGATTTATATATATTTATTAGGTTTTAGGGCTTCAAAATTGTGTTTTTTGATTCCATATATATATATATATATATATATATATATCTACATTACGGTCACCCTGACATGGAAGAGTTCGGTCACCCTGGCATAGCAGAGTCAGTTCACCCTAAACTACACTACGATCACCCTGACACTAAAACTTTCCATAGAAAAACTAGATTATTGAATCTAACTATAGTGGTATATAGTACCCTAACTACACTGCATATCCCTTTCCTCACGCTAATAATTGCAAAATGACACTGGAGCAGCAGGGGTAACAGAACTGCTTCCACTCTATTCCACAGCCTCTCTATTACAGTGCTAGAGATTTGGCTGGGCTATGTTATATAGTGGGGGGCGTATGGGGGGCGTATTCACTCCTGATTGGCCTCTGGACCCCCTAGTCACTCCAATCGGCTTTTACTGATGTTTCTGGGCCAATCACAGGCTTTTAAAGCCCAGTTCCTGTCCCATTGCATTTTGGGCGGTTCTGGTGGCCGAGTTCTGAACTTTGACCGCAAAAATTTCGGAATTCGGCCGAATTTCGAACAGCCAATGTCCGTGTCGAACCAATGGTCGTCCTGAACTGTTCGATCATCCCTAATTAGGATAACACCTATTTTATACTTAATATTTGTTACATGTTTCCATTCGTGTAGCATAATTAAAAAAAACAAATATTTAAAAATTGCTGCTTACCTTTTTAATAACTTTTAGTATAAAAATCCTACCTACCTTTCCCCTTGTATGTAATGGTAAAAATGGAGCAGAGAAGTTACCCTGTATCTTCTCTGTACTAATTGGCCCTTTTTCCTTCTCCTTTTACCCCCTTCCTGACCAGGCCATTTGTTGCAATACCACACTGCATTACTTTAATTTTACAATTGTGTGGTCTTGCGACACTGTAACTGTACCCAAATAAAATGTTTGTCCTTTTTTCCCCCAAAAATAGAGCTTTCTTTTGGTGGTATTTGATCACCACTGTTTTTTTTTTTTTTTGCACTATAAACAAAAAAAGACCAACAATTAAAAAAAAAAGAAACCCAATATTTTTTACTTTCTGCTATAAAACATATCTAATATAAAAAATATTAAAAATCTAATTTCCTCATCAATTTAGGCCACTGTGCATTCTGCTATATATTTTTGGTGAAAAAAATCCCTATAAGTATATGCTGATTGGTTTGCGCAAAAGTGATAGTGTCTACAAACTATGGGATATTTTTAACCGCTTGCCGACCGCCGCAAGTAGATTTACTGCGGCGGTCAGCCCCTGGCAGGCAGAGTGACGTTAATTAACGTCACTAGCCTGGGAGGGTCTGGGGAGCGAGCGCGCGCCCGCCCGCCCGCCCGCGGAGGCGCGCTCCCGCTCCCGCGCGGTCACGGACCCCCCCGCGCGTGTGACTGGCGGACCCGATGTCCGCCGGTCACTCGGCGATCGGCGGGGGAGAGGGAGAAAGTCAGGCGGCTTGTGTAAACAAGCCACCTGTCATTCTCCTCGGTGTAAAGACACTGATCACACGGATCTACTATGTAGATCCGTTGATCAGTGTCCTTACAGCTCAAGCCACAGCCAATCACAGTAAAAAGCACGCCCCTAGGGACACACACAGCCCCTCCCTCCCAAATAAAGTTAACCCCTACACTACCAGTGTATTTTTACAGTAACAGTGCATATATATAGCACTGATTACTGTAGAAATGTCACTGGTAACCCCAAAAGTGTCAAAAATGTCAGTCAAGGGTCCGATCTGTCCGCCACAATGTCGTAGTACCGCAAAAAAAATCGCAGATCGCCGCCATTACGCGTTAAAAAAAAAAAACAACAAAAATGACAAAAATCTTTCCCTTTGTTAGTAAACGCGATAACTTTTGCCCAAACCAATAAAAATACGCTTTTTGCTATTTTTTTTACCAAACATAGGTAGGATAAAACAAATTGGCCGAAAATGTTAAAAAATTTTGATTTTTACATTTTTTTGGGGGGGGGGGGAATTTCATATAAAAAAATTTGAAAAATATTGCTATTTTTGCAAAATTTACGCTATTTTTTTGTTTATAGCGCAAAAAGTAAAAATCGCACAGGTGATCAAATACCACCAAAAGAAAGCTCTGTTTGTGGGGAAAAAAGGACGTCAAATTCGTTTAGGTACAGCGTCGCACGACCGCGCAATTGTCCGTTAAAGTCACGCAGTGCCGAATCGCAAAATACCCCCTGGTCTTTTAGCAGGAAAATCCTCCGGGGCTTAAGTGGTTAAGGAATTTTTATTTATTTATTATTTTTTTTTTTTTACTAGTAATGGCAGCGATCAGCGACAATTTGGACACTTGGGGGTTTATTTACTAAAGCTAGAGAGGGCAAAATTAGTCACAATTCAGCCGAGAAACCAACGAGCTTCCAGGTTTTATTGCTAAAGCTTAATTAAACCAGCTGAGGTTAGAAGCTGATTGGTTTCTCTGCAGAATTGTGACGAATTTTGCCCTCTCTAGCTTTAGTAAGTAAACCCCTAAGTGGAACTAGTGATACTAATAAAGTGATGAGTGCTAGAAATATGCACTGTCACTAAACCAATGATACTGGCAGGCAAGGGCTTAACATTAGGGGCGATCAAATAGTTAACTGTGGGCATAACCAGTGCTTGGTTACTGTGTGGGCTGTGTTTGTAGTAGGGGAAGGCAGAGATTTGTGTTACTGCAGAAACACAGGATTAATACCTTCCCTGCTGACGGAACGGCAATCTGCCTTGTCTACATAGGCAGACTGCTGTTGTGCTTGTGTCCTGAATGATCGGCAGGTCGCAGCGGACATTGAGTCCGCTGGACCCGCCAATTGGCTCCCGCTGTGTCCAATCACAGTTAGAGCAGGATGCCGGCGGCATGCGTGCTCGCCCCAGACCCAGAAGTGCAGGATCATGTATGCCTTGCCACTGTATATATACAATATAAGATTGGCAAGTGGGTAAATGACCCAGTCCATACTGTGCTATATACTGTACAATACGTTCAGTGTTACCCCCTAAATATGGGTAAAACAAGTAACATGCTTCAGAAGCTAAACGTAGCCTTTAAAAATACTTCCTCACCCCTCCTAACACTTATGTTGACTAACTTTAAAGAAAAAAAAAAGATGTATACGTACCTATTTTCAGCTAGCTCCAGTCCGGTCATGTGATCCCCTGGTACAGCTAGCGGCGGCTGCAGGCGAGAGGAGAGAGTGCCCGACAATGGCTGGAGCAGTGACATCACCCATTGGCTCCTATGGCCTATCCGTTGTTGGTGGTCTCTCCTCTCTCCTGCAGCCGCCACTGACTGACACTGGGGAGCCGTATCATGTGACCAGACTCAAGCAAGTTAAAAATAGGTAAGTATATCCATATTTCTTACACAGGTTAGCCAGCATAGTGGTGTTAGGAGAGGGAAGGGAGCATTTTTAAGACTAGTAATGTTTAGCCTGGAATTCCACTTTAAGCTGCAAACTTTGAAAAAGTTTTAAAGTTTAGAGAGTTAAATCAAATCATTAAATCTTAATTGAGATAAAAAATAGACAGCTTTTTACTATGTTTCTTAAGAAAAATAAACTGCTTTTATTTGCTTGGAGAAAGCAAAATGGGAATTCTTCTCAAGAACATTGCCCGGCAGTGACATTATGATTCTCTATTAAACTAACCATTGCCCTCTGGTGGATGTAACTCATAATGTCATTATAATCATTTCTTTCCTCTCCTTAGACACATAGAACCATAAGAGTGATGGCAGAAAATGACCCAATGGTCCATCAAGTATGTCCCTTCATCCCACTCTTTCCTTTTCTACTTTTTAGCCCTCTCCTCCCTCCCTACCTTCCCTCTTACATTCCCAAAAGTGCATTTCATTTTTCTTTTCGCCAACTTTATGGACATGGCTATATTAGTTGTCGACAGAAATAACAAAGACATGTAGCAAAAATTTATAGGGCCCTCCATCAAATTAAAAAAAATAAACCATAACCACACTGAAACCAATGTTCCTTACCTACAGTATGTTTTTATACCCTGATGCCCTTCTTTTGACAGCAGCACAAATCATAAAGTTCATATATGGAACTGACCCCTCACTAAAACTACATCCCAGATTATGCTTCATTCCCAATATTTTCTCTTATCTCTGTGTCTTTCTCCTCTCTTGTTTTCTGTGTATCCCTGTTTTTGTGTTTCTTGCTATGTGGCTCTCTCCATTTTTATTTCACCTGGATTTGCGATCCTTTGCTCTCTTTGAGGACAGATTAAGACCTATTCTCTTTCACTTGTGTTTTTTGGGCGATAGCTCTCTTTTTTTCGGTCTGCCCGATGCTGCATGTTGGTTTTTCGATTGAAATGTAATTATTATTTTTTTTGCTACTATATTCATGATAATTTGTATTTTGATATCTGGACAGGAAAGTGTCAGATGGTTCAATTGTTGCTTTATATTGATTGTGCTTTATAAGTATTTTCTTTTTGTGTGTGTGTGTAGGTTTTTTTTTTTCTTCTTCTTCCTCTTTTAGTTTTTTATTATTTTTACCTTTCTTTTACAATTTTTTCATATTTTTCCTCTTCCCTTTTTTAATACCCTGTTTAGATCCAGCATTCCCTTATGTGTTCCAAAGCTTAATATTGATTATATATAGTTAGTAAATTCAATCTTTTTATATGATATCCGGGTCTGGAAGTTCCATGGCAACCGTGACAGGCCTCCTTTCTCTGTTTGTATATATAGTATAGACCAGTAAGGGTTGTTTTGTGGAATGTAAGAGATGCAAATAGCACCTTGAAGCGTCGATTTATGATACTCTCACTGATTTAAAACTGGATTTTGCACGTTTGCAAGAGACCCATGCCACCCCAGAAACAGTCCATTTCCTTAAAAGCTGCAGTGTAAAAGTAGCCTACCAGTGTAGTGTAAAAGGTGCATTAATGAATACTTAATGAATACTTCTGTTCAGTTTTTACAGAAGAAAAAGAAGGAAAAGGACCTCCACTTGAAAAGATGACTAATGAATCGTTTGATGCATGTGTCTTTACAGAGGAAGACGTTCTAAGATTGCTGTCTAAAGTGAAGACAAATAAGTCACAGGGTCCTGATGAGATACACCCAAAATTATTAAAAGAGCTTAGTGGTGAGCTGGCAAAACCATTAACAGATTTATTTAACCAATCATTAGTAACAGGAGTCGTCCCGGAAGATTGGAAAATGGCAAATGTCGTGCCCATTCACAAGAAAGGTAGTAGGGAGGAATCGAGCAACTATAGACCAGTGAGTCTGACATCAATAGTAGGCAAATTAATGGAAACCCTATTAAAGGATAGAATTGTGGAACATCTTAAATCCCATGGATTGCAAGATGAAAAACAACATGGGTTTACTTCAGGGAGATCATGTCAAACAAATCTTATAGATTTCTTTGACTGGGTGACTAAAATAATAGACGGTGGAGGTGCAGTAGACATTGCATATCTAGATTTTAGTAAGGCTTTTGACACTGTCCCACATAGAAGACTTATCAATAAACTACAGTCATTGAGCATGGACTCCCATATTGTTGAGTGGATTAGGCAGTGACAGACAACAAAGGGTTGTAGTCAATGGAGAACATTCAGAACAAGGTCATGTTACCAGTGGAGTACCTCAGGGATCTGTACTGGGACCAATTTTATTTAATATCTTCATAAGTGATATTGCAAAAGGCCTCAATGGTAAGGTTTGTCTTTTTGCTGATGACACAAAGATATGTAACAGGGTTGATGTTCCTGGAGGGAAACGCCAAATGGAAAAGGATTTAGGAAATCTAGAAGAATGGTCAGAACTCTGGCAACTGAAATTTAATGTGGATAAGTGCAAGATAATGCACCTGGGGCGTAAAAACCCAAGGGCAGAATATAGAATATTTGACACAGTCCTGACCTCAGTATCTGAGGAAAGGGATTTAGGAGTAATTATTTCAGAAGACTTAAAGGTGGGAGGACAATGTAATAGAGCAGCACGAAATGCCAGCAGAATGCTTGGATGTATAGGGAGAGGTATAAGCAGTAGAAAGAGAGAAGTGCTTATGCCGCTGTACAGAACACTGGTGAGACCTCACTTGGAGTATTGTGCGCAGTACTGGAGGCCATATCTCCAGAAGGATATAGATACTCTAGAGAGAGTTCAGAGAAGAGCTACTAAACTAGTACATGGATTGCAGGAAAAACTTACCAGGAAAGGTTAAAGGACCTTAACATGTATAACTTGGAAGAAAGAAGAGACAGAGGGGATATGATAGAAACTTTTAAATACATAAAGGGGAATCAACTCGGTAAAGGAGGAGAGCATATTTAAAAGAAGAAAAACTACCACAAGAGGACACCGTTTTAAACTAGAGGGGCAAAGGTTTAAAAGTAATATGAGGAAGTATTACTTTACTGAGAGAGTAGTGGATGCATGGAATAACCTTCCTGAAGAAGTGGTAGCTGCAAATACAGTGAAGGAGTTTAAGCATGCATGGGATAGGCATAAGGCTATCCTTCATATAAGATAGGGCCAGGGACTAATAATAGGATTCAGATATATTGGGCAGACTAGATGGGCCAAATGGTTCTTATCTGCCGACACATTCTATGTTTCTATGTTTCTATGTTACCATTCTACATGCTCACATGCTTTTTTGTGGCTATGTTGTTTTGTGGCAATGGATTCTCCTGTGAATGCGTGGAGAAAGAATAAATATGGGAGTTTTTTTTTTGTTTTTGCGCTGTAGATTTTTCGATAGACGTTTTGTAAATGCTAATATGTATATCCTGCCATTGTACTCAGGTGAAGTAATTCAGCTGTTCATGAAGTTTTTAGTTGATATGGGACCCCTCCCTGTTCTGCTGGTGGGTGATTTCAACAACCTTTTTAATATTAGACAGGGTAGGTTTCCATTGTCCAAGCAGCCTGGAGCAGAACGCCTAACCCTCCTGGAAATGCTATGTGAGTAATTGGGTCTGTGTGACCTCTAGCGCAAACGACACCCAATGAAAGCGCAATATACTTGTCTCTAAAGGTACTATAACTCTTTTCTTGTATTGATTTGATACTGGGTTCCAATGAGATGCTCAGGTATATTATTTCTATGGATATAGAAAAATGCAGTGTTTTTTTCTCTTGCATTTAAAGAGGAAGTAAACCCTCCTCTGCAACTTGTACCTATAGGTAAGCCTATGATAAGGCTTACTTATAGGTACTGTAAATATCTCCTAAACATGTACCGTTTAGGAGATATTTACCTTAAATGCAGCCAGTGACATCACTGGCGCATGCGCTCTGAAGGAACGTCCACTGGTGCCGTTCCTTCAGAGCCCCGTGCCGTGACCGTCGGCTCCCCAGGACCATCTTTCCGAATGGGCACGCCCGGCGGTTGCCCGGGGGCCCCACTTGCCAAGGGGCCCCACGCAGGGTGGCAATTTACCCCCATCTGTCCCCCCCAGTTTAATTTACCTGGTGGTCTAGGCCCCCCAGACTAGCCTGCTCCTCCGCAGAGTCGCGGACGCCAGCTGCTGTAGCTTCGGGCTCTGCGCTACACTGGTTGCTAGGATGGCCAGCCGATTGGCATCTAGCAACCAGTGACGTCTGGAGGAGAGGACCCGGCATGCACAGCGGGGGAAGAAGGTGAGCAGCCTTGTGTGTGACTGAATAGGAGAGGGGATGGAACAGCTGCATACAGAGGAATCCATCCCTCCGCACTCCTCCCGCTGCCACCGAATGGCTGATTCTCCGCTCTCTCCTGCAGTCACCCAGCGGCAGCAGGAGGAACACGGAAGGACCAACCCATCCACACACAGCCGTCCCATCCCCCTCCCATACAACTTGCTGGCCTCCTAGTGCTTTCCAGCCCCCCCCTGCTCTAAACACCCCCCTGCTCTTAACACCCCCCTGTGCTCTTAACACCCCCCCTGTGCTCCTAACACCCCCCCTGTGCTCCTAACACCCCCCTCAGTGCTCTTAACACCCCCAAGTGCTTTTAAAACCCCCCAGTGCTCTTAACACCCCCAGTGCTCCTAACACCCCCCCTGTGCTCCTAACACCCCCCCCCTGTGCTCCTAAAACCCCCCCTTTGCTCCTAACACCCCCCTCAGTGCTCTTAACACCCCCCCCCTCAGTGCTCTTAACACCCCCCAGTGCTCTTAACACCCCCCTGCTCTTAACACCCCCCCTGTGCTCTCAACACCCCCCCCCCCTGTGCTCTTAACACCCCCCCCCAGTGCTCTTAACACCCCCCAGTGCTCCTAACACCCCCCAGTGCTCCTAACACCCCCCTGTGCTCCTAACACCCCCCTCAGTGCTCTTAACCCCCCCTGTGCTTTTAACACCCCCCCAGTGCTCTTAACACCCCCCCTGTGCTCTTAACACCCCCCAGTGCTCTTAACATCCCCCCCCACTCTAAACACCCCCCCAGTGCTCTTGTCCCCCCCCCAGTGCTCTTGTCCCCCCCAGTGCTCTTGTCCCCCCCCAGTGCTCTTGTCCCCCCCCCCCAGTGCTCTTGTCCCCCCCCCAGTGCTTTTGTCCCCCCCCCCAGTGCTCTTGTCCCCCCTCAGCGCTCTTTAGCCCCCCGTGCTATTTAGCCCCCCCGGTGTTCTTCAGCTTCCCCCCTATGATCTCTGGCTCCCCCAGTGCCCCAGTGCTCTCCACCCCCCTGTGCTCCCTGGCTCCCCCCTCAGTGATTTCCAGTTCCCCCCTTCCCTCCGTGCTCTCCACCCCCCTGGTTTTCCCTGTCCCCCCTGTGCTCTCCACCCTAATCGGAGCCGCCTTACCCGCGCATCGGCTTCCCCCGCTGCCAAGTGGGTGCAGGAGCGCGCCACCGGCAGCGCACGCTTGCCCCCTAGCTTCCTGCGTGAGACCGACGTACATCTACCAATAAATATAGCCTTACCTTATCGATAATTTGCATTTTTATTCTCGTGAGCGAATGTGTAGGCGGGGGCCCCAGTGCACTGCATTGCCCGGGGGCCTATAATGCTCTTAAGATGGCACTGCGGCTCCCGTGCGCGAGAGGGACGTAATCACGGGTCCAGCCAATCAGATGGCCGGATGCCGCCAACCTGGAAGAAGGGTGACAGAACATGTCACCCATGGGAGAGGTGAGGGGTCGGCACTTCGGGGCTTCGTTCTAAGGTAAGTGTATCATAATGAGCTAGTATGAGATGCATACTAGCGCATTATGTGTTTTTCTTTCAGGTGTACTTTTTAAAAAAAAAAAAAAATTCTGAGGTTTACAACCTCTTTAATTGGGTAGTATTAGCAAAGTGGAATTCACTAACTTCTGGGGAATATTCCCTTGCAACTTGAACAGTCTATTTGCCTTTAGTAAATCAACACCATAGTTTATATTAAAACTGGCTCCAATATAATTTCCGAGCATGTTTGATTTTTAAGTGTAACTAAAGGCAAAGCTTTTTTCTCATTTTGGATAGAGCAAGGGAGGGTTAAAACCCCTATAATTTTTTTTGCCATCTGTGTCCCAAAGGGGAGATTTTCCTTCACTTTCTGTCCTATAAACAAAACAGGAAGTTCGACTAAATCCCTTCAAAGGGGAATCCCAGTGTGTCACCAGTATTCAGGACTAGTTTCCCCATTTTAAGATTTCCCCTCTTTTACTGTTCTGATGTCACCTAACATTTGGGATTTTCTTTTACATTGACTTTCAATGATAACAGTAAACAGGAGAAATTGAAGCAGTAAATGTCCCTGTTTCAGGTAGAACTAAATAAAAATGTGGCCTTTAGTTAAACTTCAATACTGGTAATCCTGACTTTCAGAAAAGAAAAAGCTTAACCTTCTTAGCAGTATTCCCGAGCGTGGCTCAGGGTTACATTTCAGAGCCCAAAGCGGTAACCCGGAGCCACACTCGGGGTACCGCCAGAAGCATCGCTGGATCCTGTAAGAGAGGTTACTTACCTTGTCCCCGGGATTCAGCGATGTGTCTCAGCGGTGTCTCGCGGTGGATCTTCCTCCCAATCGTCTCCGTGCCCCGGCTTCCGTCTCCTGCGACGTGACGTTCGCAGGGGGGTGGAACCAGCGGCAAATTGAAATGTAAAAACACACCAAACACACTGATACCATTCAAAATAAAAAAAAATCACATTAGTTTGCCCCCCAGTGCCCTTTCCTGCAGTTTTACTGTACTTTTTATGTAAATATATATATATATATATATATATATATACAGTATATATATATATATATATATATATATATACATATATATACAGTATATATATATATATATATATATATATGTATATATATATATATATATACATATATATATATATATATATATATACATATATATATATATACGTATATATATATATATATATATATATATATATATATATATATATAATGTATACAGTTGGTTTGGGCTGCTCATTCACAAGAATTGCATGCAAAATAATGGTACCGCTTTCAGCACCAGGGAGGTTAACCATATTTTCAATTTACCTCATGACCATAGTAATTGAAAATAAATGTGTTACTGCCATTGGTGTTTAGGATGTTTAGCCAAAATTAAAGCCCAATTCCAATAAAAAAAATACCAAAATGCAATAGTGGACATTACTTTTTTTTATTAACTTACATAGGTCATTGAAATTTCACAAATTGGTAAAATAAATTTTCCTCTATAGTAACTCTTCTTCTTTTTATTGCAAGTAAATAATGAATTCCATGGAGAAGCATGTACTCTCTTTGAGTTCTTGATGAAGGAGGGGTGCAGGCTGTTTGACAGGGGCGGATGTACAGGGGTCACAGGGGTCGCCATGGCGACTGGGCCCCCTGTATGTATAGAGAGGAGGAGCGGCAAGCGAAGCTGAGACCGAGCTCCCCCGATCCTCCCGACGGAGCTGATCTCACATAACATTGGAAACAATGGAAAGTGAAAGCAGAGTGTGTGCTGTGCTCTCTGCCTCCCCCTACAGTGCAATACCCGGCAGGAAGGTACAGTCCTCTCTCGTTTTTTAAAAAGGCTTTCTGTATGTATGTGCATTTATGTATGTATGTGTGTGTACTGTATGTGTGTGTACGTCAGAGGCGTAACTAGAACCTTCAGGGCCCTGATGCAAGAAACCATGAAGGGCCCCCCAGACCCCTGGCCGGGGCCCTTACCTTCAAGCCCAGGGCTCTTCCCACTAATCCTGGGGCTCTTTACACTCGTTGCATGGCCTTTTATTACGGTCCCGCAGCAGGATTCTTTCACAAGTTCTGCAGTGGGCCCCCTTTCTGCAATCTTGGGGCCTCCCCACAGTGGTGCAATGCCAGAGTCCGGTCGCAAGTGTGACCTTTGCAATCCTGGAAGTTCACCCACTGGTTTGCTACCGGGCCCCCTGGAGCATGGGGCCCGGTAGCGATTGCAACCCCTGTAGTTACGCCCCTGGTGTACGTATGTGTGTGTACTGTATGTGTGTGTACTGTATGTGTGTGTATGTATGTGCGTGCATGTATGTATGTGTGTGTGTGTGTGTTTATATGTGTGTGGATATATGTACGTGTGTGTGCTTCAAGTTATTGCCCATTTGAGTTTATGGACTTTTAAGGACTTTTAAATGATTTTAAGCTGAAGTGTGCAGTAATTCAGTTATTATATTATAGTCGGTTTACTCAATTTACTTTAAACATGTAAGGCCCCTTTCACACGGTCCGCATTCCGTTGCGGACCGTGCTCTGCTCAGCGGGGATCGATCCGCCGATCCCCGCTGAACAGGCAGATGACAGCTCCGTCTCCGCACTGTGTGCGGATAGGGAGTTGTTAGAGCCCCGCTGCTCTCTATGGGGAATCGGATGAGAGCGGACCGCCTGTCCGCTCTCATCCGATCCCATCCGATCCCCAGGACGGATGGAAAATAGGGTTTCCATCCGTCCAGATTTCACGGACATGTCACCGCTGACATTCGCTGCTCCATAGGGCTGAATGGGGCATCAGATCAGATCCGCCTAAAAAACTGACAGGCGGATGTGATCGGAACGCCCGTGTGAAAGAGCCCTAAAGGTGGCTAGGATGTACCACCATTCCTGCGCTACTGAAATTTTTCTATTTTGTATTGTGTGATCTAATTCATATTACAACATTTATACATGATTTCATTACCTATAATTACTTCTATATAAGTAGCAGCATTGTGTTATGTGTGTCCTATACTCCTGAGCGCATAGGGTCACTCTGCAATTGTTAGCCTTTTATGGGTGAATTTGGAGGTGTTTCTTTAGTCCACCAGCACTATTACTGTTCCCATTCCCCCCTCCCCACCAGTCCTGCCACTGATCCCATACTCCCCTCTCCCCACCAGCACTATTACTGGTCTCATTCCCCAGGTCAGATTTTACCGATCCTAAGGAGGCAGATCAAAGAAATTGATTGTTGAGGTTCACATTCCCTTTAATGAAAGAATATTATATATAAAGTATATACAGTAGGTTTTTTTTTTGTATGTACCCCATTGGTGTCCAGGGGGCCTTACAAGCCTGTGAGAGGTTGAGGGTCTTGAAGGAGTTCTAGGGCAGTGTTGGGGGGGGGGGCCTTCATGATTTCTTGCACCTGGGCCCTGAAAGTTCTAGTTACGCCCCTGCTGTTTGATATCCATAAAAGGCTACAGAATGTTTATGTAGATGATACAACTGACAAGAGTCGCCGATGACAAGACAATTCTCTTGTGGCGACATATTGCGTCTGTCTGAAATCCATTATTACTATAGGGGAAGTGTTACTCTACCAACATCTGGAATTTGAAGACCTTTGCAAGTTAATAAAAAAAAGTTATGGCCAATTTTACATTACTTTCAATGCAGCCCTCTTATATACAGGGTTATAACTCCAAAAGTTGGACCCACTAAGTCACACTGTTCCTATCTATGTACTTACCGTTATACATTTTGGATGCACTATGTATTTTTTATGCTTGCACATTACGCTTTTAATCTGTATTGTCGATAAATAAAGTTTATTTTTTTATATAAATTACCTTGTATGCTTACTACAGACTACCCCCCCCCCCCCCCCCAGCCTTCAAAATCTAATTTTTATACAGGGTGGTGGCTTAGTCAACCTTCCTGTCCTTTCTTGGACTAGATTGTTGACAACCTCCCCTGGTTTTCCTTTTCTCTATTTGTTATAGGGATGTGGCTGTGGGTGGCTTTTGTTAGAGCCAACATTGTTTAAATCTACCAGGGTTATAACTGCTGTCTGTTACCTTTGGGAAAAATTCCACTAACTTCCTCAAGTCCTCACCCTGTGACAACCTGACTCATAAAGCAGTATTGGGACTGGAAGTGACAGGAAGTGAGGGCAAATCTTTCCAATAGCAGCACAAAGAGAAAAAACTTGACAGAGGTGATAACTTTTCCTCATTCTAACTTAAAAAAATATTTTTTTGGCTTGATTTTGGCATTAATTTGCACCAAAAACCATATCTGCATCAAAATGCAGAACTAGTTCCTAATAAAATATATACTGCTCAAAAAAATAATAATTTTAATTTCCATCAAACCAGAGGCGTAACTATAACCTTCAGGGCCCCGGTGCAAGAAACCATTAAGGGCCCCCAGGGCCCCTTCAAGCCCGGGGCCCTTCCCCCTGATCCTGGGCCCTTTAATCTCATTGCGGGGCCCTTTCACAAGTTCTGCGGTGGGCCCCTTCCTGCCATCTTGGGGCCTCCCTACGGTGGTGGAATGCCAGGGCCTGGTTGCAAGTGTGACCTTTGCGATCCTGGAAGTTCACCCACTGGTGTCAGTAGTTTTTATTTTTTGGTACTTTAATTGTATTATTTTTTATCATTTTATTTTTTTACAATGTCACTGACTATGAGGAAAAGGACAGTGATTTCTCTACATGCTGCCCCCACCACCAATCCAAGTGTACAGGGGAACCGCACAGGCCCCCTGGAGCATGGGGCCCGGTTGCAATTGCAACCCCTGCAACCCCTGTAGTTACGCCCATGCATCAAACTATGTGGCATCCTTTTGTTCCTAACACATTACCCAGTCCATATCCAGCATGATTTTTTTCTCCATTGAGATCTGATGTGTTTTCAAAGTGTTCCTTTTATTTTTTCGAGCAGTGTGTGTGTGTGTATATATATATATATATATATATATAATATTCTTACAAAACATTATGTTACTAAACCATGTCCTGAAATTACTAATTTGAAAATGAAACAGAATTAACAACTGCACTTGCTAAATATTTGAAAGTAAAATGTAATTACATAAGTAGTTTCCAAGGATGTAGGTCTGACACTGCTGATACATTAACATTTCATTCCATGTAGTTACCTGAGTGAGGTAGTAGATCCAAGCAGTAAACGAGCAATTAATTTGCACTGTAGGGCTTTTCTGATTGCAGCAGTATGCCCATATCTAGATATGACTACCCAGATGTTATCTAGCACATCGGCTCTGCACAAAATGCTACAAATTAAAAGCTGAAGATGCAGTATTTTTATTGCTTCCTGCTGATTCAAAGCCGTAATTTCATCAAAAGATCAAGAGCAAATCTTTGATCTGGCTTAATTGAAGAAATGCTTTATATTTTTGGTGTTTGACTTCTCTGCATGAAATCGCAATTTTTATTAAAATGCCGTTTAAAAAAAAATCCTACGTGCCATGTGATTCTGTTCTTTGTGCAACTCTTTAATGCTTTTTATGTGCCAAATAAAATCCTAGCAATTGACTGCTTTGGTATATCCAACATTGACCATGTTGTACCCAATTTATGTAGAAAGTTACTTCATCCTAACTCTTCCCTATAGAAAATTCAGTGACATTGCTGCAGTGCCACATTTGCATTAGATTGAATCAAATGTAAACCCTAAGTAAAGGACATTTACTTTTCCTAATTACTGTGTACTGGGACCTTGATTTCCAAATGAAATGCAAATTTTTCACAGTCCGTGATGATTTGGGGAGCCATGTCATCAGGTGTTGGTCCACCGTGTTTTATCAAGTCCAAAGTCAGCGCAGCCCTCTACCAAGTAATTTTAGAGCACTTCATGCTTCCCTCTGCTGATCTGCTTTATGGAGATGATGATTTCTTGTTCATGCAGGACTTGGCACATGCCCACACTGCCAAAATACCAATACCTGGTTTAATGATCATGGTATCACTGTGATTGTTTGGCCAGCAATCTCACCTGACCTAAACTCCATAGAGGATCTGTGGGGTATTGTCAAGAGGAAGATGAGAGACAGCAGAACCAACAACAGATGCGCTGAAGGTCACTATGAAACCAACCTGGGCTTGCATAACACCTCAGCAGTGCCACAGGCTGATTGCCTCCATGCCACGTCTCATTGATGCAGTAATTCATGCAAAAGGAGCCCCGACCAAGTATTGGTATAGTGCATACTATACTGTAAATGGACATACTTTTCAGAAAGCCAACGTTTCTGTATTAAAAATGCTTTCTTTTATTGGAAATAAATATTCTAATGTTCTAGAATTTCTTAAAATATTTCTTAAAATAAATAAATGCTTGAAATATATCACTCTGTGTGTAACACATCTATATAAAATATATGAGTTTCACTTTTTGAATTTAATTACTAAAATAAATTACCTTTTTTTTTTTTTAAGATATTTTTATTGAAAAGCAACAATTTGTACAAACAAAGTGAACATTACATTGAGGCAGCAATAGGATGTACGTTTCGTCACAAAATCGTAATGCATTTTAAACCTTATGGGTCCAAAAGTTCACATAGATAAGGGCATTAAATGGGAAATACAGACTACAGGACCTAGGGGAAGAAGAGTGCGAGGAGAGAAATAGGTTGAAACATTCTCGCATGGGACGGGAGGAGAACATTAACCATCAAACATCAAAAAGACTGATTCGGATGACTCTGTGCTGGCCACTTATCATACCATGAGCTACAGTAGCGGTGTTAGGGGTGTTGAGGGGTGGGGGTGTAAGGAAAATAGGGGGGGGGCATGGGGGAGTGATTTGGAATACGTCCATGAGATTCAGAATGGGGTGAGGGGAGAAAGGCTAAATTATGTTCCCTGAGACTGATGAGGATCTTTGTATGTCTAGACCTTCAGACTGCCCAAGGTGTTTGCAATAGAGGCTTGCAGATACCATTTGGTATACTGGAATGGAGACATCAAAGTCTTTCTTTCTGCTTCCTGGAGTTTTCGCTCAATGAATGATCGCCATCTAGCAAAAATTTTTTCCGTGGAGATAAATTTCCTGGTCTCCAAGTCGGTCTTTTCCGTATAGAGTAGGGCTTTCAAGTCGTTGCATACCATAGAGATTGTGGGAGGGGTGTTAGAGATCCAGGTTTTTAATATGACTTTCCTTGCCGCCAGGGCGCTAAGGTGAGCCCACTGAGGTGTCGGTGTGGTCGACCTGTTATGTGATCCTGTAGTTGGGTTCGGAGCTTCACAACCGAAAAGCAGAAAATGAGGAGACTTTTCCAGGCGAATGTCCAGGACGGAATGGATAAAGTCTAACACAAGGTCCCAAAATATTGAGATTACCTGACAGTGCCAAAATCTGTGTGCCAAGGTCGGCCTGTGTTCATTGCACTTGGGGCAAATAGCATTAGTACCCGGGTTAATCGTGTAAAAGGCTGGTATGAAAGCCCTGTGGATCAACTTGAACTGAGTTTCTCTCCATGTTTCAGCTAGTACATATTTTCTTAATTTTAGGTAGCCGTTCAAAATGTTCTGCGCCAGGTCAGTTTGAGGAAAGTCAGAGCCCCACTTGTCGAACAACGTTTCCACCGTAATCCTATTTGTGTGTATTACCAGCTGGTCATAGATGAGAGAGATGGAATATTGTTTCCGATGGATTAATTCCTCCACTAGTGTTTTCTGAAAACTCTTTGAAAGATTAAGAGAGCAAGATTTAATGAAGTAAACTGTTTGGTGGTAATAGAAAAGATGAGATTGTGGCAGGTTGAATTCCGCAGCCAGCTCTGAAAATGATTTGATGGAACAGTCGGACGCCCGGATAAAAGAGTAGACTACGGTGAGACCTTTGCGTGCCCACAGTTGGTACGGAGCATAATCTCCAGATTGGGGGAAGGATGGATTACCATGAAGCGGCAGGTGTTTTGAAATATTGTACGGAACTCCAAGGTGTTTCCTTATTTCTCTCCATGCGATTAAGGTATCACGAATGAGTAGATGGTGCCAGAGAGATTCGGGGAGAGATTGCAGTTTACTATGGAGTATGCCAGAAAGGTTTAACGGTCGAGCTACGTTAGCTTCAAGCACATAGTTGGAAAATGTGGAGGACTCAGTAATCCAGTCCAGGCCATAGCGTAGAAGGCATGCTAAATTGTAAAGTCTGATGTTGGGTAGGCCAGCTCCCCCCTCGTTCCTCGGAAGGTGCAGTTTGGCGATGGAGATGTGAGGTCTTTTCTTGTTCCAAAGAAATGAGGCTATGGCTCTGTTTAGTGTGCGGACATCCTTATGTTTAAGGAGAATGGGGATCATTTGAAGAGGGTATAGCAAGCGTGGAAAGCTAACCATTTTGACCAGGTGGCACCTTCCGAAGAACGACAGGGGAAGAGTCATCCATATTTCAAGTTCCCTGACAATCTTTTCTATAAGTGGAACATAATTGAGTTGATACAATGATGAGGGGAGCCTGACAATTTTAATGCCCAAGTAAGTGATGTGGTTGAGAGTGAGCGGAAAGGGGAGAGAGGGGTCCCATTGGTCAATTACTGATTGTGTTAGAGGGAGAACTTCGCTTTTATCAAAGTTGACTTTTAGACCTGTCATGACCCTAAATTTTTCTAGTAGAGAGCAAAGTATAGGGAGATCGCCGCTGGGCTGCGACGTAAAGAGTAAAAGATCGTCCGCGAAGAGGGCGGTCTTCAACTCCTCCTCCCCCAAAATTATCCCATGAATGGGGGCCGAAGAGATTAAATATCTGGAAAGGGGTTCCATGGCCATGTTGAACAATACAGGGGACAGAGGGCAACCCTTTGTGAAGTGAGATGGGGTTCGTCATGCCTAAAGAAGTTAAATTACCTTTTTGATGATATTCTAATTTTATGAGATGCACCTGTACATGCTCTTCATCGATTTCTGTATGGCATTTCTCAGGGTGAGTTTTCATGATGATGTCAATAGTGGATTATGTGCACTGAAACAACCAATCATAGGGGTTGATTTACTAAAGGCAAAAAGACTGTGCACTTTTGCAAGTGCAGTTGCTCCAGAGCTTAGTATATGAGCTAAAACCACTTTACAAAGAATACCCAATCAGATGCAAAGAAAAAAAAAAAACAACAACATTTTAGCTTGCACATGATTGGATGAACGAAGTCATAAGATAATTTACTAAGCGCTGCAGCAACTGTACTTTCAGAGCGCAACTGCATTTACAAAAGTGCACAGTCTATTTTTCCTTAATAAATCAACCCCACAGTTTACATTGGTGACTGAGATTATAGGGTGATAATTTATGATCACAACTGGTGATGCAGACAGAATGATATTAACCTATAATTAAGGATCTTCAAGACAAGTTTACCAACGTTTTTTGTATGGAAACCATTATTAAAAGCTACAGATTTAAAAATTATTAAATGCTTTTTGAAATTGCAATTAAAAGGAACTGCACTGTGCTCTGTGATGACCAAGTCCAAAAAAAGGTGAGATGAGTGCATAGGATTAGTCATAAGGACTAGTTATTGTGGTAAAGGCCAGGGCTGTATCGCTAACCCCCATGTGTTGCCCCTTTAACTAGATTTCTTATCTAAAATTCTTCCAGGAAGGGGGGTGATTTAATTTCATTCCTGGCGTGATAATATGTATGATTGAGGAGGACCCTATGTAGGAGGGGGTTTAGTCTGTCTAATGGGAAGATATGAGCCAGAAGAGAGAGAGAAGACCTAGACAACACTATCTATATAATGTATCATACATACATTACACACCCCTAGAATGTGCACCCCTGCTCCTGGGCACATTACAACACAATATGGATTTGATAATTTCCAACAGATGATTTGGTAATTTGATGGACTGAAAACTGTTACAATAAAATCGAGTTGGACCAAGCTTGTTGCTGCTTCATGTGTCTGAAGTAGATCGTTAATACCTTTGCTGCTGTAAAGTGGGGTAGTATTATGTTAAGGGCACGGTATGAGGTGTACAGGTCTAGACTCTAGACTGTTCACCTCATGAAGTACACACACGGAGAAGAAGGATCCCAGTTAAACAAACTGTGTACAAAGCTGGTGAAGCTGGGAGATGATGACGGATAGGCGAGAGAGCCTATCCTAGAGCCATGTGCGAGACATCAAGCCAAATGCAGTGAGTGTCCCCAGCCAAAGAAGCAGTGCTGACAGAAGTGACCGACCAGGAGCACATTAGGTATGTGCATCTTAGACACACTGTATGGGCAGGCGTGTGAGTGAAATGGAGTACTTGAAGGGTTGTGGACTGTCAGTATGGCCAGTGTTAGGACTGTACAAACCTTTCTTTGGCAGGTCCCTGATGGGGTGCATATGGGTGATACAGTCATGTTCTGGGACCCGCCTACACCTAAATGTCTAATGCACTGATTACTGGTAGGATAATAATCAAAAAAGCATCAGGAGAGGTTCACAGATCCACATAATTAAATAGCTTTCTCTCTAGCACACTGAAAAAGGACCAAATCTCTCTCCAAATCCCAGAAGACTAGCAGTCAGAAGCAGCATTGTCTTAGATAATTTTTCACTGCAGATATACAGCTATGAGGCTCAAGGCAATGCCTTACTATTTTTTAGAAGTTGAAGGCAAATGGTAGATGCTTCATGGTTCGGTTTAGGAACAATTACCATTTCTAGACTATCCCTATAAGATAGAAAATATTTAGGTTTTAGCTTTAGATTTTTTGACTGGATCCAATTAATATGTGAAAACCTATGTAAGATTTTTATCATTGAGTTTACATTGCTTTGAAGGCATCTTGGAAAAGCCTTTTGATGACAGATCCACTTAGGGCAGAGAGACTGCTCACTTTGCAATGTGAATGTTCACTTAGCTTGTTAAAAAAAGGTTAAAGTTGTGTTCACTTCAGGGATTCAATCATATGCATGTAAAAATTCAGATTTTCTCTGTTTTCCAAAGTGAACATGGTTTCATTTTTTTTAGTAAGCTATGTGAACATTCACTTTGTTAATAAACAGGATCTGCTCATTCAGTAAATCAACTCTATTGGCTCTTTTTTGCCTTTTTTGTAATCGATTGATCAACATTGGATTGTTTCATCAACACGCTTTTCTGAAAGGTTGCATATAGGGTTGAGCGGACACCTAGATGTCCGTGTTCGACGGGTTCGGCCGAACTTTAAAAAAAAGTCCGGGTCCGTGTCCCGGACTTTTACCGAACTTTTCCCGGACACCGAACCCCATTGAAGTCAATGGGGACCCGAACTTTAAGGCACTAAAATGGCTCTAAAACACCAAAGGAAAGGGCTAGAGTGCTGCAAATGGCAGCAAAACGTAATTAAGAGCATGGCAAGTGCTCTGCAAACAAATGTGGATAGGGAAATAACTTAAAACAACAAAAAAAAACAGAAAAATAAAACAATGTTCTTCTTCATCTCTGAAGGACGAGGCCCATATGGAGTAGGAGGGAGGTTGAGGTGGTGGTGGATGTGGCGGTGACATAGGCGTGCGCACAGGGTGTGCTGGGTGTGCCTGGGCACACCCTAATCACCTAGGGCACATAGCATTGCCAGTGAGGAGATGGGAAAGATCTCCCTGGGACCTGCTCTGCTCTATTTCTCCTTGCCTACAGGTACATGGCCCCGATACATTACTCTCCCTGCTGGCAAACACATGCATGTGTATTTCAACTTTGGGGTGCACACCTTAATGCAATAGGCTGCGCACACCTATGGGCGGTGTAGGTGGAAGCGGCGGTGGAGGAGGACCAGGGCCAGATTAACAGCATCATGGGCTTGGTGCTGAGGATTTTGAAGGGCCTTAGGGCCGTGCCTTGCCATGCACCCAGAGGAGGAAGGGTGCAGCCATGCATGCCTAATTCAACATGGGATGCTGTCTCTGAAGCCCATAAACACATCCATGCATCGCCAACTGTCCCTCCTTGTCCGGCCTTCACGCTGTGTGGGGAGGTTCTGAGGGTGCTGCCTGGGGAAGCGAGCATAGAAGCCAGACTTCTGTGTTTACAAGTGACAGAAGAGCGGTAACAGTGAATATGGCCAACCCGGGGCCTATATAAAAGGTAGGGGCCTGGAGCTGCAGCTCCAATAGACCCTACATTAATCTGGCCCTGAGGAGGAGGACGAGGTAGCCAACACTGCTTCTTTTCACAAATTTTAAATGAGGGTACACCCCAAAAGAGTGAGAAAGAGCAAAAATGGAACAATGGGTGGGTAAGGTCGGTATCCATTGCTATTCTGCATAAGGTACGGAAAAGTCCCGTGGGATCCATGCCTGGTTCATTTTAATGAACGTGAGCTTGTCCACATTGTCTCTGGACAGGCGGCTGCGCTTGTCTGTTATAACGCCCCCAGCCGTGCTAAATACCCGTTCAGATAATACACTGGCTGCAGGGCACGCCAGCACCTCCAAGGCGTAAAGGGCAAGCTCAGGCCATGTGCCCAATTTGGAGACCCAGAAGTTGAAGGGGGCAGACCCGTCATTCACTACATGTAGGCGTGTGCACACATACTGCTCCACCATGTTGGTAAAATGCTGCCTCCTGCTAAGACGTTCCATCTGAGCTGCTGGTGCTGCTGTTTGTTGTGGCGTGCTGACAAAGCTTTTCCACATTTCGGCCATGCTAACCCTGCCTTCTGAGGTGCTGGCGGTGCCCTGGTTGCGTTGGCGACCTCCTCCTCCTCCTCCTCTGCCTTGTGCTTCCACTGTGGCCCCGCTGTCAGATGGGAATGCCAGCAGCATGGCGTCTACCAGCGTGCGCTTGTACTCGCGCATCTTGCGATCGCGCTCCAGTGAGTGAATTAAGGACGGTACGTTGTCCTTGTAACGGGGATCCAGCAGCGTGGCCACCCAGTAATCAGCACAAGTTAGAATGTGGGCAACTCGGCGGTCGTTGTGGAGACACTGCAGCATGTAATCGCTCATGTGTGCCAGGCTGCCCAGAGGCAACGAAAGGCTGTCCTCTGTGGGAGGTGTATGGTCCGTGTCCTCTGTATCCCCCCAGCCACGCACCAGTGATGGCCATGAGCTGGCCTGGGTGCCACCCTGCTGTGAACATGGTTCCATCTCCTCCTCCAGCTCCTCCTCCTCCTCATCCTCCTCATCCTCCAGAACTGTGCCCCTGCTGGACAATTGCGTCCCTGGCGTTTGCGTGTGCAGGAACCCACCCTCGGAGCCCCTTGCGAATGACTGCCCTGAAAGCCTTGGAAATGTTACCTCTTCATCCTCCTCCTCCTCCTCATCCTGTGCCACATCCTCTTCCATCATCGCCCGAATTGTTTTTTCAAGGAGGCATAGAAGTGGGATAGTTAAGCTGAGAACGGCGTCATTGCCACTGGCCATGTTGGTGGAGTACTCAAAACAGCGCAACAAGGCACACAGGTCTCGCATGGAGGCCCAGTTATTGGTGGTGAAGTGGTGCTGTTCCGCAGAGCGACTCACGCGTGCGTGCTGCAGCTGAAACTCCACTATGGCCTGCTGCTGCTCGCACAGTCTTTCCAGCATGTGCAAGGTGGAGTTCCACCTTGTGGGCACGTCACATATGAGGCGGTGAGCGGGAAGGCCGAAGTTACGCTGCAGCGCTGCCAGGCGAGCAGCAGCAGGGTGAGAACGCCGAAAGTGCGCACAAACGGCCCGCACTTTCTGCAGCAGCTCTGACATATCGGGGTAGTTTTTAAGGAACCTCTGCACCACCAAATTCAGCACATGCGCCAGGCAAGGGATGTGCGTCAAACCGGCTAGGCCCAGAGCTGCTATGAGATTTCGCCCGTTATCGCACACCACCAGGCCGGGCTTGAGGCTCGCTGGCAGCAACCACTCATTTGTCTGCTGTTCCATGCTCCTCCACAACTCCTGCGCGGTGTGTGGTTTGTCCCCCAAACAGGCAAGTTGTAAAACTGCCTGCTGTCGTTTACCCCTGGCCGTGCTGAAGTTGGTGGTGAAGGTGTTACGCTGTCCGGATGAGGAGGCGGTAGAGGATGAGGAAGCGGAGTAGGAGGAGTTAGGAACAGGAGGCAAACTGAAGCGCCCTGCAATCCTCGGTGGTGGAAGGACATGCGCCAAATTGCTATCCGCCTCAGGCCCATCCGCCACTGCATTTACCCAGTGTGCCGTTAGGGAGATATAACGCCCCTGACCGTGCTTACTGGTCCACGTATCCGTAGTTAGGTGGACCTTGGCACAGATGGCGTTGCGCAGTGCACACCTGATTTTTTCCCCCACTTGGTTGTGCAGGGAAGGGATGGCTTGCCTGGAAAAGTAGTGGCGGCTGGGCACGACGTACTGTGGGACAGCCACCGACATAAGGTTTTTAAAACTGTGCGTCTCCACCAGACGGAATGACAGCATTTCAAAGGCCAATAATTTTGAAATGCTGGCATTCAGGGCCAGGGATCGCGGGTGGGTAGGGGGGTACTTCCTCTTCCTCTCAAGTGTTTGGGAGATGGAAAGCTGAACGCTTCCACGGGACATTGTGGAGATGGTTGTTGGTGACCCAGGTGGTGGTGTTGCTGACAGATCGTCTGTTTGCGGGGTGGCAGGTGCCGGTATCACTACAGATGTGGCTGGAGCGGCCGAGACTGCAGCAGAAGAGGAAGCAGGATGAGCCAGAGACGTTTCTTGGTTTTGAAGGTGTGTACTCCACTGCAGCTCGTGCTTTGCACTTAGATGCCTGATCATGCAGGTTGTGCTCAGGTTGAGAAGGTTCATGCCTCGCTTCAAGCTCTGATTGCACAGGGTGCAAACCACTCGTGTCCTGTCATCAGCACATTTTCTAAAGAACTTCCACGCTAGAGAACTCCTTTGAGCTGACTTTGGTGCGCTCGTTCCCTTGCTGCGTTGGGCAGTAGCGGGCGTAGTGTCTAGGGCACGGCCGCTCCGCTTCTGCACCCTGCTCCCTCTTCTGCTGTGCTGGTGGCTCTGTGCGACCACCGCCTCTTCCTCCAAACTACTCAGTTCACCTGCATGACGTTCATTCCATGTGGGGTCGAGGACCTCATCGTCCTCCACATCATCTTCCACCCAGTCTTCACCCCTGCCCTCCTTGTCGGTCTCCACAATGCTGAACGCCGCAGCAGTTGGCACCTGCGTTTCGTCATCATCGGAGACGTGCTGCGATGATCCTTGCATGTACTCATCTTGAGGAATAAGTGGTTGGGCATCGCTGCACTCAATCTCTTCCACTTCTGGGGCAGGGCTAGGTGGATGGCCCTGGGAAACCCTGCTGACAGAGTCCTCAAAAAGAATAAGAGACTGCTGTATGGCTTGGGGCTCAGACTGCTGGCCTGATTTGCAAGGGGGTGAGGTGAAAGACGGTTGGACATTGGCTGCAGGTGCCAACTCTGACCTTTCTGCAGTAGACTGGGTGGGAGACAATGTGAAGGAACTGGAGGCACTGTCAGCAGCAAACCAATCTACTATCGCCTCAACTTGTTCTGGCCTCATCACTTCTAGGGGCGTTTGATGCCCTACCAAATACTGATGCAGGTTCTGTCGCCTACTCACACTTGAGGAAGGTGTTTCACTTGTGCGTGTAGCTGGCACAGATCGACCATGTCCTCTCCTTGCAACAGGAGCTCTACCAGCAGCACCACGACCCAGGCCACGGCCCTTATTTGACGGTCTCCTCATATTTCTGTAATTTAAGATCTTGCCCTAGAAAGGTTTTTATTGAATAGCGGAATAGAAAATATGATCCCAAAAAAGTGTATGTATATCACACGTACACAACCACACTAGGCCCCAATTACTATTGTTTGTACCCCTAAAAGGCTAGATGAGGAGTAGGGGGAGTATGGAACAGGCAGCACCCTCAAACCTTCAGAAGTATGAGATGAACCCCAACAACTTGGAAAGGTGGATCTCTCTCACACGTACCGACACAGACTATCCCGCAATTCAATTGATCCTCAAAGGTTTTTATTGAATAGCGGAATAGGAAATATGATCAAAAAAAGTGTATGTATCTCGCACGTACACAACCACACTAGGCCCCAATTACTATTGTTTGTACCCCTAAAAGGCTAGATGAGGAGTAGGGGGGGTATGGAACAGGCAGCACCCTCAAACCTTCAGAAGTATGAGATGAACCCCAACAACTTGGAAAGGTGGATCTCTCTCACACGTACCGACACAGACTATCCCGCAATTCAATTGATCCCCAAAGGTTTTTATTGAATAGCGGAATAGGAAATATGATCAAAAAAAGTGTATGTATCTCACACGTACAGAAACACACTAGGCCCCAATTACTATTGTTTGTACACCTAAAAGGATGGATGAGGAGGAGGAGGAGTATGGAACAGGCAGCACCCTCAAAGCTTCAGAAGTATGAGATGAACCCCAAAAACTTGGAAAGGTGGATCTCACACGTACCGACACAGACTATTCCGCAATTTAATTGATCCCCAAAGGTTTTTATTGAATAGCGGAATAGGAAATATGATCAAAAAATGTGTATGTATCTCACACGTACAGAAGCACACTAGGCCCCAATTACTATTGTTTGTACACCTAAAAGGATGGATGAGGAGGAGGAGGAGTATGGAACAGGCAGCACCCTCAAAGCTTCAGAAGTATGAGATGAACCCCAAAAACTTGGAAAGGTGGATCTCACACGTACCGACACAGACTATCCCGCAATTTAATTGATCCCCAAAGGTTTTTATTGAATAGCGGAATAGGAAATATGATCAAAAAATGTGTATGTATCTCACACGTACAGAAGCACACTAGGCCCCAATTACTATTGTTTGTACACCTAAAAGGATGGATGAGGAGGAGGAGGAGTATGGAACAGGCAGCACCCTCAAAGCTTCAGAAGTATGAGATGAACCCCAAAAACTTGGAAAGGTGGATCTCACACGTACCGACACAGACTATCCCGCAATTTAATTGATCCCCAAAGGTTTTTATTGAATAGCGGAATAGGAAATATGATCAAAAAATGTGTATGTATCTCACACGTACAGAAGCACACTAGGCCCCAATTACTATTGTTTGTACACCTAAAAGGATGGATGAGGAGGAGGAGGAGTATGGAACAGGCAGCACCCTCAAAGCTTCAGAAGTATGAGATGAACCCCAAAAACTTGGAAAGGTGGATCTCACACGTACCGACACAGACTATCCCGCAATTTAATTGATCCCCAAAGGTTTTTATTGAATAGCGGAATAGGAAATATGATCAAAAAAAGTGTATGTATCTCGCACGTACAGAAACACACTAGGCCCCAATTACTATTGTTTGTACACCTAAAAGGATGGATGAGGAGGAGGAGGAGTATGGAACAGGCAGCACCCTCAAAGCTTCAGAAGTATGAGATGAACCCCAAAAACTTGGAAAGGTGGATCTCACACGTACCGACACAGACTATTCCGCAATTTAATTGATCCCCAAAGGTTTTTATTGAATAGCGGAATAGGAAATATGATCAAAAAATGTGTATGTATCTCACACGTACAGAAGCACACTAGGCCCCAATTACTATTGTTTGTACACCTAAAAGGATGGATGAGGAGGAGGAGGAGTATGGAACAGGCAGCACCCTCAAAGCTTCAGAAGTATGAGATGAACCCCAAAAACTTGGAAAGGTGGATCTCACACGTACCGACACAGACTATCCCGCAATTTAATTGATCCCCAAAGGTTTTTATTGAATAGCGGAATAGGAAATATGATCAAAAAAAGTGTATGTATCTCGCACGTACAGAAACACACTAGGCCCCAATTACTATTGTTTGTACACCTAAAAGGATGGATGAGGAGGAGGAGGAGTATGGAACAGGCAGCACCCTCAAAGCTTCAGAAGTATGAGATGAACCCCAAAAACTTGGAAAGGTGGATCTCACACGTACCGACACAGACTATTCCGCAATTTAATTGATCCCCAAAGGTTTTTATTGAATAGCGGAATAGGAAATATGATCAAAAAATGTGTATGTATCTCACACGTACAGAAGCACACTAGGCCCCAATTACTATTGTTTGTACACCTAAAAGGATGGATGAGGAGGAGGAGGAGTATGGAACAGGCAGCACCCTCAAAGCTTCAGAAGTATGAGATGAACCCCAAAAACTTGGAAAGGTGGATCTCACACGTACCGACACAGACTATCCCGCAATTTAATTGATCCCCAAAGGTTTTTATTGAATAGCGGAATAGGAAATATGATCAAAAAAAGTGTATGTATCTCGCACGTACACAACCACACTAGGCCCCAATTACTATTGTTTGTACCCCTAAAAGGCTAGATGAGGAGTAGGGGGGGTATGGAACAGGCAGCACCCTCAAACCTTCAGAAGTATGAGATGAACCCCAACAACTTGGAAAGGTGGATCTCTCTCACACGTACCGACACAGACTATCCCGCAATTCAATTGATCCTCAAAGGTTTTTATTGAATAGCGGAATAGGAAATATGATCAAAAAAAGTGTATGTATCTCGCACGTACACAACCACACTAGGCCCCAATTACTATTGTTTGTACCCCTAAAAGGCTAGATGAGGAGTAGGGGGAGTATGGAACAGGCAGCATCCTCAAACCTTCAGAAGTATGAGATGAACCCCAACAACTTGGAAAGGTGGATCTCTCTCACACGTACCGACACAGACTATCCCGCAATTCAATTGATCCTCAAAGGTTTTTATTGAATAGCGGAATAGGAAATATGATCAAAAAAAGTGTATGTATCTCGCACGTACACAACCACACTAGGCCCCAATTACTATTGTTTGTACCCCTAAAAGGCTAGATGAGGAGTAGGGGGGGTATGGAACAGGCAGCACCCTCAAACCTTCAGAAGTATGAGATGAACCCCAACAACTTGGAAAGGTGGATCTCTCTCACACGTACCGACACAGACTATCCCGCAATTCAATTGATCCTCAAAGGTTTTTATTGAATAGCGGAATAGGAAATATGATCAAAAAAAGTGTATGTATCTCGCACGTACACAACCACACTAGGCCCCAATTACTATTGTTTGTACCCCTAAAAGGCTAGATGAGGAGTAGGGGGAGTATGGAACAGGCAGCACCCTCAAACCTTCAGAAGTATGAGATGAACCCCAACAACTTGGAAAGGTGGATCTCTCTCACACGTACCGACACAGACTATCCCGCAATTCAATTGATCCTCAAAGGTTTTTATTGAATAGCGGAATAGGAAATATGATCAAAAAAAGTGTATGTATCTCGCACGTACACAACCACACTAGGCCCCAATTACTATTGTTTGTACCCCTAAAAGGCTAGGAGTAGGGGGAGTATGGAACAGGCAGCACCCTCAAACCTTCAGAAGTATGAGATGAACCCCAACAACTTGGAAAGGTGGATCTCTCTCACACGTACCAACACAGACTATCCCCCAATTTAACTGATCCCCAGAGGTTTTTGATTAAATAGCGGAATAGAAAATATGATCCCAAAAAAGTGTATGTATATCACACGTACACAACCACACTAGGCCCCAATTACTATTGTTTGTACCCCTAAAAGGCTAGGAGTAGGGGGAGTATGGAACAGGCAGCACCCTCAAACCTTCAGAAGTATGAGATGAACCCCAACAACTTGGAAAGGTGGATCTCTCTCACACGTACCAACACAGACTATCCCCCAATTTAACTGATCCCCAGAGGTTTTTGATTAAATAGCGGAATAGAAAATATGATCCCAAAAAAGTGTATGTATATCACACGTACACAACCACACTAGGCCCCAATTACTATTGTTTGTACCCCTAAAAGGCTAGGAGTAGGGGGAGTATGGAACAGGCAGCACCCTCAAACCTTCAGAAGTATGAGATGAACCCCAACAACTTGGAAAGGTGGATCTCTCTCACACGTACCAACACAGACTATCCCCCAATTTAACTGATCCCCAGAGGTTTTTGATTAAATAGCGGAATAGAAAATATGATCCCAAAAAAGTGTATGTATATCACACGTACACAACCACACTAGGCCCCAATTACTATTGTTTGTACCCCTAAAAGGCTAGGAGTAGGGGGGAGTATGGAACAGGCAGCACCCTCAAACCTTCAGAAGTATGAGATGAACCCCAACAACTTGGAAAGGTGGATCTCTCTCACACGTACCAACACAGACTATCCCCCAATTTAACTGATCCCCAAAGGTTTTTGATTAAATAGCGGAATAGAAAATATGATCCCAAAAAAGTGTATGTATATCACACGTACACAACCACACTAGGCCCCAATTACTATTGTTTGTACCCCTAAAAGGCTAGATGAGGAGTAGGGGGAGTATGGAACAGGCAGCACCCTCAAACCTTCAGTATGAGATTGTGTTCACTGTACCCCACAAAGATTGAGTTCACTGCACCCCACAATGATTGTGTTCACTGCACCCCACAAAGATTGTGTTCACTGCACCTCACAAAGATTGTGTTCACTGTACCCCCCAAAGATTGTGTTCACTGCACCCCACAAAGATTCTGTTCACTGTACCCCACAAAGATTGTGTTCACTGCACCCCAAAAAGATTGTGTTCACTGCACCCCAAAAAGGATGTTGTTCACTGCACCCCAAAAAGGATGTTGTTCACTCCACCCCAAAAAGATTGTGTTCACTGCACCCCACAAAGATTGTGTTCACTGCACCCCAAAAAGATTGTGTTCACTGCACCCCAAAAATGATTTTGTTCACTGCACCCCAAAAAGGATTTTGTTCACTGCACCCCAAAAAGGATGTTGTTCACTCCACCCCAAAAAGATTGTGTTCACTGCACCCCAAAAAGATTGTGTTCACTGCACCCCACAAAGGATTTTGTTCACTGCACCCCAAAAAGATTGTGTTCACTGCACCCCAAAAAGGATGTTGTTCACTGCACCCCAAAAAGGATTTTGTTCACTGCACCCCAAAAAGATTGTGTTCACTGCACCCCACAAAGGATTTTGTTCACTGCACCCCACAAAGATTGTGTTCACTGCACACCAAAAAGGATTGTGTTCACTGCACCCCAAAAAGATTTTGTTCACTGCACCCCAAAAAGATTGTGTTCACTGCAGCCCAAAAAGATTGTGTTCACTGCAGCCCAAAAAGATTGTGTTCACTGCAGCCCAAAAAGATTGTGTTCACTGCAGCCCAAAAAGATTGTGTTCACTGCAGCTCACACACAGAAAAATGGATGTGGATCACTGACACCTGCCTATCTCCAATCCCACACCACACAGCAATATCGATTGTAGTTTGTAGAACACAGTTTCCCTAAAATTCAGCAGACTCTGTCCCTAACAGGATTGAGAAGAGATCGTAGATCAGGATTGAGTGCTGATTCACCCCACCCCCCACACAGCAATATCGATTGTAGTTTGTAGAACACAGTTTCCCTAAAATTCAGCAGACTCTGTCCCTAACAGGATTGAGAAGAGATCGTAGATCAGGATTGAGTGCAGATTCACCCCACCCCCCACACAGCAATATCGATTGTAGTTTGTAGAACACAGTTTCCCTAAAATTCAGCAGACTCTGTCCCTAACAGGATTGAGAAGAGATCGTAGATCAGGATTGAGTGCAGATTCACCCCACCCCCCACACAGCAATATCGATTGTAGTTTGTAGAAGACACTGACCCTATATAATTCAGCAGACTCTATCCCTAAAATGCCTACAACTCGCCCTGCCTAAACACTCCGACCTGTCCCTCAATTCTATCCGGACACAAATGGTTTTTTCCTGCCTATCTTTCCCTAATCAGCAGCCAGCACGTTGATGTGTGCTCTGTCCCTGAATCTAAGCAGCATAATGACGCCGCTGCGGCTGCCTCGAACTTATAAAGACTTGGTCACATGCTTCAGACGGCCAATCACAGCTACTGAGACATTTGCAGGCATGGCTGGGATGGCTTAAGGCACACCAGTTAAACGATTGTTGATTGGCTGTTGAAAGCCCGCCATGAAAAGAGCGCCAAAGCATGCAAAACCCGGAAATAAAACGACCGAACACGGATTTTTACCCGAACATACAGTAAAGTGTCCGTGTCCGTGTTCGGGTACAAAAAATCCAATTATTCGGTACGAACACGAATAATACAGTCCGTGTTCGCTCAACACTAGTTGCATACTATAGAGAAGTGCAAGCACTTGTTGTTATAGAGAACATTACTATAGGAGATTTTCTAACTGCATTGACATATTTTAAATAGAAAGAATTGTGTAAAAAATAAAACATATTGTAAACTTGCTCATTCTGTGTAAAGACATTTCCTGACCACTTTGTACTCACATCTCTGGTGCCGCCACCTAAATACCCAATATCAGATAATGTCATCACCCCCTCCATCTCTTGACTGTGGTTAGACCCATTGTTTGGCCACTAAGCTTGAGCATTGCATCGGGAGGAGGTCACATGCTCCATCATACCTAGAAGCAGTGGCCGCCCAGAAGAAGGAGTGGTGGGGGAGCATTGGAGAGTATGAGGTGGTCACAGGCTGAATGTTACACAGACCCTGTAACTTTGCCCTGAATTTGCAAGGGAACAGTGTTTCTTTAAATAAAGCAAATCCCAGGGTTGTATATGAAATAGGGGGATATGTCATATGCCAACAGCAGCTTTGAGGGACACTATAAGAATGCTTTTACAAAATGTAAATTATTTTTGGCATTTCCAAAACAATAAGTAACTCTTTTGTCCCCATTTGGGTATCTCAGAGGTGGTTGTGCTAATTGAGTAGAGCTGCTAAAGACATTTAAGTAAACGTAAAGGCTAATATTACCCCCCCTGCTCATACACATGCTGCATACTGTTTATAATATAGCTCAGTGTAAATGCCTTTTTTTTTAAATCTCCTCTCAAATGGTCACTGTCTATCAAATTGACAATGGGGCTGAGTTCACAAACCCATGACCTCATCCACTGGCTTTTAGTGTTCCCCTGTTGCCGTTGCACACTCCCATCAGCTGCAGCAACTGCTCACTGGCACAGGAGAGCCAGAGCTTAGCGATCACATGAATGCCCCAAAGGAGACTAAAAGAAGGCGTTTACACCACGCTATTTTACAGACAGTATGCAGCATGCATGTGCATGGGAAGGATGGAGTTGAACAACCAAAACCAAAGTTTTTAAATTTGGGTTACATTACCCCTTCCTTCTACTTCAATTTATTTTTTGTGCTCCCTACAGATAATTCAAATAGCCAACTAACACAGACAGCCTTAGTGACTTAGGAAGTTATTGAAGTGACTGACGCAAAGACTAGATGCATCATTAGCTTACCAAAAAATATTTTTCTGAAATATAATTGGTGGTTTTACTGGAAACCATACAATAACTGATAACATAGGTTAAACATATATTATATTTTCTTACAATATGTGTGCTTTTAATCATTAAGGTTATACTTCACTCGCGTTTCTTCAACTGTTTCCTGACACCCAGTGGCATCATTAGAAGCTACCATGCTGTGACATACTGAGTGGAACTGTTTCTTCAGAAATGTATGTTTCTTTAGGAGAATTCTTTAAGAAACATAGAATGAACCTGGCCACGGTTGCAACTTTTAATCCTCTCCTGCCAGGTCATTTACCATTACCCTTAAAGCATATTTACACTTTTGCAGTCAGTTTTGGAAAACCTCATTATATGTTTGTTATGTGTTCCCATTCACACAAAATGCCTAAAAAAAATGTAAAAACAAAAAATAAACCACACCTTTTTAGCCCCGGTTCACACTTATGCGATGCGGGAAGGCTGCAAATCCGCAGCCTGTTCCCACATCGCAAACGCACCCCCGGCAGTTCACACTGCCATATGCGATACCCTGGGGGTGTCAATGTAATCTTAACGACACCCCCAGTTTGATCGCATATCGCAGTGCGATTTTGCAGTTTGCACAGGATCGGATCGCACAAGTGTGAACCGCTGTGTGATCCGATCCTGATCTGGCTGCAAAAAAGGGTCCTGTGCGTTGTTTGCTGCGGGTGCGGTGCGAATTTAGCCATACAAAGTGTATGGCTAAACTCGCACCGCACAGCCGATCGCATGTAATGAAGGAGCAGTGCGCTCCGACATTACATGCGAATGCCGCAGCCGCATGAGTGTGAACCGGGGCTAAATGTTTCTCAGGAGGAAGTGGCATGGCCGACTGCAAGATTTTTTGAACAATGTTAAAGTGAGCCTGTCCAAAGTCTGTCATCATTAACCGCTTGCCGACCGCGGCACGACTATTTACTGCGGCGGTCAGCCCCATACAGGCAAAGTGACATAGTACTACGTCACTAGCCTGTGACCCTCTAGGGGGCGAGCGCGCGCCGCCGGAGGCGCGCTCCCGCCCCCGCTCGTTCCCTAACAAGTCCGCGTGTGTGACTGGCGGACCCGATGTCCACTGGTCACTCGCGATCGTCCGGTTCAGAGGGAGAAAGGCAGGCGGCTAATGTAAACAAAGCCGCCTGTCATTCTCCCTTGTGTAACTGCAGAGATCATAGGGTCCTGCTATGTAGGATCGTATATCTCTGTGGTTACACGAAAAGCCATGCCCCTTTACAGTTAGAAACACGCCCCTAGGGACACATTTAACCCCTGCCTCTCCAATAAAGTTAACCCCTTCCCTGCCAGTGTCATTTTTACAGTAACAGTGCATATGTATAGTACTGATTACTGTAGTAATGTCACTGGTACCCCCAAAAGTGTCAAAAATGTCAGTCAAGGGTCCGATCTGTCCGCTGCGATGTCGCAGTCCCGCAAAAAAAATCGCCGCCATTACTCGTTAAAAAAAAAAAAACACCAAAAATGACAGAAATCTTTCCCTTAGTTAGTAAACGCAATAACTTTTGCGCAAACCAATCAAAATGCGCTTATTGCAATTTTTTTTTACCAAACATAGGTAGCAGAAAACAAATTGGCCAAAAATGTTAAAAAATTTTGATTTTTACTTTTTTTTCATATAAAAAAATGTGAAAAATATTGTTATTTTTTCAAAATTGTCGCTCTTTTTTTGTTTATAGCGCAAAAAGTAAAAATCGCACAGGTGATCAAATACCACCAAAAGAAAGCTCTGTTTGTGGGAAAAAAAGGACGTCAATTTAATTTGGGTACAGCGTCGCACGACTGCGCAATTGTCCGTTAAAGTCACGCAGTGCCTAATCGCAAAATAGGGCCTGGTCAGGAAGGGGGTAAAATCTTCCGGGGCTTAAGTGGTTAACACACAATACAAGAAGCCCAGACTTTACACCTTTAACCCTTTGTTAGAAGAGACAGTGTTCAAGTCTAAAGCCCCGTACACACGTACCGATGGTCGGCTTACAAATGTTCCTCTTTTCTCCCCGGGATGTCGGTGTCTGCTGAAAAGTGCAAAGACAGCACAAGGACAGCACAAGAATTTTGTCCGCCGACTGCAGAAGTGATGTCATGTAATGGTTAACTTTCCCTGTGTTTTCTATTTTCTGAGCATGCCCAGTCTTGCAAATCTGCGGTCTGTCGGCCGAATTGTGTACTGACAGGCGAACAATCGTCCGTTCTGGTGTCGGCATACAAATATTTTCATGTTTGCACGAAAGACTTTTGTCCGCGGATTGTGCGCAGACATCTGTCGGAGGCACCATACTAACACGCGTACAATCGGCAGATCCTTCGTCCACCGACGTTTGTATGCCGACGATCGGTACGTGTGTACGGGCCTTTATAACAATTGATAATAAAGATCTGCCTGAACAGTAAAGTAATTATGGCAAACACAGCTCCCCAGCCCCCTAATAAACAAAGAAAAATATGTAGGTTTCTTTTTCTTGCAGGACAGTCCAGAATAGAGCATCTAAAAATTATAAACTGTGATTTTTAATTTTTTTTTTCTAGCTATGCTAGGTGGATGGCGACATGTAACAAATAAAAAGTAGGTGTTATCCCAGTTTGGCTTCAAAAGTGGAAATACGCAGCTTAGTTGGAATTTACCCCACTACTCATACTGTTTCTGATTAACATTATCATTTTTTATTTCGTTATGTCCAGAAGATTTGTTCAAAATGAGCATTAAATGGGAATGGCTCTCTATTTTGGCTGTATTTTGATTTGTAAAATATCATTATTGCATTTAGGTCTTTTAAAAGTGTATTTCTATAAACATTGGAAACTGTCTACTTTGGACACATCCATATAATAGCACCGATGGGCTCCCTTTTTCTGGGTCCCAGATCTGTGACTGCATTTTTCACTGGAAATAAATTTAGAATGCGATTTGTTGCTATACAGCAAAACAGACAGTCTTTTATTTCTAAACTTAAAAAAAAAATGAGGTCCAGCTTGCCTCTTTTTGAAAGTAAAGTTGGTCTTGTTGCTTTTGTAACAGGTAAAATTGATTTTTATTTTGCATAGAGTGGGGAGGGATTAGAACCCCTGTCAAATGTTGTCTGTTTCCCTGATAGGGAGATTCACCCTCTCTATTTGCCTGTTAACCATTCACATTGAAAATGAAAAAAAATCCCAAATTTTGAATGTCACCAGAACTGGAAAAGAGGGAAAATCTTCCAATAAGGACAGACACAACAAAAGATTCCGTCACTTTGGTGTGATTTCCTCTCACTTCCTGCTTTGTCTATGGGAGAGGAATTAAAAGCCCATTTCCCCAATGGAAGACAGATGGCAAAAAAAAAAAAAAATTCTGACATGTTTTTAAAATGGAGGGAGAGAGAAAGAGAGAAATAAAGAGGGATGGAGAGAGCGAGAAAGTGGGATAGAGGGAGAGAGAAAGGGAGAGAAATAAAGAGGTATGAAGAAAGAGAAAGAGAGAGGGAAAGGGATGGAGGGAGAGAGAAAGAGAAAATAAGAGGGACGGAGAGTGAGAGAAAGAGAGAGGGAAGGAGGGAGAGAGAGAGAGAGCGAGAAAGAAAGAAAGAGGGCTGGAGAGCGAGAGAGAGAGAGAGAAAGAGGGATGGAGGGAGTCAGAAAGAAAGAGGGATGGAGGGAGGGAGAGAGAAAGAGAGAGAAATAAAGAGGGATGGAGGGAGAGAGAAAGAGAAAATAAGAGGGATGGAGAGAGAGAGAGAAAGAAAGAGGGATGGAGAGAGAGAGAAAAAGAAAGAGGGGTGGAGAGAGAAAGAGGGACTCACATGGCTATGCCTTACTTCCCCCCCCCCCACCTTATTTAGGAGACAAACTTTACCCCTTTGAGGATTTTTCCCCCACCTGTCCTCTCTGGTGAACTCTTGAGGGCTGCGGTCCAGGGCTGCTGGTCTACACAATGGGGGGATCTTCCCCCTTTCTCAACCTCTCCTTCCCCCTTCTTCTATCCCGCCCTCCACTCCCCCCCCTTTTTTTTCTCTATTTCCCCTTTCCTGCAGTTGCTGTAGTTTACAGTGCCATAACTCCAGATACTCAATTGCCTTCATATAGACTCAATAATGAGACATGTTGCTTATCGCTTTTGTTTCTTTTTACCCTCATTTTTTGGGAAACGTAATCTGTGATACGACTTTTTCAACACATTCGTTGTTATGTGTAATTTCTTTCTTTTTGATTGTATGTAGTGTTGAGCGAACACGGACTGTATTATTCGTGTTCGTACCGAATAATTGGATTTTTTGTACCCGAACACGGACACGGACACTTTACTGTATGTTCGGGTAAAAATCCGTGTTCGGTCGTTTTATTTCCGGGTTTTGCATGCTTTGGCGCTCTTTTCATGGCGGGCTTTCAACAGCCAATCAACAA
Organism: Pelophylax lessonae; assembly: GCF_965119305.1. Taxonomy (NCBI): domain Eukaryota; kingdom Metazoa; phylum Chordata; class Amphibia; order Anura; family Ranidae; genus Pelophylax; species Pelophylax lessonae. The sequence goes on along the minus strand of NC_138771.1, from coordinate 101,964,502 downwards.
TCATTTAACTGGTGTGCCTTAAGCCATCCCAGCCATGCCTGCAAATGTCTCAGTAGCTGTGATTGGCCGTCTGAAGCATGTGACCAAGTCTTTATAAGTTCCAGGCAGCCGCAGCGTTTTCATTCTGCTGCTTAGATCAGGGACAGAGCACACATCAACGTGCTGGCTGCTGATTAGGGAAAGACAGGCAGGAAAAACCATTTGTGTCCGGATAGAATTGAGGGACAGGTCGGAGTGTTTAGGCAGGGCGAGTTGTAGGCATTTTAGGGATAGAGTCTGCTGAATTATAGGGTCAGTGTCTTCTACAAACTACAATCGATATTGCTGTGTGGGGGGTGGGGTCTGCACTCAATCCTGATCTACGATCTCTTCTCAATCCTGTTAGGGAGAGGCTGCTGCTGAATTTTAGGGAAACTGTGTTCTACAAACTACAATCGATATTGCTGTGTGGTGTGGGATAGGAGATAGGCAGGTGTCAGTGATTCACATCCATTTTTCTGTGTGTGAGCTGCAGTGAACACAATCTTTTTGGGCTGCAGTGAACACAATCTTTTTGGGGTGCAGTGAACAACGTCCTTTTTGGGGTGCAGTGAACAAAATCTTTTTGGGGTGCAGTGAACAAAATCCTTTTTGGGGTGCAGTGAACAACATCCTTTTTGGGGTGCAGTGAACACAATCTTTTTGGGGTGCAGTGAACAAAATCCTTTGTGGGGTGCAGTGAACACAATCTTTGTGGGGTGCAGTGAACACAATCTTTTTGGGGTGCAGTGAACAACATCCTTTTTGGGGTGCAGTGAACACAATCTTTGTGGGGTGCAGTGAACACAATCTTTTTGGGGTGCAGTGAACAAAATCCTTTTTGGGGTGCAGTGAACACAATCTTTGTGGGGTGCAGTGAACACAATCTTTTTGGGGTGGAGTGAACAAAATCCTTTTTGGGGTGCAGTGAACAACATCCTTTTTGGGGTGCAGTGAACAAAATCCTTTTTGGGGTGCAGTGAACACAATCTTTTTGGGGTGCAGTGAACAAAATCCTTTGTGGGGTGCAGTGAACACAATCTTTGTGGGGTGCAGTGAACACAATCTTTTTGGGGTGCAGTGAACAAAATCCTTTTTGGGGTGCAGTGAACAACATCCTTTTTGGGGTGCAGTGAACAAAATCCTTTTTGGGGTGCAGTGAACACAATCTTTTTGGGGTGCAGTGAACAAAATCCTTTGTGGGGTGCAGTGAACACAATCTTTGTGGGGTACAGTGAACAGAATCTTTGTGGGGTGCAGTGAACACAATCTTTGGGGGGTACAGTGAACACAATCTTTTTGGGGTGCAGTGAACAAAATCCTTTTTGGGGTGCAGTGAACACAATCTTTGTGGGGTGCAGTGAACACAATCTTTTTGGGGTGGAGTGAACAAAATCCTTTTTGGGGTGCAGTGAACAACATCCTTTTTGGGGTGCAGTGAACAAAATCCTTTTTGGGGTGCAGTGAACACAATCTTTTTGGGGTGCAGTGAACAAAATCCTTTGTGGGGTGCAGTGAACACAATCTTTGTGGGGTGCAGTGAACAAAATCCTTTTTGGGGTGCAGTGAACAACATCCTTTTTGGGGTGCAGTGAACACAATCTTTTTGGGGTGCAGTGAACAAAATCCTTTGTGGGGTGCAGTGAACACAATCTTTGTGGGGTGCAGTGAACACAATCTTTTTGGGGTGCAGTGAACAAAATCCTTTGTGGGGTGCAGTGAACACAATCTTTGTGGGGTGCAGTGAACACAATCTTTTTGGGGTGCAGTGAACAACATCCTTTTTGGGGTGCAGTGAACACAATCTTTGTGGGGTGCAGTGAACACAATCTTTTTGGGGTGCAGTGAACAAAATCCTTTTTGGGGTGCAGTGAACACAATCTTTGTGGGGTGCAGTGAACACAATCTTTTTGGGGTGGAGTGAACAAAATCCTTTTTGGGGTGCAGTGAACAACATCCTTTTTGGGGTGCAGTGAACAAAATCCTTTTTGGGGTGCAGTGAACACAATCTTTTTGGGGTGCAGTGAACAAAATCCTTTGTGGGGTGCAGTGAACACAATCTTTGTGGGGTGCAGTGAACACAATCTTTTTGGGGTGCAGTGAACAAAATCCTTTTTGGGGTGCAGTGAACAACATCCTTTTTGGGGTGCAGTGAACACAATCTTTTTGGGGTGCAGTGAACAAAATCCTTTGTGGGGTGCAGTGAACACAATCTTTGTGGGGTACAGTGAACAGAATCTTTGTGGGGTGCAGTGAACACAATCTTTGGGGGGTACAGTGAACACAATCTTTTTGGGGTGCAGTGAACAAAATCCTTTTTGGGGTGCAGTGAACACAATCTTTGTGGGGTGCAGTGAACACAATCTTTTTGGGGTGGAGTGAACAAAATCCTTTTTGGGGTGCAGTGAACAACATCCTTTTTGGGGTGCAGTGAACAAAATCCTTTTTGGGGTGCAGTGAACACAATCTTTTTGGGGTGCAGTGAACAAAATCCTTTGTGGGGTGCAGTGAACACAATCTTTGTGGGGTGCAGTGAACAAAATCCTTTTTGGGGTGCAGTGAACAACATCCTTTTTGGGGTGCAGTGAACAAAATCCTTTTTGGGGTGCAGTGAACACAATCTTTTTGGGGTGCAGTGAACAAAATCCTTTGTGGGGTGCAGTGAACACAATCTTTGTGGGGTACAGTGAACAGAATCTTTGTGGGGTGCAGTGAACACAATCTTTGGGGGGTACAGTGAACACAATCTTTTTGGGGTGCAGTGAACAAAATCCTTTGTGGGGTGCAGTGAACACAATCTTTGGGGGGTACAGTGAACACAATCTTTTTGGGGTGCAGTGAACAAAATCCTTTGTGGGGTGCAGTGAACACAATCTTTGTGGGGTGCAGTGAACAAAATCCTTTTTGGGGTGCAGTGAACAACATCCTTTTTGGGGTGCAGTGAACACAATCGTTTTTGGGGTGCAGTGAACAAAATCATTTGTGGGGTGCAGTGAACACAATCTTTGTGGGGTACAGTGAACAGAATCTTTGTGGGGTGCAGTGAACACAATCTTTGTGGGGTACAGTGAACAGAATCTTTTTGGGGTGCAGTGAACAAAATCCTTTGTGGGGTGCAGTGAACACAATCTTTGGGGGGTACAGTGAACACAATCTTTTTGGGGTGCAGTGAACAAAATCCTTTGTGGGGTGCAGTGAAAACAATCTTTGTGGGGTGCAGTGAACACAATCTTTTTGGGGTGCAGTGAACAAAATCCTTTTTGGGGTGCAGTGAACAACATCCTTTTTGGAGTGCAGTGAACACAATCTTTTTGGGGTGCAGTGAACAAAATCCTTTGTGGGGTGCAGTGAACACAATCTTTGTGGGGTACAGGGAACAGAATCTTTGTGGGGTGCAGTGAACACAATCTTTGGGGGGTACAGTGAACACAATCTTTTTGGGGTGCAGTGAACAAAATCCTTTTAGGGTGCAGTGAACACAATCTTTGTGGGGTGCAGTGAACAAAATCCTTTTTGAGGTGCAGTGAACACAATCTTTGTGGGGTGCAGTGAACACAATCTTTGTGGGGTACAGAGAACACAATCTCATACTTCTGAAGATTTGAGGGTGCTGCCTGTTCCATACTCCTCCTCCTACTGCTCAACCATCCTTTTAGGGGTACAAACAATAGTAATTGGGGCCTAGTGTGGTGGTGTACGTGTGAGATACATACACTTTCTTTTTGATCATATTTTCTATTCCGCTATTCAATTAAAACCTTTGGGGATCAATTAAATTGCGTGATAGTCTGTGTCGGTACGTGTGAGATCCACCTTTCCAAGTTTTTGGGGTTCATCTCATACTTCTGAAGATTTGAGGGTGCTGCCTGTTCCATACTCCTCCTCCTACTGCTCAACCATCCTTTTAGGGGTACAAACAATAGTAATTGGGGCCTAGTGTGGTGGTGTACGTGTGAGATACATACACTTTCTTTTTGATCATATTTTCTATTCCGCTATTCAATTAAAACCTTTGGGGATCAATTAAATTGCGTGATAGTCTGTGTCGGTACGTGTGAGATCCACCTTTCCAAGTTTTTGGGGTTCATCTCATACTTCTGAAGATTTGAGGGTGCTGCCTGTTCCATACTCCTCCTCCTACTGCTCAACCATCCTTTTAGGGGTACAAACAATAGTAATTGGGGCCTAGTGTGGTGGTGTACGTGTGAGATACATACACTTTCTTTTTGATCATATTTTCTATTCCGCTATTCAATTAAAACCTTTGGGGATCAATTAAATTGCTTGATAGTCTGTGTCGGTACGTGTGAGATCCACCTTTCCAAGTTTTTGGGGTTCATCTCATACTTCTGAAGATTTGAGGGTGCTGCCTGTTCCATACTCCTCCTCCTACTGCTCAACCATCCTTTTAGGGGTACAAACAATAGTAATTGGGGCCTAGTGTGGTGGTGTACGTGTGAGATACATACACTTTCTTTTTGATCATATTTTCTATTCCGCTATTCAATTAAATCCTTTGGGGATCAATTAAATTGCGTGATAGTCTGTGTCGGTACGTGTGAGATCCACCTTTCCAAGTTTTTGGGGTTCATCTCATACTTCTGAAGATTTGAGGGTGCTGCCTGTTCCATACTCCTCCTCCTACTGCTCAACCATCCTTTTAGGGGTACAAACAATAGTAATTGGGGCCTAGTGTGGTGGTGTACGTGTGAGATACATACACTTTCTTTTTGATCATATTTTCTATTCCGCTATTCAATTAAAACCTTTGGGGATCAATTAAATTGCGTGATAGTCTGTGTCGGTACGTGTGAGATCCACCTTTCCAAGTTTTTGGGGTTCATCTTATACTTCTGAAGATTTGAGGGTGCTGCCTGTTCCATACTCCTCCTCCTACTGCTCAACCATCCTTTTAGGGGTACAAACAATAGTAATTGGGGCCTAGTGTGGTGGTGTACGTGTGAGATACATACACTTTCTTTTTGATCATATTTTCTATTCTGCTATTCAATTAAAACCTTTGGGGATCAATTAAATTGCGTGATAGTCTGTGTCGGTACGTGTGAGATCCACCTTTCCAAGTTTTTGGGGTTCATCTCATACTTCTGAAGATTTGAGGGTGCTGCCTGTTCCATACTCCTCCTCCTACTGCTCAACCATCCTTTTAGGGGTACAAACAATAGTAATTGGGGCCTAGTGTGGTGGTGTACGTGTGAGATACATACACGTTCTTTTTGATCATATTTTCTATTCCGCTATTCAATTAAATCCTTTGGGGATCAATTAAATTGCGTGATAGTCTGTGTCGGTACGTGTGAGATCCACCTTTCCAAGTTTTTGGGGTTCATCTCATACTTCTGAAGATTTGAGGGTGCTGCCTGTTCCATACTCCTCCTCCTACTGCTCAACCATCCTTTTAGGGGTACAAACAATAGTAATTGGGGCCTAGTGTGGTGGTGTACGTGTGAGATACATACACTTTCTTTTTGATCATATTTTCTATTCCGCTATTCAATTTAAACCTTTGGGGATCAATTAAATTGCGTGATAGTCTGTGTCAGTACGTGTGAGATCCACCTTTCCAAGTTTTTGGGGTTCATCTCATACTTCTGAAGATTTGAGGGTGCTGCCTGTTCCATACTCCTCCTCCTACTCCTCAACCATCCTTTTAGGGGTACAAACAATAGTAATTGGGGCCTAGTGTGGTGGTGTACGTGTGAGATACATACACTTTCTTTTTGATCATATTTTCTATTCCGCTATTCAATTAAAACCTTTGGGGATCAATTAAATTGCGTGATAGTCTGTGTCGGTACGTGTGAGATCCACCTTTCCAAGTTTTTGGGGTTCATCTCATACTTCTGAAGATTTGAGGGTGCTGCCTGTTCCATACTCCTCCTCCTAATCCTCAACCATCCTTTTAGGGGTACAAACAATAGTAATTGGGGCCTAGTGTGGTGGTGTACGTGTGAGATACATACACTTTCTTTTTGATCATATTTTCTATTCCGCTATTCAATTAAAACCTTTGGGGATCAATTAAATTGCATGATAGTCTGTGTCGGTACGTGTGAGATCCACCTTTCCAAGTTTTTGGGGTTCATCTCATACTTCTGAAGATTTGAGGGTGCTGCCTGTTCCATACTCCTCCTCCTACTCCTCAACCATCCTTTTAGGGGTACAAACAATAGTAATTGGGGCCTAGTGTGGTGGTGTACGTGTGAGATACATACACTTTCTATTTGATCATATTTTCTATTCTGCTATTCAATTAAAACCTTTGGGGATCAATTAAATTGCGTGATAGTCTGTGTCGGTACGTGTGAGATCCACCTTTCCAAGTTTTTGGGGTTCATCTCATACTTCTGAAGATTTGAGGGTGCTGCCTGTTCCATACTCCTCCTCCTACTCCTCAACCATCCTTTTAGGGGTACAAACAATAGTAATTGGGGCCTAGTGTGGTGGTGTACGTGTGAGATACATACACTTTCATTTTGATCATATTTTCTATTCCGCTATTCAATTAAAACCTTTGGGGATCAATTAAATTGCGTGATAGTCTGTGTCGGTACGTGTGAGATCCACCTTTCCAAGTTTTTGGGGTTCATCTCATACTTCTGAAGATTTGAGGGTGCTGCCTGTTCCATACTCCTCCTCCTACTGCTCAACCATCCTTTTAGGGGTACAAACAATAGTAATTGGGGCCTAGTGTGGTGGTGTACGTGTGAGATACATACACTTTCATTTTGATCATATTTTCTATTCCGCTATTCAATTAAAACCTTTGGGGATCAATTAAATTGCGTGATAGTCTGTGTCGGTACGTGTGAGATCCACCTTTCCAAGTTTTTGGGGTTCATCTCATACTTCTGAAGATTTGAGGGTGCTGCCTGTTCCATACTCTTCCTCCTACTCCTCAACCATCCTTTTAGGGGTACAAACAATAGTAATTGGGGCCTAGTGTGGTGGTGTACGTGTGAGATACATACACTTTCTTTTTGATCATATTTTCTATTCCGCTATTCAATTAAAACCTTTGGGGATCAATTAAATTGCGTGATAGTCTGTGTCGGTACGTGTGAGATCCACCTTTCCAAGTTTTTGGGGTTCATCTCATACTTCTGAAGATTTGAGGGTGCTGCCTGTTCCATACTCCTCCTCCTACTCCTTAACCATCCTTTTAGGGGTACAAACAATAGTAATTGGGGCCTAGTGTGGTGGTGTACGTGTGAGATACATACACTTTCTTTTTGATCATATTTTCTATTCCGCTATTCAATTAAAACCTTTGGGGATCAATTAAATTGCGTGATAGTCTGTGTCGGTACGTGTGAGATCCACCTTTCCAAGTTTTTGGGGTTCATCTCATACTTCTGAAGATTTGAGGGTGCTGCCTGTTCCATACTCCTCCTCCTACTGCTCAACCATCCTTTTAGGGGTACAAACAATAGTAATTGGGGCCTAGTGTGGTGGTGTACGTGCGAGATACATACACTTTTTTTGATCATATTTCCTATTCCGCTATTCAATAAAAACCTTTGAGGATCAATTGAATTGCGGGATAGTCTGTGTCGGTACGTGTGAGATCCACCTTTCCAAGTTTTTGAGGTTCATCTCATACTTCTGAAGATTTGAGGGTGCTGTCTGTTCCATACTCCTCCTACTCCTCATCCATCCTTTTAGGGGTAGAAACAATAGTAATTGGGGCCTAGTGTGGTTTTGTACGTGCGAGATACATACACTTTTTTGGATCATATTTCCTATTCCGCTATTCAATAAAAACCTTTCTAGGGCAAGATCTTAAATTACAGAAATATGAGGAGACCGTCAAATAAGGGCCGTGGCCTGGGTCGTGGTGCTGCTGGTAGAGCTCCTGTTGCAAGGAGAGGACGTGGTCGATCTGTGCCAGCTACACGCACAAGTGAAACACCTTCCTCAAGTGTGAGTAGGCGACAGAACCTGCATCAGTATTTGGTAGGGCATCATACGCCCCTAGAAGTGATGAGGCCAGAACAAGTGGAGGCGATAGTAGATTGGTTTGCTGCTGACAGTGCCTCCAGTTCCTTCACATTGTCTCCCACCCAGTCTACTGCAGAAAGGTCACAGTTGGCACCTGCAGCCGATGTCCAACCGTCTTTCACCTCACCCCCTTGCAAATCAGGCAAGCAGTCTGAGCCCCAAGCCATACAGCAGTCTCTTCTTCTTTTTGATGACTCTGTCAGCAGGGTTTCCCAGGGCCATCCACCTAGCCCTGCCCCAGAAGTGGAAGAGATTGAGTGCAGCGATGCCCAACCACTTATTTCTCAAGATGAGTACATGCAAGGATCATCGCAGCACGTCTCCGATGATGACGAAACGCAGGTGCCAACTGCTGCGGCGTTCAGCATTGTGGAGACCGACAAGGAGGGCAGGGGTGAAGACTGGGTGGAAGATGATGTGGAGGACGATGAGGTCCTCGACCCCACATGGAATGAACGTCATGCAGGTGACCTGAGTAGTTTGGAGGAAGAGGCGGTGGTCGCACAGAGCCACCAGCACAGCAGAAGAGGGAGCAGGGTGCAGAAGCGGAGCGGCCGTGCCCTAGACACTACGCCCGCTACTGCCCAACGCAGCAAGGGAACGAGCGCACCAAAGTCAGCTCAAAGGAGTTCTCTAGCGTGGAAGTTCTTTAGAAAATGTGCTGATGACAGGACACGAGTGGTTTGCACCCTGTGCAATCAGAGCTTGAAGCGAGGCATAAACCTTCTCAACCTGAGCACAACCTGCATGATCAGGCATCTAAGTGCAAAGCACGAGCTGCAGTGGAGTACACACCTTCAAAACCAAGAAACGTCTCTGGCTCATCCTGCTTCCTCTTCTGCTGCAGTCTCGGCCGCTCCAGCCACATCTGTAGTGATACCGGCACCTGCCACCCCGCAAACAGACGATCTGTCAGCAACACCACCACCTGGGTCACCAACAACCATCTCCACAATGTCCCGTGGAAGCGTTCAGCTTTCCATCTCCCAAACACTTGAGAGGAAGAGGAAGTACCCCCCTACCCACCCGCGATCCCTGGCCCTGAATGCCAGCATTTCAAAATTATTGGCCTTTGAAATGCTGTCATTCCGTCTGGTGGAGACGCACAGTTTTAAAAACCTTATGTCGGTGGCTGTCCCACAGTACGTCGTGCCCAGCCGCCACTACTTTTCCAGGCAAGCCATCCCTTCCCTGCACAACCAAGTGGGGGAAAAAATCAGGTGTGCACTGCGCAACGCCATCTGTGCCAAGGTCCACCTAACTACCGATACGTGGACCAGTAAGCACGGTCAGGGGCGTTATATCTCCCTAACGGCACACTGGGTAAATGCAGTGGCGGATGGGCCTGAGGCGGATAGCAATTTGGTGCATGTCCTTCCACCACCGAGGATTGCAGGGCGCTTCAGTTTGCCTCTTGTTCCTAACTCCTCCTACTCCGCTTCCTCATCCTCTACCGCCTCCTCATCCGGACAGCGTAACACCTTCACAACCAACTTCAGCACGGCCAGGGGTAAACGACAGCAGGCAGTTTTACAACTTGCCTGTTTGGGGGACAAACCACACACTGCGCAGGAGTTGTGGAGGAGCATGGAACAGCAGACAAATGAGTGGTTGCTGCCAGCGAGCCTCAAGCCCGGCCTGGTGGTGTGCGATAACGGGAGAAATCTCATAGCAGCTCTGGGCCTAGCCGGTTTGACGCACATCCCTTGCCTGGCGCATGTGCTGAATTTGGTGGGGCAGAGGTTCCTTAAAAACTACCCCGATATGTCAGAACTGCTGCAGAAAGTGCGGGCCGTTTGTGCGCACTTTCGGCGTTCTCACCCTGCTGCTGCTCGCCTGGCAGCGCTGCAGCGTAACTTCGGCCTTCCCGCTCACCGCCTCATATGTGACGTGCCCACAAGGTGGAACTCCACCTTGCACATGCTGGAAAGACTGTGCGAGCAGCAGCAGGCCATAGTGGAGTTTCAGCTGCAGCACGCACGCGTGAGTCGCTCTGCGGAACAGCACCACTTCACCACCAATAACTGGGCCTCCATGCGAGACCTGTGTGCCTTGTTGCGCTGTTTTGAGTACTCCACCAACATGGCCAGTGGCAATGACGCCGTTCTCAGCTTAACTATCCCACTTCTATGCCTCCTTGAAAAAACAATTTGGGCGATGGAAGAGGATGTGGCACAGGATGAGGAGGAGGAGGAGGATGAAGAGGTAACATTTCCAAGGCTTTCAGGGCAGTCATTCGCAAGGGGCTCCGAGGGTGGGTTCCTGCACACACAAACGCCAGGGACACAATTGTCCAGCAGGGGCACAGTTCTGGAGGATGAGGAGGATGAGGAGGAGGAGGAGCTGGAGGAGGAGATGGAACCATGTTCACAGCAGGGTGGCACCCAGGCCAGCTCATGGCCATCACTGGTGCATGGCTGGGGGGATACAGAGGACACGGACGATACACCTCCCACAGAGGACAGCCTTTCGTTGCCTCTGGGCAGCCTGGCACACATGAGCGATTACATGCTGCAGTGTCTCCACAACGACCGCCGAGTTGCCCACATTCTAACTTGTGCTGATTACTGGGTGGCCACGCTTCTGGATCCCCGTTACAAGGACAACGTACCGTCCTTAATTCACTCACTGGAGCGCGATCGCAAGATGCGCGAGTACAAGCGCACGCTGGTAGACGCCATGCTGCTGGCATTCCCATCTGACAGCGGGGCCGCAGTGGAAGCACAAGGCAGAGGAGGAGGAGGTCGCCAACGCAACCAGGGCACCGCCAGCACCTCAGAAGGCAGGGTTAGCATGGCCGAAATGTGGAAAAGCTTTGTCAGCACGTCACAACAAACAGCAGCACCAGCAGCTCAGATGGAACGTCTTAGCAGGAGGCAGCATTTTACCAACATGGTGGAGCAGTATGTGTGCACACGCCTACATGTAGTGAATGAGGGGTCTGCCCCCTTCAACTTCTGGGTCTCCAAATTGGGCACATGGCCTGAGCTTGCCCTTTACGCCTTGGAGGTGCTGGCGTGCCCTGCAGCCAGTGTATTATCTGAACGGGTATTTAGCACGGCTGGGGGCGTTATAACAGACAAGCGCAGCCGCCTGTCCAGAGACAATGTGGACAAGCTCACGTTCATTAAAATGAACCAGGCATGGATCCCACGGGACTTTTCCGTACCTTGTGCAGAATAGCAATGGATACCGACCTTACCCACCCATTGTTCCATTTTTGCTCTTTCTCACTCTTTTGGGGTGTACCCTCATTTAAAATTTGTGAAAAGAAGCAGTGTTGGCTACCTCGTCCTCCTCCTCAGGGCCAGATTAACGTAGGGGCTATTGGAGCTGCAGCTCCAGGCCCCTACCTTTTATATAGGCCCCGGGTTGGCCATATTCACTGTTACCGCTCTTCTGTCACTTGTAAACACAGAAGTCTGGCTTCTATGCTCGCTTCCCCAGGCAGCACCCTCAGAACCTCCCCACACAGCGCGAAGGCCGGACAAGGAGGGACAGTTGCCGATGCATGGATGTGTTCATGGGCTTCAGAGACAGCATCCCATGTTGAATTAGGCATGCATGGCTGCACCCTTCCTCCTCTGGGTGCATGGCAAGGCACGGCCCTTAAGGCCCTTCAAAATCCTCAGCACCAAGCCCATGATGCTCTTAATCCGGCCCTGGTCCTCCTCCACCGCCGCTTCCACCTACACCGCCCATAGGTGTGCGCAGCCTATTGCAATAAGGTGTGCACCCCAAAGTTGAAATACACATGCATGTGTTTGCCAGCAGGGAAAGTAATGTATCGGGGCCATGTACCTGTAGGCAAAGAGAAATAGAGCAGAGCAGGTCCGAGGGAGATCTTTCCCATCTCCTCACTGGCAATGCTATGTGCCCTAGGTGATTAGGGTGTGCCCAGGCACACCCGGCACACCCTGTGCGCATGCCTATGTCACCGCCACATCCACCACCACCTCAACCTCCCTACTACTCCATATGGGCCTCGTCCTTCAGAGATGAAGAAGAACATTGTTTTATTTTTCTGTTTTTTTTTTTGTTGTTTTAAGTTATTTCCCTATCCACATTTGTTTGCAGAGCACTTGCCATGCTCTTAATTACGTTTTGCTGCCATTTGCAGCACTCTAGCCCTTTCCTTTGGTGTTTTAGAGCCATTTTAGTGCCTTAAAGTTCGGGTCCCCATTGACTTCAATGGGGTTCGGTGTCCGGGAAAAGTTCGGTAAAAGTCCGGGACACGGACCCGGACTTTTTTTTAAAGTTCGGCCGAACCCGTCGAACACGGACATCTAGGTGTCCGCTCAACCCTAATTGTATGCTTACCTGTATCTGTTCCGACCTAAACAGCAATGTTCTTTATCTGTATGGATATGCTGCCATGACATTTACTTAGTTCCTGTTTCTCTCTAATAAACTATATCTGGAACAAAAAAATAAAAAAAGTTTTGCCTTTAGTTATACTTTATTCATACCATGCATTTTATAAATTCACCTAAACTACCCTAGAATCTTTCCTTAGGCTGACAATATGCCTTTTTGTTTTAAAGATAATTGTTTTAAAGACCAATTGTATTGTCAGGTCAAGTGTGTATGTTCATGTCTGTAAAGTTTGGAAAAGTAACATGAGGCCGAGACCACTGAACCAATATTGCAGTAGAACAGCTAGTTGATAAATTCAAGGAAAATAGACAGCCAGCAATGTTGGCTGTGGTCTGCTGCAAAAAAATAACGGCTAAAAATAGCAAGCATGATCATCTTATGCTGTGGGTGTAATTTTGTGTCTACTTTAAGCTGATAAAAAAGCTATTTTATGACTGATTGCTATGGGTACGGCACACCATTGCTATTTTCACAAAGGGACTCATGTCTAAAAAGCTTAAAGAGAGTGTGATGTTGTCTGTTTTAGTTATCAATGGTTCTGAAAAAAGTACTAAATGTATTGTCTTCTTTTACCAACCATTTTCTCACTTTCATTCTTAAGTGATTGACACATACAGTTCTAAATGCAAATTATGATTAAAAAAGGACCACTGTGTTCTTTACAATGTACCATGAAAAATGTCAACACTAGCTGCACAAGAAGTCATGATGAGCAATAATAATCCACATTTAAATTGAAGCAGAAATAACTTTTTTTTTAGCTCCGGATTGACTATTTGAATTCTGGTTCTCTGCCTTATAAAAACAAAACATGGCATAACAAATGGAATCGACATTTGGAAAGGAGTCCAGCTGGGCCATATATTGACATTGTTCAGAACCTACCTCCAGTGGATGAGCACAGAAGCTGTTCACTTGGTCCTTATCCATGACCTGTTCCTCAATCAATGACATAGCCAGGCTATTTGCTGCTGGTGAAATCTACTTGTTGTGTTCTCCTGTTGAGTCTTGTTGTTTCTTCCTACTGTCTCCTAGAGCCCTCCTGTCCGCATGCTGTAGTACTTGCTGTTGTACTTATGTATCTATTCAGGTAAGCCATGAAAATGAGGAAGCCTGACCAAGTGTACAATTTCTAACTGCCCAAAGCTCAAAGGGCACCATACTCTGGTTGCTTGTTGTAGTGTTCAAATAGATGAAGTATGGGTTTGGTTTAGAATGACATTGTACCTGTTTCTGTTCTTGTCAGTCATATCCTCAAACAAGGATCCTTGTTAGCTTTGTCATTTTTGTGTTCCCTACCATTGTTTCATATATAACAACCCCATCAGTCCCCTAGTTTATGTAAGCTCACATCCTGCTATCTTTGCTATCCTGATCTCCTTGAACCCACTTTTCCCACCACACTTCTGACCTATTGAACCACCTGGATCAAACTGTTTGCTTGTCCTGACCTTTCTAATACTTTTTCCCTAACCTTTGCTGTGTTTCTGATTACATATTTGCTCTCGTTGTGTGATTCTACTCTGCTTTAACAATGACCTTAGTAATATAAATAAAATGGTGCGCTAGTTCAAACCACTTTCTATAATATAGAACAAACAATTATACAACTATAACAGTAATTGGGTACAAAAAGCATTAATAGATCAGTGTAAAATTACAAATATATATAAACAAATAAAGAAATCCCAAACACTGTGCTCCAAAACATGTGTTCCAAAACAGGATTATCCTATTCAAGTGTGCAAGTGCTCTGTCCTAAATATAAAAACGAAACAAACAAAAACAAAAAGTTACAAACACTGGGCTCCCAGACACGTGAATCGTATTCAAACGTGCAGGTGCTCAATCCAAAAAATATATAGACACTCTTGCTACAAGGTATGTCAGGAGAACTCCTTATAATAAGGTGTCAGTGAAATAAGCCCACCACCTCCAGGTGCAATGGCCGTTCACCTCAGGGGATGACCAAAAGGTCAAACTGCACTTTTAACAGAGGAAAAACACAATCTTCAAATCCTGATTGTTTCTACACACATTGTCTGTCTCCCTAGATCCACATTTGGCTCCACGAATCTCTCTGCACGGGTTAACTGGATCCCTACCTTGTTTAGCGTGTCATTTAGAATATAAACAAATATTCATAGTGCAATATTGCTCAAATGTAACAAATTTTATTAGATTAACAAAAAACTGCTCACTTTAAAATCTTTCAAACCATTGAATCAAAGCTATTCAAGTTCAATATTGCCTCCTCACCACACTTGCGAATCACGGAGTCACCCGAAAATTACGTCACTGGCTCCACCCGATGCGTTGCTTCACTGGTCACGTGGCTTCTTCCTTGTTCTCCTGATATATCTTCTAGTGAGAGTCTTTATATATTTTTTTGAATTAAACACTTGCACATTTAAATATGATTCACGTGTCTTGGAGCACAGTGTTTGGAATGTTTTGTTTTTGTTTGTTTTGGTTTTATATTTTGGACGGAGCCCTTGCATGCTTGAAAACGATAAACGTGTTTTGGAACACATGTTTTGGAGCACACTTTTAGGAATTTTTCTGTTTATTTGTTTTTATATATGTAATTTTACACTGATCTATTTATGCTTTTTGCACCCAATTACTGTTATAGTTGTATAATTGTTTGTTCTATATTGTAGAAAGGGGTTTGAATTAGTGCACCATTTTATTCATATTATTGTGTTATTCATAGTGGTGGAGTTCACTAGGTAATGGTTGCAGCCGTTTATTTTGGAATCAAGTTGGAGTAGTTTGAGTCACCATTATACAATATCTTTATTCTATATTCCTTTAATTTCTGGCTGTGTAATATTTATATATTTTAGCACTAATTAGGATTAGCCTTTTTTGTTATATCCCTTTTATTCCCGTAACTTTGCACATAGCGCATAAGTGCTTTCACATAGATCACAATGACCTTAGTAAACTGTCTATCATATATTTTTTTGGTACTATCTCTGGTCAGATGGATATGACCACAAGTTTCTGACAACCTCACAGGAGATCCTTCTTGAGTAGACCAGATAATTCCATGCTTACATTCTGTGGTCAGTCAAGTATCAATGCAAAGATATAAAGTGTCTGGGAAAGGTGGCTGTTAAAGGTAAAATATGCTGCAGCACTGGTCATCTGGTGTTAACAGGGGCATGATGCTTTTTTTCATTTTCCTTTGATGTTTATCATGAGTTGTATTTTGCACAAGATGTGGAAACTGGCTTTTAGACTGGAAAACAGCGTTGACTATATAAGCAATCAGGGGTTTGGGAAGGATTTTTTTTTCCCAATGTTGGAATAAATTGACACACTTTTCTTTGTACCCTGGTTGCCGCCACACACGCTTGACACCATCTGAACCAAATATGTTTATCTTGATCTCATCAGGCCACAGGACATGGTTCCAGTAATCCATGTCCTTAGACTGCTTGTCTTCAGCAAACTGTTTGTGGGCTTTCTTGTGCATTATCTTTAGAAGAGGCTTCCTTCTGGGATTAAAGCCATGCAGACCAATTTAAAGCAGTGTGCGGTGTATGGTCTGAGCACTGACAGGCTGACCCCCCCACTCCTTTAACCTCTGCAGCAAGGCTGGCAGCACTCATACATCTACTGTATTTCCCAAAGGCAACCTCTGGAAATGACGCTAAGCACATGCACTCAACTTCTTTGGTCGACCATGGCGAGACCTGTTATGAGTGGAACCTGTTCTGTTAAACCGCTGTATGGTCTTAGCCACCGTGCTGCAGCTCAGTTTTAGGGTCTTGGCAATCTTATTATAGCCTAGGCTATCTTTATGTAGAGCAACAATTCTCTTTTTCAGATCCTCAGGGAGTTCTTTGCAATGAGGTGCCATGTTGAGTTAGCATTGGCCAGTATGAGAGAGTGAGCGATAACACCAAATTTAACACACCTGCTCCACATTCATACCTGAGACCTTGTAACTAGAGATGGCCTTGCGGTTCGCTGCAAATTTTGCTTGTTCACTACCCGCCAAATTTGGCGAACCCACGGCGTCATTCGCGGCGGCCATATTTGTTTACATTGGGGAGAACTTTGACCCTTGACACAGCCGCCAGGTGGAACGGGACAGCCAATTGAAACATTCCAGCACATGGACAGTCCCCCTATGCTAT
The DNA here is from genome assembly GCF_965119305.1 of Pelophylax lessonae. Lineage (NCBI taxonomy): Eukaryota > Metazoa > Chordata > Amphibia > Anura > Ranidae > Pelophylax > Pelophylax lessonae. The sequence continues at coordinate 101,947,937 of NC_138771.1, read as the reverse complement.
AAATAGACCCGATCTGGCGGCCATTTCACATTCCGCTTTCTGCCAGTGTAGGGAGAGGTCTGCTGTGCTCGTCACAACATATAGCGTTGTAAAGATCCAAAAAAGTCATTTCCAGGGCTGGTATTTTTCGGAATAGGTCTACTAGTATCTTTTGAGCTTAGGGAGAGGTATCCTGTGGTTGCTTTAGGGGCAGTTAGAGATTGGCTGCAGTCACAAATCGCTCTGTCAATGTCCAGAAAAGTCCTTTTGAGGGCTGGTATTTCGGTATAGGTCTAGTATCTTTTGAGCTTAGGGAGAGGTATCCTGTGGTTGCTTTAGGGGCAGTTAGAGATCGGCTGCAGTCACACACAAATCGCTCTGTCAATGTCCACCAAAGTCATGTAAAGTGCTCCAATGTCGTTTTAGGGTCTATTACAGTCTCTTTACTATAGGGAGAGACATCCTGTGGTTGCTGTAGGGGCAGTTAGAAATTGGCTGCAGTCACAAATCGATCTGTCAATGTCCACAAAAGTCATTTAAAGGACTGCAAATTTTTTGGTATTGCTGTGCAGTGCACTAAAAACTGGGGGTGGGGGAGGGGGTTAATCCACAGTATAATATACTTTGTAGAAAGCATATTATAGTGGATTAGTAGTATTATTGTGCACTGTGCAGCATTGTGACAGGTGTGGTGGTGAGACTGAGCGTTTCTGCAGCAACACTACACACAGTGGAAAACTCCCTGGTCAATTATTTGTAGAACTGGTGTGACAGACCAGTGGCCCTCCCAATAGCACATATTGAAGTGGGGTGTTATCTGACTGAGTATACTTTTACAAGTGTATTTGTGTCCTGCAACAACATTGCCTCTGTTGCTGTGTGAAGTCTGATACACACAGCGCTAAACTCACTGGCCAATTTTTTCAACAACTGTTGTGATAGACCAGTGTGGCCCCCAATAGCACATATTGAAGTGGGGTGTTATCTGACTGAGTATACTTTTACAAGTGTATTTGTGTCCTGCAACAACATTGCCTCTGTTGCTGTGTGAAGTCTCATACACACAGCGCCAAACTCACTGGCCAATTTTTTCAACAACTGGTGTGATAGACCAGTGTGGCCCCCCAAAAGCACATATTGAAGTGGGGTGTTATCTGACTGAGTATACTTTTAAAAGTGTATTTGTGTCCTGCAACAACATTGCCTCTGTTTCTGTGTGAAGTCTGACACACACAGCGCCAAACTCACTGGCCAATTTTTTCAACAACTGGTGTGATAAACCAGTGGCCCCCCATAGCACATATTGAAGCGGGGTGTTATTTAACAGTATACTTTTCTAAGAGTGTATTTTAGTCCTGCAAAAATTTGGCCTCTCTTGCTGTGTGGATTGTGCTACACACCACACAGTGACAACAGTTACTGGCCAATTATTTGTAGAACTGGTGTGATAGACCAGTGGCCCCCCGATAGCACATATTGAAGTGGAGTGTTATCTGACTGAGTATACTTTTACAAGTGTATTTGTGTCCTGCAACAACATTGCCTCTGTTGCTGTGTGAAGTCTGATACACACAGCACCAAACTCACTGGCCAATTTTTTCAACAACTGGTGTGATAAACCAGTGGCCCCCCAATAGCACATATTGAAGCGGGGTGTTATTTAACAGTATAGTTTTCTAAGAGTGTATTTTAGTCCTGAAAAAATGTGGCCTCTTTTTCTGTGTTAACTGTGCTGCACACAGTGACAACAGTTACTGGCCAATTATTTGTAGAACTGATGTGATAGACCAGTGGTCCCCCAATAGCACAGATTGAAGCGGGATGTTATCTACCTTTTTCCAGATATACTGCAATTCTCTTGAGACTTTTGTCACAGGGTAATTAAAAAAACATGACAGGCAGAGGAAGAGGCAGAGACGCACGCAGGGGTGGTAAGGGTAGGACAGGAGCAGTAGGCCGGAGCCTAACTGTGAAGTTTCAAAAGCAGCGTGCAATTACGACAAAGGACGCACCAGACTTGGTTGAGTGGGTCACTCAGCCTTCCTCTTCTGCACCCTCCTCACCCTCTCTATCTGCACCCTCTTCACGCTCTGCTGTGTGCACCCCCAAAGACACCACCAGCACATACCCTCCACTTGAGTCACTGGAATTATTTTCCGATCCATCACAAGAGGTTTGCGATGCGCAGCCATTGTTGACATTGGATCAGGAAGAGGAGGTAGCAACAGCCGCCACTCAGCAACCTGACAACAGTACCCAGATCAGCCCAAGGAGGTTGGTCCCCGCTGTTGCTGCCTACTCCAAGATCTCGAATGTTAGTGGTGGGGAAGATGACATGGATGATGACGAGTCTATGGACGTCACGTGGGAGTCCACAAGAGAGGAAGAGGAAGGGAGTTCAGAGGGAGAGATGGACCGGCAGATAGGGAGGAGAGGCAGGCAGAACTTGCATTGCAGAAGAGGTAGAAAGCAGACTGCTAATGTATCAGGAGCGAGCCATCAACCATGTACAGTCACATCTGGTGCTCCCAGGACGCCCGCACATTGCTCCACAGTGTGGGCTTTTTTTAATGTGTCCTTTGCTGACAACAGTGTTGCCATCTGCAGCCTTTGCAGTCAACGCATAAGTCGCGGTAAGGCCAACACTCCCCCAGGGATAACCGCCTTAAGAAGGCACCTAAACCCCCATCACGAGCCCAGTGGGAGCAACACCGTCAGAAGTTGAACCCACAAAGCCACACTCCAGGCTCTCACTGTCCAGCCCCTTCTCATTCTCCTCTCTCCTCACATTTGCCCTCCACTACACCTTCCATGATGCCGTCGTCATGTTACTCTGGAAAAAGGCAGGCAGGCTTCAAATGTTGAAACGGAAGAAAATGACGCCGGACAACCCTCTTGCCCAACGTTTGACTGCTGGCTTGTCGGAACTGATAGCCCGCCAACTACTGCCATATCAACTGGTGGACTTGGAGGCCTTTGTAAATTTGTGGCCATTGGAACACTACAATGGAAGGTCCCAGGCAGGAAATGTTTCTTGCAAAAGGGCATTCCAGAGCTGTATAGCCATGTTAAGCGGCAAGTGAATATATCTCTGGCACACAGTGTTGGTGCCAAGATACATCTGACCACAGACACATGGTCTAGCAAACACGGGCAGGGAAGGTATATCACTTTTACTGCCCACTGGGTGAACCTTCTGATGGCCATTAAGCATGTAACCCGTGGCACCCGTGTAGATTTAGTTGTACTGCCACGGATTGCAAGCAGGCCTGCCTCTTCTTCTCCTCCATCATTCTCCCTCTCCTCCTCGGCTGATTCCTCCTCTTCCGCTGCTACCGTCTCTTCTCCTGCGCCGCCCAAGATCCCCAGAACCTATTCCACATGCCAGGTGAGACGTTGCCATGCTGTGCTGCGTCTGTTGTGCCTGGAAGCCAAGAGCCACACTGGTTCTGCACTCCTTTCAGCTTTGCGTTCACAGGCAGATCAGTGGCTGACATCGCTGAATTTGTCAGTTGGTAAAGTGGTGTGCGACAACGGTGCCAATCTGCTGAGCACGCTGAAACAGGGCAAAATAACACACGTGCCATGCATGGCACACGTCCTGAACTCGGTGGTGCAGCGATTCGTTTGGAAATACCCTGGGGTCCAGGACGTCTTGAGGCAGGCCAGGAAAATCTCGGGCCATTTCCGAAGATCTTACACAGCCATGACTCGCTTTGCTGAGATTCAGCGGCGACACAACCTGCCCCTCAGGCATCTTATTTGTGACTGCCCGACGCGATGGAACTCAACGTTGCATATGCTTGATAGGCTGCTCCAGCAGAAACGTCCAGTTAATGACTACCTGTTCGAACTCGGCGGCAGGACAGGTTGTGGGGAGCTTGGGTATTTTTCACCTGACTAGTGGCTGCTCATGCGGGACATATGCAGACTTCTGCGGCCATTCAATGAGATCACCAAACTGGTCAGTCACGGCCAGGGCGCCATAAGTGACATCATACCTTACGCCTTCTTTCTGGAGCGTGCATTGCGTCGTGTCATTGATCAAGCTGTCGAAGAGCAGGAGCACGAAGATCAAGAAGTCGCAATGTTGGATGAATTCCCAGGGGGTGCTACTCCATCTGAGACAAATCAACAGCAGGAGTCTGAAGAGGAGTAAGGTGCTGGGGGGGGGGGGATGAGGAGGAGCAAGAAGAGCATGCTTTAAACCTTTCTGGGATCCCTGGTGTTATCCGTTGATGGGGGGAGGGGGTAGAGAACGAGGACGACATTATCCTTATCCTGGATGATGAGCTGGAAGCAGGCCGCTATACCGCTTCCAGTTTAGTGGGAATGGGGGCCTACATGCTGCAGTGTTTTAAGGGGGACCCCAGTATAAAATGCATAAAGGCCAAGGACCAGTACTGGGTGGAAACGTACTTAGACCCCCGGTACAAACACAAAATAGCGGAAATGTTACCACAATCACAGAGGGTGTTCAGAATGCAGCACTTCCAGGCCTTGCTGAGGGAAATGCTGCATTCTGCTTTTCCGTGCTCTGGCAGAGGAATGTCCAGTCACAGAGAGACAGTTGCGGGTAGCAATCCAACAGCGCCTGCAAGAAGAGGGCGGTTGGAAGATGTCTTGGTCACTTCAGATATGAGATCCTTCTTTCAGCCGAACCATCGACAGATGTACTCCGGATCCAGCATGAGGGAACGCCTAGACCGACAGGTGTCCGACTACATCGGGTTAACGGCCGATGTGGACGCTCTGAGAAGTGATGAACCCCTGGACTACTGGGTGGGCAGGCTTGACCTCTGGCCAGAGCTTGCACAATTTGCAATGGAAATGTTGGCTTGCCCCCCATCCAGTGTCCTGTCTGAAAGGACGTTCAGTGCAGCAGGGGGGATCGTGACCGATAAGCGCACTCGCCTAGCTCATGACAGTGTAGACTACCTCACATTTATAAAAATGAATGAGGCATGGATCTCTGAGGAATTCAACACATGTGACCAGTAGACCAGGTTTCATCGAAATTCCTCCACCCACAACAATTCCTGGTCCTTGGCTTCGCTACATACAGCGGTATAAAAGGCATTTCATGTCCATTGAATGGCAAATTTTAGGGGACTTTCAGGGCCGACAATTATTTTTTCTGTGAATGCCTAATGTACCTCCAGCCACCAAATACTAAGTTCTTTACTGTCAGTTCAAACCATGTGAGCTAATTTTTGGAGCCTATACAGGCCGACACTTACGGTTCTGTGTACTGTGAACGCCTACCGTACCTCTAGCCATCAAAAACTAATTTTTTTGCTGTCAGTTCAAACCATGTGAGCTAATTTTTGGAGCCTATACAGGCCGACACTTACGGTTCTGTGTACTGTGAACGCCTACCGTACCTCTAGCCATCAAAAACTAATTTTTTTGCTGTCAGTTCAAACCATGTGAGCTAATTTTTGGAGCCTATACAGGCCGACACTTACGGTTCTGTGTACTGTGAACGCCTACCGTACCTCTAGCCATCAAAAACTAATTTTTTTGCTGTCAGTTCAAACCATGTGAGCTAATTTTTGCAGCCTATACAGGCCGATACTTACTTCTGTATACTGTGTGAATGCCTAATGTACCTTCAGCCCCAGAATACTACGTACTTAGCTGTCAGGTAAACCAATGTGGGCTAATTTTTGGGGCCAATACCACCCGACACTTACTTCTGTATCCTGTGAATGCCTAATGTACCTTCAGCCACAGAATACTACGTTCCTAGCTGTCAGGTAAACCCACGTGGGCTAATTTTTGGGGCCAATACTGGCCAACACTTACTTCAGTTACCTGTGAATGCCTAATGTACCTTCAGCCACAGAATACTACGTTCTTAGCTGTCAGGTAAATGCATGCGGGTTCAATTTTGGGGCCTGGAATGGCCGACACTTACTTCTTTATCCTGTGAATGCCTAATTTTTCAGACTGGAAATGAAAAACAATGGGTCTGTAAAGGTTCCGCCAAATTGTAGAATGGATGCGTACCCATTTTACAGATGTGTGAATGGACCCTATATGTAATAGACAATGTATTTACCAGCTGCTGTCAGTTCTGGCTGATTTATGAAAAAAAATATATATTTTTTGCTGTAAAAAAAAAAAAAAAAAAAAAATGTAGGGCAACTTTTTCAATTGCAATACTTCTGTTATGACATTGTCCATGTGCTGGGACTATTTGTGCACAGCTAGTACGTCTTTTGTGGCTGCAAATATGACCTAAAGGTTTTTAAAGTTCGCCTCCCATTAAAGTCAATGGGGCCCGCCGCAAACTCGCGGTTCGCGGACTTTTGAGAAAATTTGCGGCTGGCGTTCGTGAACCGCCCCGGCCGATGTTCGTCCATCACTACTTGTAACACTAATAAATCACATAACACCGGGGAGGGAAAATGGCTAATTGGACCCAATTTGGACTTTTTAACTTTTTTAACTTAGGGGTGTACTCACTTTTGTTGCCAGCGGTTTAGACATTAATGGCTGTGTGTTGAGTTATTTTGAAGGGACAGCAAATTTACACTGTTATACAAGCTGTACACTCACTATTTTACATTGTAGCAAAGTGTAATTTCTTCAGTGTTGTCACATGAAAAGATATAATAAAATATTTACAAAAATGTGAGGGGTGTAGTTACTCTCGTGAGATACTGTATAATATATATAAATATATATATATATATATATATATATATATATATATATATATAGTAATGGAAGTTTTCAGTGTATTTGTTTTCTTTTTTCTTTTGGTTAATCTGGAAGGCTATATGTCTTTTTTTCAGTCTAATTAACTATGTTACTAAGCAATTATAAACAATGAGTTGCAAAAAAGTGACTCCTGAGGAATGTTTATTTGAACAATGACATGTTTAGCAGTAGAAATGTGAAATATAAAGCACCAAATGACTATACAAAGCAATTGTTATATGTAACGGCATATATCAGTTCCATCCTTTCCATGCATAGGAGTTCACCACCCCCATTTGTAGAAGTCTGCCTTGGGCAATTCTCTTGCTGTCAGGTGCTTTCTCTGCTGAGTTCATTGTGAGACGTTCGAGGAGGCGCGTTACATCTTCTTGGCTGAGAACTTTCTTTTTTTGTGATTGTGGTAGTTGATATTTACTGGAACAAGTTGCACATCTCAGGTGAAGCATTTGTACAAGCTTCTGAACTCCACTATCAGTATACAGTATGTTTTCAAGATGCAATGAAAGTGAAGATGGTACAGGGCTTTCTAGGCACAGCGCCTGCAAAAAATATCATATAAATAATCATGCTGTATGATAACCAATTAAAACAATAATATAATTATACAAAGAGAATGAATGTGTCTAGACTGTGATAAAGTTTGCTAGAGCTGCCAGCTTAAAGTATTGGAACAGGAACACAATTTTGATATCAACAAGTATCTATATTATTCATTTGTCTCTTGTTTAATCATGTTAATGAATATTTGATAATGTTTTAATTAATGTATGTGTGTGTTTTGTAGCCTGCTATTTTTTAAAAAGCATTTTTTGTAAATGATAAAAGTATCAGAGTCTAAGGAGGGGTTACAGCCTGGCAAATGCCTAATCAAGAACATTAAGGATTGAAGCTTAGTGACTGTTTTACTAATGTAGCAACCTCTAGTGTGTGCTAGATGTAGTATAGGTCTGTTAGTGTAGATTTGTTAGTGTAGGTAAATTTAGTTAGATCAGGGATAAGCCTGAGCTGGGAATCTGGGCCAGGGTTCAGTGACTCAGGGCTGGATGACTCATCTGGCAGCTCTGACACTTCCTCCTGGTCTGGAAGGTTGTAAAAACTTCCAGAACTGGAGGGTGGGAATAAGGAGGGGCTGCCATGCATATCTATGAGGCCTCAGCAAATCCCTAGTAGTGGGCTGGCAGGGGGCAGAGATGACCTCATAAATAGACATGGGCTATGCCAGCAGGGGCAGTCGAGTGGAAGGAGATACAGTGCTAAGGAGACTTTCGGTGGCCCTCAGGGGTGCCCCCTAGTCTGGGGGGGGGGGGGTGACTTTGGGCTTGGGTGCTGGAGGTTTCCTGCTAAAACACAGAGGAGGAAATCTTCCTGGAGGCACAGGAGCAAGAGAGGACAGAGTTAGTAGCACTGTGGGGACTACAAAGGGAGGAGACTGCCATACCTAGTCAGTCTCCCTTGAAGACAGCAGTGTACTACAATCTTCAGCCTTTTCCTGGAGATTTCTTGAGAGTCAGTCGGTGGGCTGGTGAAGAATCAGTGAGGTGGACTGGTGTAAAGGGGCAGATGCAGCCAGGTGGGTTAGCATTGCCTGAAAATGTGGTGCTGGGCTCGTGGGACCACAGAGGAAATAAAGGAGAAAGTGTGAGCTGTGTAACTCCTACATGCTTCTAGTAGGGACTGCGAGTTCCTGCCTGTAATGGGCCTTTGCTGAGCTGACATTAGACCTTTCAGCCCCCCTAAAGGAGTGAGCCAGCAGAAACCAAGTGTGTGCAGGTGGCTGAAGAAGAGGAGACTGTATATAGAGACAGTATATGGGAAGTTGTCCCTGAAGTTGTTGAAGTCAAGTGGGCATCCCATAACCTCCCATCCCTATCCAAGTTGAAATCCCTAATAAAACATAAAAACAAAGCCATGGACTGTTCTCTGTCCCTGAGGTGCTGGTGAAGATTTGGTGTGTCTGGCTGTGCAGGAGTAGGGAATCCCTTCTAACTGCAGCTCCTATGTGAAGTGTGCTACATTTGGGGCCTCATCTGACATATTGCTCACGGCAACCTGCATGGCTGTTGCTTCTAGCAACTGAAGTTCATCGAGCCAGAGGACTGCTTTGTTACCAGGACCATTGAGGGGGTCAAGACCGGAGGATGAGTTATGTGGTCTGCTAAACTGTGACTATGCTGCCTAAATCAAGTGTCATTGTCCATAGCAACCGGCGGGAGTTGCTGCTGAGCCAGTGCTGCCCTGCATACACAGTTTCCCTAACGGTGGATGGGATGGGCACTTGTGCTAAAATCTGCTGTTCAGTGAGAACTGTATCATATGCTGTCACCCATGGCAACCACAGCAGGTGATCACGCCAATGGATTACAAAATGCCCAATGGTCTTCTTAAAGCTGGCAAAAGTGACTGTATGCTGAAATGTCCTGCTGAGAACAGTAATGTGTGCACCGGAATGTCTGCTGTTGCCCATGGTGATCGGGGTAAGCCTGTGGGTGTCTGAAGAAGGGGGTCTATCAGTTGCCCAACCAAGGCTGATTTTAAGGACTGTCCCAACACTGATAACCCTGCTAGAGCTGTGGGCGCCAGCCAGTTGGAAAGCTTGGGAGTGGAGCCACGTCCTGGAGGACACCCAGTGTGCCTTGCTTGCAGAGAGAGAGAGAGGAGCAAGATAGCAGATGGTGTACATGTGTACCCAGTGCTAACCTGGTTGCCTGACATGCAGGAGGTGACTGGAGCATTGAGGGGGATTCACCCTCGGGCTCATCGAGGGGATGAAGAGGCTGTGTCTGCTATGTCCTAGCTGTAGGAGACCTACCACAGTGGTCGGTGCCTGGACCCGGAGTGGGCACTGCAACGAACCGCTTACCAGGCTGACACCAAATGAGCAGGAGCCACTCACCTACAGTGTGGATCTGCAATCAGGTCTCTGCACGGAACAGAAGCCCCAGAAGGCTAAAGGGGGCCTTTAAGTGAATGCTCTAGGCAGGGTTGAGTCTGAGGCTTGTGACTCCCCTCAGAAGACAAGTGGCCTGCAGACCATTTAAGGCATGGGTACCCGTAAGTACTGCCCAGCAGGAACCAGATGCTGTCCCTGAAAGGCCGGCTGCACCCATACACTCTGTCAACCCCATCTGGAAGGAGCCAGTGCAGGAAGATGACTTGTCTTCAGGTGAGCCATTGGGGAGCGGAAGTGGTGGGGCCATGGGCTAGGGTCGCCTAGACTGCAGGTGGAAATTGGGCCCTTAGATAAGGAGTATGCAGAGTGGACATCCCATAGTAGCTTGGAGGAGTCGGAGTGGGAGTGGGGAGACTCCCTGGAAAATGTAGAGGACTGAAGGATCTGTGCAGACCCCAGTCTGTGTGAGGCAGAAATTTCAAAACAGACCATCCACAACCCAGATCATAGCTACTGAGTACATGCAATGGGTAGTAAGGTTGCCCAAGGCCTGTGTTCTACCTGGGAAAGGCAAGCTTTGGGAACTGCCAAGGTTTTCCAGATTTCAGCAGGAGGTGCAGCAGAGAACTGCTCTGGAGAGGGGGCTGGACTACCACTATGTCCCCCCACGACATCATGGACATCATTGAGAACTCTCATGTTCAGTGGGAGGATGACATGGTGTGGGAATACATGCATATCCCCAAACCCTTGTGGGGAATCACATAACGAAGAGGCTTTGACCCAGTTCCAGGACATTCATCAAGAATGGTGGCTGGGAAGAGCCATTTGAAGGGATAGGGGGATTGTTTCAAGGCAGGATAGCCCACCAGGAGCCACTCTGTCGCTGTCAGAGGAACTAACGGCAACCTTAAAAGACTGCCCAATCCTCAATACTACTTGAGAAGGGACTGAAATGTGTTGGTCAGCTCCCAGGTTACAGAGATGGACAGGAAGAAGAGGATTGTTGCCCTTGTTGTTCCTTTCTTTATGGACTAGGCTGGCCTAACACCCTGATACATTTTAAGATGGAATGTTCAGTTCCTACCGAAGAACTTTGGGTGAGGCCTAGTATCCTTCTGATTTGCTGGAAGGGCTCCTCCTACCAGAGACTCCTTGAAAAAAAAATTTTTTTTGTTTCTGCCAGAAGGCCTATAACGCCCTGCTGACAGAATGTATATATATATATATATATATATATATATATATATACATTCTGTCATATGCAATATGCTTCTAGTAAGGGACTGCGAGTTCCTGCCTGTAATGGGCTAATGCTGAGCGGACATCAGACCTGTCAGCTCCCCTCAAGGAGTGAGCCAGCAGAAACCAAGTGTGTGCATGTGGCTGAAGAAGAGGAGACTGTATATAGAGACTGTATATGGAAAGTTGTCCTGGAAGTTGTTGAAGTCAAGTGGGCATCCCATAACCTCCCATCCCTATCCAAGTTGAAATCCCCTTATAAAACATAAATACACAACAGCCATGGACTGGTCTCTCTCTCTGAGGTGCTGGTGAAGATTTGGAGTGCGTAGCTGTGCAGGAGTAGGGGTTCCTTTCTGTCTGAAGCTCCTATGTGGGGTGTGCTACACTAAAGTATTTTCAAACCTTCACAGAATAAATTGTGTGGATGTTCCCTTTAATTATCCAGTCATTGTGTAGATTAAATAAGTGGTTAGCAATTTCCTTTTCACATGATTAGATAATGGGAGCAAATAGTCTACAATTTATTGTGTAAAGATTCTCAATTCCTTTATTAAATCAGCCTCTTATCAGTATGCGTGTGTGCTGCATGGACCATTCCTAAATATTTGGCAGAATTATAGATGGATGGACATATGTAAAGAAAGACCTGTTCACTTTTAATAATCAGAAAAGACCATAAGCGTATGGTGACAAGACAATCTCCACCTCATAGGGTAATCTCTTTGTGAAATAATGATTCATTCTTAAAGGGTAACTCTACTTTAGTGGGCGAAAAAATAGTAAATAAAGAAAAAACAATAAAGCTTATACAATTGCGACACAAATCATGATTGTTTTTACAAAATTACCTTTCCTTTTCAATCTGAGGCTGTTGTAATTTTCTGAAAATGCAATGCAATATGGCTACCTGGAGCTGTTCTGTACATAGAATGTGTACTGACCACACCCCAGAAACATAATTTCCTGCTTGTGTGATTGGCTCACCAATTTTCCCAGAAGTCTGCCTAGGATACAAGTCAGATTTCTGGCCTCCCCTGCAACAAAAATGTAACTTTTGGTGAGATACTCCCAATAGGAACACGTCTAAAGGGATGCAGGTCCAGCAGATTTCCTCATTAGTGCTCTGCAGCTGCACAGCTGATAGATAATTATGAAACCACTCCCATTTGACTCACTTAGCACAGAGACACAGAGAAACAAACAGGGATTTCTTCAGAAGAATAAAAGGTAGGAATCTGCACCAAAGTTTGTTATAATCCTTGTAATGAACATAGATCACCCAGAGGGGAAAATTTTTTTTTCTCAACAAAAGTGAAGTTACGCTTTAATGACAGAAGCTGGCTATACACTAGTAAAATTTTGTTTACATTTTTTGTTTTCATAGTTAGTGGGGACAAATTGACATTTGTCATCCTTCAAGAAAATTTGAAGGATTAGATTATAAAATGTTTCTCAGACGAACACATTTCAATTATTATATGTGGTTTTCATTTGGTAAAGTCCATTGGTTCCAAAATCGAATAATAAAAATGAAAGAAATTTTGAAGTACTGTATTTTCTGGCGTATAAGACTACTTTTGAATCTCAAAAAAATCCCCCAAAAATGGGGGGTCGTCTTATACGCCGAATATAATATCTCCAAGGTAACCTAAGTACAGTAAAACCTTGGATTGCGAGCATAATTCGTTCCGAAAACATGCTTGTAATCCAAAGCACTCTTATATCAAAGCAAATTTCCCCATAAGAAATAATGGAAACTCAGATGATTCGTTCCATTTAATGATTGTACAACATTTAGCAACTCACATGGTGGATAAATAAAACAGTCACATCTAAGTATGCAGGCATCCGGGGTAAAGCTGTCCACATAGACTATCTTCTGCACCGCCGGCTGCCAGTCTGTAATCCTGACCGGGAAGACCACCCTGGAGTAAAGCGATCTGTAAGCGACGGGCAGCATGGAAGGGATGACGTAGATGGCGGTGTGGAGGATGGTCTATGTGGACAGCTTATACCCTGGATGCCTGCATCCTTAGATGTGCCTGTTCCAATCATCAACCATGTGAGTTGCTAAATGTTGTACCTTCATTAAATGTAACCATATTGCTACATTTAGAGGCGCCTCTCTTCTCTTTTATACTCAGCTGTGACTTGAGGCTACTTGTATATCAAGACATTGCTTGTATATCAAGTCAAAATTTATTTGAAAATTTTGCTTGTCTTGCAAAGCGCTCTTAAACCAAGTTACTCTCAAACCAAGGTTTTACTGTATAAGTTTTACCGGTAGATTATGAAATAGGGGGGGTCGTCTTATACGCCCAGTCGTCTTATACGCCGGAAAATACATTTTTTCCAAGTCATGGAATGTACTGATACTTTTTGCTTGAATTTTTTTTTTCAATGTTTGTTCGAAAATCTACTTGTGTCTGACCAGCTTAGGTCCCAGCACCTTTTAATTGTCTATTTACTTGCATTTTAATTTTGCATTGGATTGGTTCCTTTTGAAAATGAATAGCCTTTATGCACATCTATTGGAGATGTTTAAAGGTATTTCGGTATTGCTAGAAAGTGCTGGATTTGTTAAATTCTGTATATGATACCATGCTGATTCCAGATTGTGTTCTATGCCTTCTAGGATGTGTAAAATCTAACAGCCTGGATTGTGATCAGGCAGGGACTATCATGAGATCTCTTTTTATAGCACGTAAGCTGATAGCCTCCTGTTGGGTCTCACCCAACCCTCCTACACTTGGGGACTGGATTCCGGAAATGGATAAATATGTTATGTCTGAAAAATATACTTATGTTCAACACAACAACTCTTTAGACGTTTGAAAGGATATGGAGAAAATGAATAGATGCATCACATTCTAATTTTAATTCCAGTCCATAATAAAGACTGGGTATGTTTTTAGTAGAGGTAGTGGCCTATCATAGAAAAGTTTATTATCTACTATCTGCCCCAGAGTATTTCTAAATGTTTTTGAATATCTGTGAATATCTTGGGAAAATCAAATGTGCTGTTGCTGATACTGCTTTGTGTGGTAATTTTACCTTGGTTTGAATGTCTTTTTTTGTTGGCTGTTTTTTTTTTTTTTTTTGTGTTGTTAATGTTTATCTGTTAGAATGTTATATATGTTAAACTTTAAAAATAAAACCTGAATTAAGAAAATTAATGCTCTAAAGATAAAGGGATTGATTCATTGAAGGACAAGAGAATGTTCAAGTTAGAAAATGTATGTACACTTTGCAAAGTGAAGGTTTACTCAGCTATTAGTAAATAAAGTGAAATTGTGTGTTAACTTTGAATACCAAGTCATGTGGACGGGTAATTAACCTCCCTGGCGGTATGATTGTTTCTGATTTTAGGTGCTGAAAGCGGTACCATTATTTTGCATGTAATTCTTAACCTTGCTAGCGGTATTCCCGAGTGTGGCTCGGGGTTAAATTTCAATGCCAAAAGCGGTAACCCCGAGCCACACTCGGGGTACTGCTAGGAAGATCGCTGGATCCTGGTAGAGGGGTTACTTACCTTGTCACCGGGATCCAGCGATGTATCCCGGCGGTGTGCGGCGGCGGAGCTTCCTCCCGATCCTCTGTGTGCCCCGGCTTCCATCTCCTGCGACGTGATGTTCGCAGGGGGGTGGAACCGGCGGCAAATTCAAATGTAAAACACACCAAACACACTGATACAATGCAAAATAAAATAAATTCACATTAGATTTCCCCCCAGTTGCCTTTCCTGCAGTTTTACTGTACTTTTTATGTAAATATATATATATATATATATATATATATACATACACATACATACGTGTGTATATATATATATATATATATATATATATACATACATATATATATATATATATATATATATATAATATATACACGTATGTACGTATGTATGTATGTATATATATATATATATATATATATATATATATATATATACGCATGTATATATATATATATATATATATATATATATATATATATATATATATATATATATATATATGTATATATGTATATATACAGTATACATATATGTATACATACATACTTAACTTATTTATAGTTTTTATTATATTATAATTTATGATTTTGTGTTTCAAACTTTATCATACCCGAGATGTTATAAAGAAGAACGCACAAAAAAAAAATCATATGTAAATAGTTGGTTTGGGCTGCTCATTCTTAAGAATTACATGCAAAATAATGGTACCGCTTTCAGCACCTAAAATCCGAAAGAATCATACCGCCAGGGAGGTTAAGGACGAGCAGCCCAAACCAACTATTTACATATGATTTTTTTTTTTTACTGTGCGTTCTTCTTTATAACATCTCGGGTATGATAAAGTTTGAAACAAAAAATCGTAAATGATAAAATAATAAATAACTATAAATAAGTTAAAGTATGTATGTATGTATGTACGTATGTATGTATATATATATATATATATATATATATATATATATATATATATATATATATATATATATATACATATATACGTATACATATATTTTATATATATATATATATATATATATATATATATATATATATAGCCCAGTGTGCATGGAGCCTAAATGTAATTCCATTGCAACCTATCTCCATTGACTTATTCCTCTACTGATCACCTTATCAAGGTTATAATTGTTTTTTACTTTATGGTGCAAAGCACCTGTAACTTTAACATGTAAAAAAGTAAAATTTTAGCTTCATAATTGACTTCAATTAAATGAGACACTAGTCAGTAGGTTACCATCAGAGAATTTTTAGCATTTACTATAAAAGATATGTGCTGTTATGAAAATTGTTGGTTAAATCCTGCATGCCTAATTAAAAGATTAGGGAAATGTAGTTGTTCTTTTATGAAAATAAATAAAGGTAAATTGACTGAGAGTCAGCAAGTTTCAATAGGGATGTCAATAATGGAGAACCTGTAAGCTTATAATAGAAAATCATTCCTAATTGGTGGAATATTGATACTGATTACTGACGCACCTTTTTACTGTATCCTGCTCCAGCCGGTCTCTCAGGCAACAGTCATGTTGAATACATCAAGGTTGCTTTGGTGTCCAAGTTTGCAGCTTCTTGAATTATAATTATATAGATGAAACCACCTGCATGTGTTGAGAAGATATATTATACAATATATATAATTCTAATAGTGTAACTATGCAAGCATAAGTATAAAAGGTAAATACTAAAAATGCAGGTATTTGTCAAAACTTTCAACTTGTGTACCAGCAAGGTTGTATTTTTTTTAATGAACTTGGCTTCCCCTCTGATTTTTGTGGTACTTTCCATTGCTTTGTACATAAGTAGTGTCGATATGACTTGTTCGGCAGGTTTAGTTTGAAAATAGTGTAACTAGGCACTAAGAATAAACACATGACAGCTGATCACTAATAGTATTTCCTCTTTGTGTCACCCAACCTGCACTGATTCACATCAAGCTTATCTGCAGATTGGACAGAGCTGCATGCAAATATTGTCTCTATGAATAATATGTAAAAATGTATTTATATTGTTTGGGTTTGATAGTTTGCAGAAAATCAAGCTTACCTTTGCTAATTGATGTAATAAGATTGAGCAGAGCATGTTAACTTTGCAATTTTCACTTACCTATCTCTTGTGCATTTCCTGTTCAATCACTGTGCATTTGTTCTAAAAGTCTTTATTAAAGGTAATTTTAGCTTCCTAAGAAACTGCTGCATTTTCTAGAGAAAGCTTGTAATTGATTAGGGCTCCTGGACGGTTTGCAGCGCAATTATGCTCTATTATGACGATGCCGCCATTTTTCTGCACCCAGGGAGATGCAGGTTGTGTTTACAGTCAGCCATAGAAGTGACTGAGATACTGAAAACTGCTCTCCTTATGTTTTCCTTTAACTTTGGTATGTTATTTTTGCTTAAAGAGGAGCTCCAGGCACCTATCAAAAAAATAAAAGTCAGCAACTACAAAAAGTGTTGGCTTTTAATAAACAGCCACTCACCTGTCCCATGATCCAGCGGTGAGCTCACCCCAGCTGTCTTCGTCCTCTGTCCTTCCTCGGTGGTGCCAGCCTCTTCACTATGAGCAACCAGCTGTGACAGTTTGCAGCTTCACATCCGGGTGCCCACTGCACATGTGCGAGTTGCCCTGCACATCCTGAATGGTGGATGAAGTCTTCTGGGAACTGTCAGTGTCCCAGAAGACTGCAGGGGGAGGGAGGAGAACTTCTATTGTCGAGTGTCGAGTGCAGAACAGAAGTGGGAGCAGGTATCTGTCAAAATCGGGTACCTGCTCCCCCCTCCGCTCCTCAAAAGTGCCAATTGTACAAGAGGAGTTGGGAAGGAGTTCTTAAAGCTGGACTTCCCCTTTTGGGTGGAGTTTCGCTTTAACCATCTGTCCACATTGCAATGCTTTATTTTCTCCCTATGTTTTACCTTAAATTATAATAAAATAGTAATAATCAGCGCAAACCATAAAATTCAAATGACTCAAAAACCATACAAAATAGTGCACACAAGGCTGCAAACAATCAGTGCTAAACACAAAACACCAGTGACTAATCAATAAACAATATTGCTGCGCCAAGTGAAAAGATATCAATAAATGTGTCTAAATAACATAAATAAGATAACAACTCAATGTTAATAAATCAACTCTAATAATAGTGATTACTAGTGATATTAATAGTCCCAATTAATAGTGAATCATAAAGATGAAATCAAAAATCTTCATCTGTGATCACAAAATAAAGTGCTGCATGCTTCACTCCAGTGCTCCCAGTGGCTAGTGCAAGATAAGCAGCTCACCTTAGGACTATACTCATGAGAGTCAAACACGCTTTGGGATGTAAGGATAACAGCCTGATGTCCCTTCCTTCACCGCCTCCAGCTATCACTCCGTATAGACCAGGAACCCGGTGTGTATAAAAGAAGAGAAGATCTAATGCTCTCTGTTTTGCAAAAAGCTATTTATTTCCTCTTAAACAGATACCATTACACTTACATTGGGATGCACTTAAAGCAGTGCTGGGTTCAAGCGTCACAAACAGCTCTCTGTACACCTCCAGGAATCGACGTACTCCGAGCAGGCTCCTCCCCCGTACGCGTTACATCGGAGACTTCATCAGCGGGGATGAAGTCTCTGATGTAACGAGTACGGGGAGGAGCCTGCTCGGAGTACGTCGATTCCTGGAGGCTCCTGGTCTATACGGAGTGATAGCTGGAGGCAGTGAAGGAAGGGACATCAGGCTGTTATCCTTACATCCCAAAGCGTGTTTGACTCTCATGAGTCTAGTCCTAAGGTGAGCTGCTTATCTTGCACTAGCCACTGGGAGCACTGGAGTGAAGCATGCAGCACTTTATTTTGTGATCACAGATGAAGATTGTTTTTTGATTTCATCTTTATGATTCACTATTAATTGGGACTATTAATATCACTAGCAATCACTATTATTAGAGTTGATTTATTAACATTGAGTTGTTATCTTATTTATGTTATTTAGACACATATATAAAGATCCCCCTTTGAGAAAGCTACGGGTGTTCGTAGCGCAACGCGTCAGGGTAAGCCGTATTGACGTCACTTCCGGTCCTCGGCCGAGACCGGAAGCTTCGGATCGCACCGCATCGGCGGGTTTTGGAAACTGTCTGCACGCTATTACCTTCTGTAATGTGAGTAGCCTGTACTGTCTTTAAATAAAAGTTACCCTACATTTCTGCACCATGAGAGCCTCTCTTTGCTTGAGCACCAATACAGGGATTAAGGCACTTTGAAATTCCTATGCTGTTATACTCCCATTGTTTGATCCATTGCTGCTGGAGGACGCTAGGCAGTTGGCGGATGAGTTGAGAGGGTTGCCTGGATATTTATATCTAACGCTCAGTCTGAGTGTTGTGGAGGTGAGCGGCCACTGCACTCGGTGTTTGGATTGTGAGCTCACCGGGATACACTCACTCTGCTGTGTCTGCAAAGAGCACCTCACCCCTAGAGTGCACTGAAAAGATCACCTTATATATAAAAATATTTTTTTTGGCACCTTGCACCTTAATCACTTATTGAGACTATTATTATTATTATTTTTTAGATGTTCAGATTCAGTTGGTGGACATTTTAAGCACGTTCCAGTTTATTATTGCTGCACTCTTTTTTTGAGTCTGTTTTTGGTCACTTTGCCTATGATCAACATTTACATTGTCATGTGCTTTTTTATATTGTAATTGTTTATTATATGATTATATAATATATATATATGATATTATATATGAGTTGCACATTATTCTGTCTTGCATGATCAGCCACTTGTGATTGCACCAGATCACTCATTGTTTACTCACCTGTTCTACTTTTGATTGGATGACTATCTGAATATAGTTTATACATATTTTCATCCATCATCACTACTATTATTTCATTGTCTTTATCTTCTCACATTTTTGTTCCACATCTTCACGTACACATTCATAGATATTGATCACCAGATCCTTGTGATCTTAAGTTTTGTGACACGATTTTATATTATACATTGGAGTTAGAGAGAGTGGTCCCCCTCATTGAGAGTTGAGCGCTGATTCTTTCCATCTTTTATTTGATATGGATGACCATGCCTTCCTCCTCAAAAAACTCCACGCCTTTGGTCTCCGTGACTGTACTCTTCCTACTTATCCACCTGCACCTTTAGCGTTACATACAATTCTACTTCCTCCTCTCCTCTTGCTTTCTCTGTTGGGGTCCCCCGGGGTTCTGTTCTTGGTCCTCTCCTATTTTCAATCTACACCTCCTCCCTGTATGAGCTGATTGCCTCCTATGGCTTCCAATATCCTCTCTACGCTGATGACACCCAAATCAATTTCTCTACCCTTCAGCACACTCCCTCAGTTTTCTCATGTATCACTAATTTACTAACAGATATATCAGTCACACCACTTCCTCAAACTCAATCTATCCAAACCAAACTTATAATTTTTCCTCCACCACGTGCCCTTTCCCCGATCTCTCTGTGAAAATCGATGGCACAACTATCACCCTGTCCACACATGCCAAGGTCCTAGGTGTAGTCATGGACTCTGAACTCTCTTTTAAGCCTCACATCCAATCACTGTCCACATTTTGCATCCACAACCTCTGCAACATCTCCAAAATACGCTCCTTTCTAACCAATCACACAACAAAGCTCTTAATTCACCCCTGGTCATCTCCCGCCTTGACTACTGCAAATCCATTCTCATCGGCTTACCTCTGCATAAGCTATCCCCCCTCCAATCCATAATGAATGCTGCTGCCAGACTTATCCACTTTAGCAATTGCTCTGTCTTTGCTACTCCTCTCATAATCCCCAAAATACCAATACCAACATACAACGCCAGCCACAACTCGGCCCCCAGCTACATCACTGGCCTAGTCTCAAAATACCAACTTAATCATTCTCTTCGTTCCTCTCAGGACCTCCTGCTCTCTAGCTCCCTTGTCACCACCTCCCATGCTCACTTCCAGATCCTATGGAACTCCTTACCCCAATCTGTCCAATTATCTTCTACTCTATTAGCTTTTAGAAAATCCTTGAAAACCCTCCTGTTTAGAGAATATGCTGGAAATGTTTGGACAGCATTTGCCTCACACGTTTGTCCATTGTCAGCCTGCTGACTTTCTGTCTGGAACTGATCCAGTTAATACCTCCTTTCAGAGTGCTTTACTGGTTGCAACTACAACTGCATGCGGACCCGGTTATATCTGTCTGATTATTACTTTAAATCCTCTAGGTGTACCTTTTTTGGTTTCTGGCTCCACATTTGCACCCCCAGTGGCATCACCTGTTCAAGTGGGGGTCTCCTCATGCGCCTACTCTTTTGTTGAGCCGACGCTTCAGGATCAGCATAGACGACTCTGTAGTAGTGCCTCTGATTTTATATATATATATATATATATATATATATATATTCTAAGTTTTCTTTGACAGTGAGGCATCACCTGGGAATCTGAACTTCAATTTGTACATGAGCATCCCTGAAGAAGAGCATAATACCAAGTCTCAAAACGCATCTCATGTGTCTTCTCCCATGTAGAAATTATTTTTGTCCTTTTTAATTATGTACATATCTTTTTAGCCCATATTTCCACCTAGCTGTGGGCATTTTATACTGTGATTTTCAATAATGGAAGGAAAAGTTTTTTATACAATTGCTGATATTTTTTGGTGTCTGATCATGGCTACAAATAGTCCCACCCTTGGAGGGTTTTTTTACTTTTGGTCAATGATTGGGATGATGGCATTCTTGCAGCCCCTCACCACTTCATCCTCCTTTTCTAGCTACATAAATCTGGTCATCTCCTGTACTGACTCCAGAAACTACTCTGCTTAAAGATGCTGCTGCTCTGGCCACTCCGGAAGGCAAGTGGCTGTAGACTCAGTGCTCTAGTGTGGATGCCTGATTTCTTCCCCGGTCTGATGCTGAATTCCCATCTCTAACTGGCTCCTGGGCAAGAGAATTGGACTGACAGAGGTCCTTTTTCCTCAGGATCCTGGGCACAAAAGCCACAACATTTCCAGGCAGTACAGTAAAAAATATCCACTCTCCTCCTTCTGGTGTTTCCCAGTCTATTGGGATCTGTAATTCTGCAGCTGTCCACCAGAATGGAGCAGTCTTTCCAAGGGACTACATATCACAGTGTGCAATGCATCAGCCCAATGTTTTCCTCC
The DNA here is from genome assembly GCF_965119305.1 of Pelophylax lessonae. Classification (NCBI taxonomy): domain Eukaryota; kingdom Metazoa; phylum Chordata; class Amphibia; order Anura; family Ranidae; genus Pelophylax; species Pelophylax lessonae. The sequence continues at coordinate 101,926,394 of NC_138771.1, read as the reverse complement.
AGCTTATTCTGAGTCTCACTGTCTATCTGTATTTGTAGTTTAGAAAGTCAATACCTGAATTATAGAGATGCCGTATTGGACTACATCTCCCATGTTCCCAAGCACTCTGCATTCCAGTCTTTCAAATTTCCAGGAAGGGAGGTGTGAGCAGGGGGAGAAGACTCAGACAGAGCAGCAGCACAGACTGCATGAGAAGAGGATTTTACGCAGGCTGATCTGGCTACCAGCATAACAGTGTAGGTGGGGGAGGGAGAGGCAGAATAATTATCAGCTACATGGAACAACCAGCAGTTGGCTACAAACAAATGGATTATTGTGTTGGATATTGATAGGGGGAAGAAGAGGGTGGGAACAGGTAAAGTGAATAGGGTAATCTAACTAGGGTGATAGCAGGGGAGATAATGAAGGGCAGCGTTGGCAAGAAGATTGAAAGGTGTGAAAAAGACATAAACTGCTTAAAAAAATACATTGTAAGGTAAGAGATGCAAAAAGCTTTACAAGAACAATGATTGCATTGGAATTCATTCACAAACTTGTCTCGGGGAAAGTTGTGAATAGATAAATAATTTGCAAGGCCACACTGTGTTTAGAAAGGATAGAAGAGGAAGGCCTTTGTTTGTTCGATAAATCTTGTTTAAGACCAGCTCTGAGTGAAGATAGCTGTGAAGTATGTGACAGTGTGTAGTGTCTATGGAGATATAAACAGGGTACAGGTAATACCTTATTAACATTGTAATAAGCCACTGCAGACTACTGAAGAAGTTCAAATACTGCTGCAGTCTTATAAGGACAGCAAAGAAGATCAGGTAATGGGGGGGGGGGGGGGGGGAGTACCGCGCTTCAAAGGTTATGTGTAGTAAAGGGTGACTCAGTAATAGATAAAGTTTATAAATCAATTGATAAATAATTCCACTGATTTCTAATATGTTGATTAAATATACTAAAATATTCATATAATCAAACAATCAAGTGCTAATATTGGTGGATGTGTAAAAATCATATAAAGTCCTATATCTTGAAATGCATATACATTAAAATAATAAACAAATATACATCCAAACTACAAAAGTGCTTATAGTGATTCAATATATAAATAAATAATAATGGTGATAATCACGTGTCAAAAAAGTGCTTTGTGCATACTTAGTGACCTCTTTTAACCTAAATTTCTTTAGGTTATAGAGGAAAGAAAAATGACACTGCTTTGCTAGTGGAACCCTGCACAACAGAGATGTGACAGGGAAAAGGATCCCCTGCCTTCTGTAATGGGAGTGAAGGGCTGCGAGGGGAATGCTTAACAGTAACATGTTACACCCTAAATACGGGTGTAACATGTTGCTGAAGGTGAACTTATCCGTTAAATTTGAGGATACAAAGTTGAGAATAAAAATCACACACACAGGTTGAACTGGATTTATAAATAATATAACTGTAATGTCTCGGCTGTGTGTTGCTTGAGGTACACAGCTTCACATCAAGTAATAACCAAATCTCAATGAAAGAAGCGCTGGTTTCTTTAATTGATGCAACCTTTACTGAGATATAATCCATACATATGCCTTTACATATGAATAAGCAGATATGTGGTGGACATGAGAGGACATAAAAGTATGTGGTAAAACTGTAAAACAAACATATGAAAGACAGGTATAAGTATGGCTATTCAACATCATACATTATACATAGTTATGCAGAAGATAGGGACTAACTAACATGTGCTTACTACATACTGGAAAACATATTATCTATACAAAGGTTTAACATCCCTCTATACAGGCTAACTAGAAAATCCTTTACTTACAGGCTTTTGGTGTTCATCAGATTTGCAATAGATTAGCTTCAGAGGTCCTAAGGGTCTGTTCCCTATAGTGGCTCAAGCTGGAATGGATAGACAAGTTTAGACTTGCCCAAGGCAGTAGGGAGAAGACCCGCCCCTAGGCTACAAGAAAATGGAGGGTCTTAAAGAGACAGACACTGCTGAGTGCCAGGTACAAGATATACAGTGCGAAGGCAGCACAATAACTATGTAACACTAAATCTTGTGGTTCCAATAAATGACAGTAAATAAAAATGGGAAGTTGTAGCAATTTTAAATGACAAAACACCATATCAAGAGTGAGGTCCAGGAACAACTGACCAAGACTGACCCAAATGGCTTGGCATCAGAGTTGATTTCCAATTTCAGAGGGGCTACTAAATCAGGAATTTTAGAAAAGTAAAGTTTTGTAGGCTTTTATTTAAACCTAATGGAAACATTTAAATAAATTAAAATATTTTAACGCATTCTATAGCAAGAACATCCTTAATGGAAATTACATTTCTAGGAATAAAAGAAATCGACATGGCTGAATAGGAAACTTTTAGAAATTATTGTGTCTAAAGAAAAAAAAAGGCATAGGGCAAAGCATTAAAATTCCTGTTGGTTGATGCTACTGAAAATGCAGAATAAATTCCATACAAATTGCACAGAATAAATCAAATTAAAGCAGAAAACAAAGTGCTAATAATGTAAATTAATTCCCAAAAGGTCTGACAAGTACATACATGCAAACAAAAAGAAATCTCATAATGCTGGCTTTCAAAAGATAAATTAGGAAATATAATCGTAGAGAACAAAGCAACAACTGAAAATGCCTGACTCCTGAAAA